>NW_005360187.1:2473742-2498813 GCF_000412655.1 Myotis brandtii | reverse complement strand
ATATATACACACATATGTATATACTATTTACAGTTGTTACATAATATAAAATAAAACAAAATTACAAGCAAAACAATCTCAATTTAATGAGATGGATGATTTATGGCTAAAACTAAATTGTTACATTATGGTAGTTGCTATGGTAAAATATACAGTGAAGATTGATTTGAGTTCTACTTTAATCATAAATTACTTTATGCCATATGATGATTCAACTCTTTCACTCCTTCTCTCTATTGATATTATAGTAGGTCATCAGGTTACGTAGGAGATCTTCCTATGGCATGATATAACGTGATTTTTGCTATAAGTCGGAAACTACCTACATAAGCACCTACGTCACTCACACGGAGCATATACACAGCAGTAATGAAGTGAAACAGTAAAAAAAATTTAAAAGAAAGATAACAATTCCTGACCTTTACTTGTGGTAAATAAATAATAAAAAACATAAAACACATATGTACATATGTCGAAATGACGGAACTTTTTTTTTTTTTATAAATAAATGGGAGATGGCGACGTAACCATGAAACAACATACGTTGAGTCCGGCATAACCCGAGGACTGTCTGTACTTTGAAATCTTTTTTTGTTTGTTTGAGCTTTTATATCATTAAGTTATCACTTGACTTAAAGCATTATTTACTTTTTGCCTCCTTTTTTTTTTAATTTTGAAAGGCATTGGAGGTCAGAGGAGCTTAGCTAAAGGAGCTAAGTTCTAAGGTCTTAAGTCTAAGGTCTTAGGTTCTCTCTGTCCCCAGAACCCCATGCTTTTTATTAACACAATTTGTCCTGAGGCAAGGCAGAGATATACACTTCAAAGGGTCAGGGTTTGGTTACAGAGTCCATTGTCAGAATGGGGGAATTAGCCTACGGCTGTTCAGGTGTTTGGCCAGTAGGAGGCAATAACATGTAGATTAAGATGCCTTTTAGCTGTCTGGAAGCCGCAATCAATTTAATGTATCCTATTCAGGTTTGGGGAAATGCCTTCAGCCATTCCCAACAGGTGACTACATGTGTGACTCAACCCTGTTGAGTCCCCAAGTCTCATCAACCTTTTGATGAAACTCTTGAAATTATGACATGCTGGAATTGGTCGCTGGCAGGTAAGCCTATAAGCAAAGCCTTCAGAGGAATTGGTTATCAAATTGGAGTTGATGATCAGACACTTAAGTTTTCAAACCTGGAAACTTTTGGTAGAGTCAGTGCCCTTCAGATTTGGAAAACATCCATCTTAGTAAACGCCTGAAGCCACAGGTGCTAAACGAAATGAGCTTCTCTGTTCACTTGTTTTTTGTTTTTGTTTGTTGTTGTTTTGTTTTTTTTGGTCTCATTAGCCTAGTTGAGCCACTAGGCTATTGAAGATTGTCACAGGGATTCTGTCACCCACGCTCCCCAGGCTTCCCACTATAGTTTGACAGTCTGTTCAATGCTGCCCTGCCTCTGTATCTATTTTTGTTCATCAGTGGGCCAACAGTTCTTAGAGTCCCAATTTCAATGTCCAACAGTTTCTTATGTGCACATGTCAGCATTGATATTTCAGTTCTGGATGGTGGACAAATGGTGGCAATGCAGGTCCGACCTTCTCTGGTTTGGTCCTGGGCAACCTGCAGCGATGCACAGCTGCTGACTGCTAGCATGGTAACGCGTCTTCACCATCTTCATTTCTGGACTGTTTCTCTGGGGCCACTACTATTCTGTGGCTGGAGCAGTCTCCTCAGTTCCTCTCTGGGATCCGTTGTTGCAGGAATCCACATGGGCTTGGAGGAGTTTTCACCATAACTGGTGCCGTTTCCGCTCAGGCGAGTCTTTCGTCTCCCAAATGTTCATAGTTCGGTGTGCCAATTATGCCAGGGTTCTTATTCCAGCATCTAGAAGGGTTCAGGAATCTGGAGAAGGCCGTGCATAGATTAAATAGGAATCCAGAGACTAATAAAGAGTCCAGAGACAAGATATAATTTTGATAGGTATTAGGGGTCAGAGGAGCTTAACTAAAGGAGCTAAGTTCTAAGGTCTTAAGTCTAAGGAAGGGGTGGCAACCTTTTTGTGAGTGCGTGCCAAAACTAGCAAAATCTCTGACTCAAAATTCTTCTGTGTGCTAACCCTAATTTTTTGAGAACATGTTACGCCTACTTGATATCTCTTAAGGTGTACGTATGTGAAGAACCTTGAAGAAATAATGAAATTCATTCGAATGACAAAAACACAGTATAGGATGATGAAAAAGACATTTATTTTTTAATGTATACATCTACACTGATAGTCCGACAGAAAAATTTATGACTCCATTTGATATTATCAGTGGGACTTTTGCTGCTGCATCACTGATGACAGAGATTTTACATCAGGTTTATATTTCGTGACCTTCAGAGATATGCATGAGCTACTACTTTCATCCGCCAGGCTACTCCTATTACGAGACTTAACAAAATTCATCACTGAGAACAAAGATTCACAAGTGTATGTGGATGAAAACATGGAGAGTAATGCTGTTGCAAAGTTTTTTAAACAGAAAAAATTTTCTGGAATGGCATTCCAAGTCCTCAATAGTTCGTTTTCGACATTTCTCTCTGGTACTCCTGTCTCGAATCACTTTTTTTCAATGTTTTCCAAGTCAACTCTAAGGTCAATAAATTTCTGCTTCCAAATTGAGCTACTCTGAAATTCAATCAACTGCATTTCAAAGTCAGCCATGTCTATCCATGAAAACATTTGTTTTAGTTGTTCCTCCAGTTTCATGCTGTCTGGAAACCTCATGAATTTTGCTGTCTCTTCCAGTTCTCTGAATTTCGCAAATCTTGAGAAGAACTGCTCAATAGTTGACTCGATGATGTTTAAAAACAGCTTTTGAAGGCTTTGACAGTCTGTTCTGTCATCTTTTGGGAGGTCTTTGATGTGCCTCTTGAGGTTTGGGAAATATCTAAATCTCTCACCATCCACATCCCTCTTAAAGACTTCCAGTTTCTTTTCAAAAGCCTTTATGTAACCAAACATAACATCAAGTGTCTTGCCAGTTCCTTGTAGTTTAACATTTAAGTCATTCCAATGTTCACAAAAATTGTAAATGGAAGATTATAAGAGAGGGTTTCGCGTGCCAGCAAAAGTTACTGGCATGCCATGTTTGGCACCCATGCCAGGGGTTACCCACCCCTGGTCTAAGGTCTTAGGTTCTCCTTGTTTTTAATCTTCAAACTCAAATTCTAATATATGTCCTATGACAGAATCAGATTGTGGTGATTCTAGGGTATTTTTTACAACCAACAACCAATTTTTTGATTCTCTGGACACCAACTGGGTGTTCAACAATTCAATTCTGACACTAACTACCTGGAATTAGTGTCAGATTCCAAATTGGGGCTTGATCCTATAAAACTATCCCTCACTTCTGATAGCAGTCTCAAGTTCTAGGCCATCGTACTTCAGGGGTTTCCCCGCCCTCCCCCTGCCCTCCAGGTTTGATAATTTGCTAGAACAGCTCACAAAACTCAGAAACACAGTTTATTTATATTTACTGGTTTTTATAAAGGATACAACTCAAGGCAAGGTATGGGAAAGTGGCAGCAGTGGAGCTTCCACGGCCTAAGGGTGTGTCACCCTCCCTGCAACTTGGTGTGTTCACCAAACCAGAAGCTCCCTGAATCTCATTCAGAGTTTTTGTAGAACTCAATCTTCAGCCCTCCCCCTCTCCTTCCTCAAGGCTGGTAGGTAGAGATGAAAGTTCAGCCCTCAAATCAATGTGTCTTTCTGGTGACTAGTTGCATACTGAGGCTATCTAGTGTCCTTAACCTAAGTAAACTCAGATGTGATTAAAAAGGGCTCATTGTGAATAGCAAAAGACTCAAGAAATCCAAAGGGTTGTAGGAGCTCTGTGCCAGGTAGGGGGGAGGTGTCAAAGACCATATATATTTTTGTATTATACCACAGATAATTATCAAGATAATTCAGGATATGCTAATATGATTTTTAGCATATCTGAAATTGGTGAAAAACTAAGGATTTTTAGAAATAAAAATCTTACCATTCTCTTGGAGAGTTCTTGCATTCCCGTGAATACAGAAATAGACTCATGGATCCATAGATTCCAATTTGAAAAATACTACTAGGACTTTAATAGTAAAACTGGATATTTGGGAGTGTTTCATTACCTGGACTGACAGATTTCTGATATGCTTTTGATTACAAACAAATGGACAGATTAAATTTCAAGACAGTGTAATTACCATTCCTGATGCTATATTATGTAAAATCAAGACGTTCAATTGAATAAACATTCTCATGCTAAGAAAGGGAAGGCAGTGTCTATTCAATAGAAAACAGCAAGTAGGTGGTCTGCATGACAGTACTCTATGTGAAGGCACATTCCAAACATGTAAAGCATGTAAATGAGTTTAAAGAGCTGTTTTGCAATCCATAATCCTTAGTTTTTCACCAACTTCAGTTTTATACAACCTGAAACTGAATTAACTGCTATTATTGTATGCCTTAATAAACTAATGGTAGTTAAGTAGGATTGTTCACAATGGGTTATACACACATACATCATATCATTCTTAGACTTAAGCTACTGAAGCTGGAGGGATTAGGTTGTATATGATAAAACCAAATGAACTTTACTTCTAGTCATTGTGAGCCTAAGTTCATAGGAGGAATGTTGGAAATTTTGACACTCTGAGATAAATAGGCATATAATGCCCACTTGAAATCTTACTAAAGTAAAGGAGTTATTTAAGTATAGACTTAGAAACTGAGGTGATGATGCTTTTATTGTATTTGTGATGATGGTACATTTGATTGAAGCAGCCTGAATCTTTCATAAGTGTAAAGTTGTGGGTTTTTTTTAAATATTGCATTGTATTTTTTGTTGCTATTACAAAAGAAGACAGAACAAATGGAAATGTTTTATGATGCTTCATGGCAATTGCTTTTTGTCTTTCAAAGTTCCCTTGTGCAGGCCAATGCTCCAACCACTGAGCCATGCCAGCCAGAGTCTAACTAAGTCAGAGTTTTGTTGCAGAGTTGTTGAGATTCAGTTTACCTCTGGTTTCAATCGTCTTTAAGGGTGAGAATTGTCCTGTGTTAAAGGGCCCTCCCTCTAGCAGAATTTTGGGATATATATCCCAAGACTAAGGAAATTTCTCTCTATATGTGCCTTATTCAGCAAAAGCAGAGAAAAAGCTTTGCACTTGAGGCTCCTCCAGATTAAAATCTGTCACACATGACCATTAAAATCTCTGTTGGTTTCTCCTTACTTCAGCAAAGTCTCTATGCCTATAGCAGATCCAATCCACTAACATCTATGTTCACACTTAAAAAATGCTCCCGGGGCAAAATTAGCTGTGATTTGTATTCACCTAAGAAAGGCTCATTCCTTTCTGAAATTTAGTTCTTTTAGACTTATTTGTATTCAAAGTACTCCTGTATCTTCAAATACTTATGGATATTTTTTAAGCTTCCCTGTTTATTTCTAGTTAGTACAGTATAAAGGATTGTTTGGCATGTTCTTCTATAGCCTATCCAAAAGTAAAATTCTGGAAATCACTATTAAAAGGAATTGTGTCATGTAGCATATACACAGTGCTACAGTGCTATCCTATATAATAAAAGGGTAATATGTAAATTGACCCTAACAGTGGAACGACCCGGAACGACTGGTCGCTGTGACGCACACTGACCACCAGGGGGCATATGCTCAACATAGGAGCTGCCCCTGATGGTCAGTGCCCTCCCGCAGGGGGAGCTCTGTTCAGCCACAAGCCGGGCTGACGACTGCGAGCGCAGCGGGGGTGGTGGGAGCCTCTCCTGCATCCTCTGCAGTGCTAAGGATGTCCGAATGTGGCTTAGGACCGCTCCCTAAGCTGGCAGGTGGACATCCCCCGAGGGCTTCTGGGCTGCCAGAGGGATGTCTGACTGCCAGCTTAGGCCCAATCCCCCAGGGAGCAGGCCTAAGCTGGCATGTGGACATTCCCCAAGGGGTCCTGGACCGTGAGAGAGCATAGGTTGGGCTGAGGGACCCCCCGAGTGCACGAATTTTTGTGCACCAGGCTTCTAGTATCTTTAATAACTTATAATGGGGAATACTGATAATTTTAAAGTATTTTAATTCTGTTCCTCCTTTCAATTAAAAAATAAAGCTTCAAGAAATAATTTTTCAATATAAGAAGATCGTTTTCTTATTTGTAAATAAAAAGTCTACATTTATAAGATAAGTATGACATGATTTATAGTATAATACCATTTTATAGAAATGCATTTCATTTTTCTTTTATTTTAGGAATTTTTGGAATGTGCTCATGAAGTCTGCAAAGTACACAATCTTCAGCCTGTGAAATTTTTTATAGAAAAAATGATTCAGACATATGAAATGATGATTGTTAGACATGGGTAAGAGTATAGATTAACATTGTTTGCCAGTGTTAGATGTTATTTTTAAATTAAGCTATTAAACCAACTAAATTTGTGTATCAAAAGACTCAGCAAACTTCATATGCTAGGTGGCTAGGGAGGAAACATCTTCCACCTCCTAGTTCTATACCAGTGGCTTAAAAACAAAAGTTTATTTCTTTCTCATGCTACATGACCAACAAGGATTGGGAAGGCTCATTCAGTGATATAGCACTAATGATCAACACAACTTTCCCTTTTGATCATCAAGTATGTTATTCAATCTCCTTCATGCACATAAAATACACTCTTTTTTTCTCAGGGAGATAACCTAAAAGTTCCAGTCAATCAATGAACCAGACTCAAAGTTCAGGATATCTAGATGATGCATGATAGTTTCTGTATCAAATTTGGAAGTTGTTCTTCTTGATCCAGAGACCTAGGAACTAGAAAGACAAGTTATCTGCCCTTCACACACCCAATATTATAGAAGTGGGTTTACCGGAACAGGATTATTAGAGCAAACACTCTCCTTTAGAAATAGAAGAATAGAAGACAAATAGGAGATACAGCCAACACTGATCGGTAGCAATTCTGAAACTCAGGTGGGCATGCGGGGTCCCAATTCCAGAGATAGATTGGGTGAAACTAATGGAGTTTAAACTTCAGGACCTCTCACTTGTAGGGGCCCCTCCAAGGAGTCATAAGTTATTATACAGGATGTCATTAAAGTGGCTGTGGGCATTTTGTATTTATAATTACATATATATTTTTTCCTATCTTTAGACAGCCTCCCCTACCAATTGTATAAACTTAAAACTCCATAAAACCTGGTTCCATATTTGCTTTATTCTCCCTGCGAGGGGCTTTCCAGTTAACTGTTCTCTATGGACCTTGGTTTGACCTTCTGAGAGATCTTTTCATCTTCATTTTCTTTCCTGGTCACATGTGAAGTAGACAATAGAGAAAATGTCCTTGGAGTTGAGAAATGTTTTCAACCTGCTTCCCGCCTATAAAAAGTTGAGGTCTCAAAGATCATTATTATTTTAAAAGCAGGATTTTTAAAGAAACAACCTTTGTATTATATAATTTTTCGAACAAGCAAAAATAGAGGGAAAACTAATACAATCAACTCTCATGCATCCAATACCCAAGGATCTTTCATTTTTTTCACCTGAGGATATGTTTATTGATTTGAGAGAGAGAGGAAGGAAGTTGCTTCCTGTATGTGTCCCGAAGGGGATCAAACCCACAACCTAGGTATATACCCTGACTAGGATCGAACCCCAAACCTTTTGGTGTATGGAACGACACTCCAACCAACTGAGCCACCTGGCCAGGACCTCCAAGGATCATTTTTAAGTCTTGAACATTCACATGTGTTTTAGCCTACCAGTGGTCAGCAAACTGTGGCTCGAGAGCCACATGCGGCTCTTTGGCCCCTTGAGTGTGGCTCTTCCACAAAAGGTGGTAGTAGTAATAGACCCCAGTCCAGCCGTGGGCAAACTACGGCCCGCGGGCCGGATCCGTCCTGTTTGAAATGAATAAAACTAAAAAAAAAAAGACCGTACCCTTTTATGTAATGATGTTTACTTTGAATTTATATTAGTTCACACAAACACTCCATCCATGCTTTTGTTCTGGCCCTCCGGTCCAGTTTAAGAACCCATTGTGGCCCTTGAGTCAAAAAGTTTGCCCACCCCTGCTCTAGACTCATTGTTTCTTTGTCAGTAAACTCTCAAAAACAATAAGCTTTTTACTTACTGGATTCCAGGCAGCTCTATGTTCCAGTAGCCACAACTACAGTTCTTATTAAGTTATACATTTCTGATCTTCCTTGTAGTATCCTTAAACCTATCAAGCTTAATACAGAGGATCACATTCTTAATCTGTTTTCCCAGAACTGTTTTATCCTCCTGAAATGATTACTGGGAACCATATTAATTTCTCATAGGTTTTAATAAAGTGATACAATGGCCCTACCCTTGATTTGATCCTTGATGCCAGGCTGAGTAGGTCTTTGTTGTTCAAAGATTTTCTCAATTTATCTTTTTACCAGTTGGGGATGAGAAAAAATTGCCCTTATCAATCATGTAGGTTTCTTGAATTTCTCGACTCTTTCTATTCTCTTTCATTCTTGCTTGAAAACTGCCTATTTTTGCTGGGCTTATTTCTTTCTTATAGTTCCTTGTTAAATGCAGCTATCAATGGCCATTATATAATATTAATATTCTGTTTACTATCCTTTTATCTGAAAATTATAATTTTATTAGTTATACTATCTGTCTTCCAGTTAACTTCAAGAGATAAATTTATCAAATGTCTGATCAGTGCATAACATTAATTGACAATCTCTTAGCCTCTGATAACAGTTAATTTGCCACCCATGGCCTAGCCTGTGGTCGGCAAACTGCGGCTCGCGAGCCACATGCGGCTCTTTGGCCCCTTGAGTGTGGCTCTTCCTAAGCCTTAGGAGTACCCTAATTAAGTTAATAACAATGTATCTACCTATATAGTTTAAGTTTAAAAAATTTGGCTCTCAAAAGAAATTTCAATCGTTGTACTGTTGATATTTGGCTCTGTTGACTAATGAGTTTGCTGACCACTGGCCTAACCTCTAAGCTGATGTCACATATTTTAGTCTTTTTTATTATAGCAAGAATACCTTCCCCTCTTCTAGGATGGGCTAGAACAGTGATGGCGAACCTTTTGAGCTCAGCATGTCAGCATTTTGAAAAACCCTAACTTAACTCTGGTGCTGTATCACATATAGAAATTTTTTGATATTTGCAACCATAGTAAGACAAAGATTTATATTTTTGATATTTATTTTATATATTTAAATGCCATTTAACAAAGAAAAATCAACCAAAAAAATGAGTTCGTGTGTCACCTCTGACACTTGTGTCATAGGTTCGCCATCACTGGGCTAGGATAGTCTGTAGAAACAATCAGCACCCAAATTTTAGTGTCTTAAGAAACAAAGGTTTATTTCTCTTTCATATTGTGTCCATCATAGGTTAACAGGGAGGTTCTACTCATCATAATTAACACAGGGTGCCAGGCTGTGAGAACCATCTCTACATTGTAGGTCATGGCTGTGCTAGAGGGAAAAGAGAGAACTCTGTAAGGTCCCTCTCTGGCAATTATCTATCCCATGCTAGGAGGTAACACCCATCATTTCCACTGATTACTCATTAGTCATCTATTACTTCCACAGAAAGTGAGGAGATTCAGAAGTATTTGGCCAAAAGCACTAATAATTGCTATAGCAAGTGAAGACTTGAGAAAAGAGAATCTTTACTCCGCTCCTTAGAAGGACCCAAAACATTTTTTATTTATTTTAAGAGTATACAATTATTAAATTTTCATTTGAAGATTTTTATTATATTCTCTTTTGTAGATAATGGTATTAATGTAGATAATTTGATTTAGAGATCAACCATTTCAGAAGTTAAATGTATTTTCCTCATGTCTGAGAAAAATTCATATGATTTCAAAAATTATATGTAGTAATTAGGGTAAAATTTTACATTCCACTATATAGGCAAATAATTTGATTTACTATTATTTTTAGAGTCATTGTTTAATTACTTCTCTTCCTTAATAGTTTTATGTTAGTAGGAGAACCTTTTGCTGCTAAGACAGAAGTTCTGCATGTGCTGGCTGATACTCTAACTCTTATGCATGAACGTGGCTATGGAGAGGAAGAAAAGGTCATTTATAGGACTGTAAACCCCAAATCCATTACTATGGGCCAACTTTTTGGACAGTTTGACCCAGTATCTCATGAGGTAATGTATAGTATAAACATTCTCAACTCTTATTGACAATGCACATTAAACCAAAAGATTTGAAATGTTTTCGTATAATCACTTTGTAGTTCTATATAGGAAGCTTTCCAATTTTTCCTTTTTTCCTCCTCAGTGGACTGATGGTATTGTGGCTAACACTTTTAGAGAATTTGCCTTATCAGAAACAACTGACCGGAAATGGGTTGTATTTGATGGTCCCATTGACACCTTGTGGATAGAGAGCATGAACACAGTATTGGATGATAATAAAAAGGTAAAATCATCATCATTAAAAACAAGACATGCACAATATGAATATAACTAACACTACTGAATTACAAACTTAAAAATGGCTAATATGATAACTTTAATGTTGTATTTTTTTACCACAATTTTAAAAAGCAAAGGAATGTTGTAAGTTCAACAACTAATCACTTATGACTGTATATTTGAAATAAAGGATGCAGAAAGTTGCATAACTTTATAAATGATATTTCCAATGAAAATTTTTCCGTAAATTCTTTGCTTAATTTTTATAGAATAAAAGTATATTAAATTACTATGTTAGCAGGAAGGCATACTAATGTAATAGGTGATAATAATTTATAAAGTAACTGCAGACCTATGGTTTCTTCAGAACTTTAAATTAATATTTTAGGAAAAAAGAAAAAGACTACATTCCTTTTTTTACATTCCTTTTTTAAAACATCAAATGCTTCAGTGCTATATTGGTATATTACCTTAGAATCTATAACATATACAAAGAAGTAGAAAATGGAAGACTTCTAGTATTTATTTTAATTGAGAGAGAACATACATACAGCATAAAACTTTAAGTTTAAATTCTATGTGTTTTTTTACATAAGTATACCCTCACATAATTGTCACCTAGGTAAAGATGCCTAAAATTTCTTGTATCTTACAAAGTTCATTCATGTCCCTTCCCAATCAGTATACCCCAGGAGCAATAACTATTCTGACTTCTACTGTGATAAATTAGTTTTGCTGGTTCTTGAACTTTATGGAATGGAATTATACTCTTTTTTTTTTTTTAATATATTTTATTGATTTTTTACAGAGAGGAAGGGAGAGAGATAGAGAGTCAGAAACATCGATGAGAGAGAAACATCGATCAGCCGCCTCCTGCACATCTCCTACTGGGGATGTGCCCGCAACCCAGGTACATGCCCTTGACCGGAATCGAACCTGGGACCTTCCAGTCCACAGGCCGACGCTCTATCCACTGAGCCAAACCGGTTTCGGCGGAATTATACTCTTAAGTGTTTTCTTTTTTTAAGTCAGTATAGTATCTGTGATGTTCATGTTGTTATAGTTCCATTTTATTTATTTATTCTTTTTATGTCTGTGTTTATGTTCTACTGTATGAATATACCACAATTTATTTTCATATTTACATGAAATTACTATACCACTAAACAAGCAAATTAATTTAATTAGCATTCAAACATATACTTCAGTACTTTATCATAGGTGATTGGTCATTTATTCATATTCTTTCATAAATTTAGTCATATTGACTAAGAGGGGGGCGGAGGAGGGAACAGAGAAGATACAGTGATGATTCACAAGAGAGGGGTTAACCAGTAGAGACAAGTCTAAGAATTCATAGCCAGGTAGAAGGATTATTTCATATTGGGTAAGAGGGAAGCAGTAAAGGATAGATATAGACACAGGTGAATGTATGGATTTGAAGGTGGAAATTTGAAGACAAATCTTTTTGGTTATTTATTTTTACTTTGTGAAGTTGCAGGCCCTATTTCTTTTGCACACTTGAGGAGAAAGGAGAAGATTTAAAGGAGCCATTAGGAAAATGGGAAAGAGCTGCCTAGGAAACTATAGAAGCATATCAGAGTGTTACTGAGAACTTGATTGAATTGAAGACCATGAATTATTAGTAGTAGTGCTAAGGTCTGCCTTTGTGAGATTTTCTTTAAGAGTATAAGTGGTTTGGGTGTGTGTGTGTGTGTGTGTGTGTGTGTGTGTGGATAATGTTGCTAGACTGGAAATACAGGAAGACTTTAAGATATTGGCATGAGAATGGTAGAAGTGCTAGGCCAAAGAACTGAAGTTGCTTAATAATGGAGGAAGTGGGAACAACAGGGATATGAAAATGAAGAGCAACGGGGAAAAAGAAAACATGCAATACTTTAAAAAATAAAAAATAAAAGAAAATGAAGAGCAAGTGTGGTATGAATTAATGAGCAAGAGAGCTGGATGGGTGGGAGTCTGTGGGCAGAAATTGGGATGCTCAAACTTAGTATTTTAGAATTGTTTAGTGTTTCAGTAGAGAAGGCCCCAGGTATATAAGTGGATAGCTGGAGTGGAGTAGGAGAATAAGTGAAGACCAAGTGGTCAAGGGTCCAAGTTTTATGAGATGCTCCCCCTCTGAGCACTGGATCAGGCCAGAGTTATAGGAGAAAGAAGATTAAACCAAGTATGAAGGCTGTAGCTAACAGAGGGGAATGATTGGATGTTGGTGAGTGACAGCAGCAAGCAGGGGTTGTCAAAAGAGCAAGGATTGTACTGGAGGGTGGAGTAGAAGTATTTGAGAAACAGCATGAGGGTATAAGGAGAAGGCTGATTCTACCTCCCAAATTTGTAGCAAGTAGAAGAATGTTTGCTGAAATAATCTGTTGAAAAGTTAATAGTATTCTAGACTAGCATTGTCCAATAGAACTTTCTGCAATGATGTAAATATCTGCACTGTCCAACAAAGTAGCCACTAGTCACATGTGGCTTATTGAGTATTTACTCACATATTGAGCATCTGAAATGTGGCTTAGTACAATTGAAGAACTGACTTTAAATTTCTTAAAATGTAATTAGCTAAAATATATAATAATAAAAGCGTAATATGCTAATTAGACAGGACATCCTTCCGGACGAATCCGGGGCTGTGAGGGAAGCTCGGGTCCCGGGTGTCAGAGGGAAGTCAGTGCCGGCAGCTGGGGGAAGGAAGGCCTACTCTTGCATGAATTTCAAGTTAAATATAAATAGCCACATATGATTACTGGTTAACACATTGGACAGTCCAGGTATAGACCACTTATTTATAAGCAGATTCAGAAATGTTAAATGCCATGTTATTGACATATAACTAGACAGGGACAAAACTGAAACTAGAGTTGTAATGGTAGAAGCAGAGAAGAAATACTGAAAAATAAATGAATAGGAAGTATTTAAGAGACTTAGTAATGAAATTAACTTGGAATGTCAATAATTAATAATTATTATTAAATTATTAAAACTTGATAATTCCAAAGTTAGAAGCCAAAGAGATTAAGAAGACAGAATGGCTTTAGTAATAATGAACAAGAAAGGCGTTTGGCAGAAAGGGAGAAGTTGATAAATTCAATTTTACATATTTGATCAAAAAGGAATATTTTAGATTAAAAGGGACCAAGGGGGCATAGCAGACACAATTCATGGTCATTGATTGAATTTTTGTTTCAGTAAATCAGTTGAAAAGACATTTCTGGCACAATTGAGAAAATGTAAATATTGGGTGAGTTGATTATATTAAGGAATTATTGGTAATTGTGTTAGATGTGATCATATTGTGGTGATATAGAAAAGACCTTATTTTTTAGATGAATTTTGGCATGTAAAATGTCATGGTATATGTAATGATCTTTAAAATAATTTTTTTAAAAGAGGCAAAAATGGCAAAATGTTAACATTGATAAATCTAGGAGATAAGTATATGAGTATTCATATTTACTTATTACATCATATCACATATATTATCTTATAAGTAAAATACATTTTCATTTGAGAAGTTTGAAAAATTTTTACATAAACATTTGAAAAAATAATTGTTTTTAGCTTTGCCTTATGAGTGGAGAAATCATTCAAATGTCCCCTCAAATGAGCCTAATCTTTGAAGCAATGGACCTTTCCCAGGCCTCAGTAAGTTCATAATTTACTATAACAATTGTTTGTTTATTCATTTATTTATTTAATCAATAAGTGTTTTAATTATGTTTCAGAAGATGAGTTAGACACTAGAAATACAAAGATGAATAAGACACAGTGTAGGCTCATTTAGGGAAGATGAGAAGCATGCTAATAAATAATCCCAATATAGAGCTACATGTAAGTGCTCTAAGAATGTGGAGAGGGTGAGTGCCCCAGAAGGGTATGGAAAACAATTGAGTGTTTGATCTGGTTTTGAGAGGTAAGACTTCTCCAGGGAGATTGTTTGGGGCTGGGTATTCCAAATCATGACAAGGTAGAAAGACCTGAAGCCAAGGCATGCTTGGGGAACTGTAACTTAAAATAGTTCAAATAGTATGTGAGGCTATAGAGAAAGACAGGAGCCAGATCGTGAAGGGCTTTATAAGTCATGCAAAGTAGTAGTTAGTAACTTCCAGGTACTACTGCTATAGAAGCAACATTGGAAAAAGAAAATTTGTCTTTTTTCTCTAGCCCGCCACTGTAAGCCGCTGTGGCATGATTTATTTGGAACCCTCACAATTAGGATGGGAACCGCTTGTGTCTTCATGGTTGAGTTCACTGAAGGGACCTTTACAGGAAGATGAACATCAGGCTCTTCTGAGAGGACTTTTTGACTGGTTAATATGGCCCTCTTTAAGGCTTCGTAAGAAACAGTGCAAGGTAACACTACTGTTCTCTGACCCATTGAAATGTATTTAGGGAGCTGGGTGAATAGGTGAAGGGATTAAAAAAAAACTTTAAAAATTGAAATTATTTATACAGACAACAGTATGGTGATTACCTGAGGGAAAGGGGAAGTGGGGGCTGGTAGAAGAGGGTAAAGGGGGGATAAATGGTGACAGAGGAGACCTGACCTTGGGTGGTGAACACAAATACAATCTACAGATGATGTACTATAGAATTAGACACTTGAACCTGTATAATTTTACTAACCAATGTCACTCCAAAAAATTCATTTAAAAAGAAAAAGACATTGGCAGGACCACGCTTCCTCTGGAAGCTATAAGGGAGAGCCTTTCCTTACCTCTTCCAGCTTCTTTTAGCTTTGGATATTACTTGTCTTGTAGCTGTATAACTCTAAGTCTCTTCCTTTATGTTTACCTGGTTTTCTATTCTGTCTCTCCACAGTGTGACTCATAAAGATTGAGGACCTTAAATTTAGGGTCTATCAAATAATTCAGAATATTCTCCTCATCTTGAGATTCTTAATTGCATCTTCAAAGACACTTTTTGCAAATAAGATATTCATGAGTCCATGGGATTAATTAGGACAGGGCAAATCTGTCAGGGGACCAAAATTCAACCCACCACATACATATACACACAGACACACATGCACAAACATTCGTTTCTTACATATAAATAAATACAGAGTGGGGCAAAGTAGGTTTCCAGTTGTGAGTACGTGAAACACTTTATTCTTGTATTATTATTTATAAATTATTGTGTTGTTTTTCATATGAACAACTAGAAACCTTCTTTTGCCCCACACTGTATGTTGATCTAGAGAAGACAAAGGGGTATTCATTCAGTAGATTTCTTTATCCTAAAATATTATTTAAGATAGGAAAAATATTCTGCATTAAAGGAAAAAAATAAAAAATTTCTACTTTATGAAGATTCTGTACAATGTTTTTATAAAGAAAATATACAGGTAAAGTCACTTTTTAGTTTTTGTATTTTAAAGCTCTAATATTACATGTTGTAAATAATACAAAATACGCTTCTGAGTGATGGATTTTCTTCTTATAATTCATTCCCATATTTTCCACATTCAGTTAGTCCCCAAGATCTATGGATTTTCCCTCCTTGCTAACTTTTATATTTGACATCTTCTCTCCATCCCAGTTCCTCTGATCACCCCACTTCTACCTATAATAGTAACCTTTGTTCTGACCTTAATCATTTTCTACTTGAATCTATACAATAGAGCTGCTCTGGTCCAGTCTACATCCTGGTACCAGAATGAAGATTCCAAAACACAAATTCATTCCATTTACTCTCCTACTTAAAATCATCCTCTATTGTAACCCTCTTTTCTTAGCATGAAACCTTATCACAGGCTACAAAGCCTTTGAGAATCTGATCCCTATCTGCTTCTCAAGCATTATTTCTTGCCACTCCTTTTCCACAAGCTATTTTCACATCCTAAAAAATTCCCTTAATTCTGGGTCCACTTATATTTCCATTTCTGTGAATATAAAGTTTCTCCTGTTTTGAATGCCCTTTCTTTTAGCACCTGGCTAACTTTTTTCACCCAAATTTAGCTCAGCTATTACTTAATCTGGGAAGCCTTTCTTGATTTATTCCTCTCCCACTTCCCTTCTTGACCTCTTCCCTGGGTCTGGGCTAATTGTTTATCTCAAGTACTCTAGGAGCCTCCCTCCACCCTGATACTTCCTCTGCCTTGTCAGTATCACCCCATATTACTTTTGTCCACTTAACTTCAATATCACTACTTTTCAGATAGTGTGTGTATTTTCTTTCTATATCTCCTAGCTTGGTATATACGTATAACATGTTTTTTATAAGTGTTTGTTGAATAAATAAATGAATGAATGGCAGTTAGAGACTTTATTTCTACCCCTAGAACACTGTTTATTCTCTTACAGTAGCTAATTTATTTCTTAGATAATTTAGAATATGTTATATAAAACTATGGAATATGCTAAACCAAAATATTTGAGAGATGTATTTATCATGTATACAGTTTAAATTCTTTATATGCTTTTATCAGTTTTTAAAATATTTATCTTCTTTTATTTTTTTAAATAAGATGAAAGAAAAGTATAATATTTTTTTCACTTTACAGGAACTGATTCCTACAAGTGATAGCAATGCAGTTGTATCTCTCACACGCCTCTTTGAAGTACTCCTCTGTGATGTGGTAGAAAATGATCCTACAAGCAAGCACATTCATGTTTGGATTATGGTTGGTTTTATTCTTAATGTGGTATTTGATTATAGACTAAAATATGCCTCTGACAAATGATACTTGTACTGAGAATGACATTGTAAGATCCAGAGCTGGTTTTTGATGAGCACTGAAAGAATAACTGAAGACATTAAAGTTGCCCTTACCTGGTATTTTGATTTAAAAAACACTTTAAAGAAAGTAAAATATGTCAGAACAAACCAAATCTACCCTGTTATTGATAAAATATCATAATTTGATAAACAATAAGGTGACTTCATATTAATCCAATATGGACTTTAGGTGAATTGATTTTGTCTTAATCTTAAACCAGCATGCAGACTGCAAGAAGCTGACTACAAAAGACAAGGAGTAGGCACACACCTGTTGGGTGGAGCATTGCTGGCAGAATCCCTACAGGGGTAGGAAGGATTCACTCGGCCAGGATGGCTAATGTCTAGAAGTCAGAGAAAGCCAGAGAACATCACTCTGAGGGAGCCAAAGGAAAGAGTGGTTTTGCTCTCTTCCTTGGTGTTAGGCTACTTTCTCATCCATCACCTTATTCCTGAAAGTCTTGATCTCCTCTGCTCAGTCTACCTTCTCTTCTAATCTGGTAATAGCAGTTTCTTCCTGTTGTTTCCCCTTCATCTGTTGCCACAGAAAATTACTTCAGACATCTCACATTCCAGTGTTCCCTGCTAACCATAATCTCTTCCTTTCCCCTCTCCCTTTGTCTTTATTTCTCTCCACTTTCAAAGAAATTGAACAGACATGTTTGAAATGTAATTTATTCATATCCCTATTTCTCCCTAAGTTTGGAACTGTCTTTCACAGAATTAGTTTTTAATATTCTTCCATACATGTAAGTGCTACCTTTCTATAAAATAAAAGTATCTTAGGAATAGTTTCCCTATGTGACCTTCATGTTATATATTTCCTGGAATTTTTCATTCTGTTGGTAAACCTAAACTCCCAAAATTATTTTAATGGTTCAGAATCATTTTTAGACAAATATAGATCTATATCAGGCTGAAAATTTCCTCTCAAAATATATTTGATAGATGTTTAAACTAGGTAAGGCATGTGCCCTGAGTAAAATTTGAAAGTCAAAAGTAGGTTTTCCATCCATACCAGTCCTCCAGCCACTCTCAGGTCAACTACTATTACCAGTGCCCAGATAGCCTGCTAGAGGTATTTGATGCATACTCTTATGTGTATACATTTACAAAATATATTTTATTGATTTCAGAGAGGAAGGGAGAGGGAGAGAGAGATAGAAACATGAATGATGAGAGAGTCATTGATCGGCTGCCTCCTGCGTGCCCCCTACTGGGGATTGAGCTCACTACCTGGGCATGTGACCTTGATCAGAATCAAACCTGGAACCCTTCAGTCCACAGGCCAATACTCTCTCCACTGAACCAAACCGGCCAGGGCTGTATACATTTTTATACATGTTAGCATACCATCTATACTTATTTACATCTTTTCTCACAATATATCTTGGAGATCATTCCATATTATCTTCTTTTTTTAACAGCTGCATGTATTCTAGTGTATGTAGCATAATCCAATTAAGCAGACCCCTATTGAAGAACATTTGGGTTCCTTTTATTCTTTTGGTATCACAAACCATGCTACAGTGAATTTTCTTGTACATACATCATTTTAACAGTTGGAAATATATTTCAGGATAAAGTCCTAAAAGAGAATTTCCTAGGTCATTTGGCATGGACATTTTAAATTTAGATAATTATTGCAAGAGAAATGATTCTATGTGATTTAGCTGTGTTCCAGTAGATTTTATTTATACATCTGATCTTTTCCAAGTAAGTTAACCAGGCCTAATATCTTAAATTGTAATTTATTCTTTAAAAATTTCTTTTAAATAATGAGTTTAAATTAAATATTTTTAATTTAATTTATTGGGGTGACATTGGTTAATAAAATTATACTGGTTTCAGGCATGCAATTCTACAATACATCATCTGTATATTGTATTGTGTGTTTACCATTCCAAGTCAAGTCTCCTTCCATCACTATTTATGCCCCCTTTCCCTTCTACTTTCCCCATCTTTCTTCCCTCTGGCAATCACCATACTATTATCTGTTTTTTCTTTTTGTTTTTTACCAACAGGCTTGCTTTATGTTTTCTTTGATTTGGTCCATTGGAGGAAGTTGTGATACAAATGGTCGCATTATTTTTGATTCTTTCCTACGATCAATCATTCTGGGAAATATTGAAAGCATCCCAGTGCCTGATTCTGTGGGTAAATGGGAATGCCACTTTGATGAAAAAGGCTTGGTATATGATTACATGTATGAGGTATGATATAAAATTATTGTTATGATAAGCTGTAAACCACAATCTTGGATCAGCAGGCAAAATTCCTGAGTTCCAATTCTAGAGTTATTTTGAATTGTGTGGTTAGCATTGTAGTTCTTTCTCTTTAGTTTCTTCTCCTGTAACTTGTGGACAGACAGATAAACTTGCTTTAAGAATAGTTTAAAATTTCAGATTTAAATTAAATATATTTTCTCCACTTTTAAAATAATTTACAAAAGGATTATTTTAAACAGTAACCATTTGAATAATCATTTGACTCATGCAAATTTTTCTTAATAAAGTCATAAGATCTGGGATTTTTTACCTAAATCTCAAGGTTTATAGATTAAGAAACAAACCTAGAGAGGCAATGCCCAGAAGAGTCAGGACTTGAACCTAGTTCTCTTGACTGCCAGTGCAGAAATCTTTCCACAAAACCGTTCTTAAAAACAGAATTTTACGAATATGACCAGAGTTTCATCCTCATTAGTCACAATGAGAAATCAATAAAATAATTTCTAAAACTAAAAAACCAAGAGTGATAACACAGCATATTCCTTAATAATTGGAGGAAAATGCCAAAATATCCAGCTTAAAGAGCTAACTGTAGTTGCTGTTGGAAAGGAGAAAATGATATTTGAGAGGGTGACTGCTGGTGTTTTTTCAATTACAGTTGACATTCTGTATTATATTAGATTCAGGTGTACAGCATAGTGGTCATATAACTTACAAAATGATCCCTCCAATAAGTCTTGACCCCATACATAGTTACAACAACATTATTGACTATATTCCCTAAGCTGTACTTTACATTCCCCGTGACTATTTTGTAACTACCAATTTGTACTTCTCAATCCCTTCACCTTTTTCACTCTATGTGATTTAGCTGTGTTCTAATAGATTTTATTCATAGATCTGATTTTTTCCAAGTAAGTTAAGCAGGCCTTAATATATTAAACTAGAGGCCTGGTGCATGAGTTTCTCCACATCAGACCCGGTGAGGTCCCTCGGCCTGGCCTGTGGGGATCAGTGGACCTCCGCACTGCCGCAGCCCAGCCTTACCTTACCTGCCAGCTCTTAGGGCTCCAGCCCACTGTCCACATCAATCCCGCACAGCGAGAAGTGGTGTGCCAAGTGGCAGGTGACGGGGGAGGAGCCTGTTCTGGGCACCACATAGCTCCCGCTCATCCCAGCCTCACTGTGCCTGCCGCTCGTGTGCACAGGGGTAGTGTTCAAAGGAGAGGCTAGCCAGCAGTCAGCCCAGCGTCTGGCGCCCCTCTGTCAGCTGACCGGAGCTCTTGCTGTGGGAGCGCACTGACCACCAGGGGGCAGCTCCTGCATTAAGCGTCTGTCCCCTGGTGGTGCACATCACAGCTACCGGTCAGTCATTTGGTTGTCTAGTTGTCCCGTCATCTAGTCGCTTAGGCTTTTATATAAACAGATTGCAATTAATTTTTTTAAATGTCTTTTAAATAAATAGTTTAAATTAGATCCCTAAACCCCTCGCATCTGGCAGCCATCAGTTTGTTTGCTGTATCTATGAGTTTGTTTGTGTTTTGTTTGTTTTGTATTTTAGAATTCACATATGAGTGAAATCATATGATATTTGTCATTTTCACTCTGACTTTATTTTTGTTTGTTTTGTTAAAAAAATATTTTTATTGATTTCACAGAGGAAGGGAGAGAGAGAGAGAGAGAGAGAGAGAGAGACATCAATGATGAGAGAGAATCATTAACTGGCTGCTTCCTGCATGCCCCCCACTGGAGATCAAACCCCCAACCCAGGCATGTGCCCTGACCAGGAATCCAAACAATCCAACCAATCACACTGTGACCTCCTGATTCATAGGTTGATGCTCAACCACTGAGTCACTTGGGTCAGGCCTGTCTTACTTTATTTAGCATAATATCCTCTAGGTCCATGGATGTTGTTGCAAATGGCAAGATTTCCCTCTTTATTATGGCTGAGTAATATTTCATTGTATATATGTACCCTCCTTTATCCATTCATCTATTGATAATATTTAGGTTGCTTTCATATCTTGACTATTAAAAATAATGCTGCAATTAACATAGAGTTGCATGTGTGTTTTAGATTTCTTTGAATAAGTACCCAGAAATGGGTCATATGATATTTGCAAGTGCTAGTCACAGCAATTGGACAAAAATAGAATAAATAATTTTCAAGTGCATATGGAACATTTTCTAGGTTAGATCACATGTTAGACTACAAAAGAAGTATCAGTAATTTAAGAAGACTGAAATATATCAAGCATCTATTTCAACCATAATGGTTTGAAACTAGAAATCAATTATAAGAAATAAAACACACTTTTTTTTTAATTCTGTGTTTTACTTCTTATAATGGATTTTAAATTATATTTTTAATTTTTGAGAAGGCTCCATACTATTTTCCATTCCAGGCTCTCTGCCCATTTTTAAATCAGATTATTTTTCCTTTTGGTGTTAAGTTGCTTGAGTTCTTTATATATTTTGGATATTAACCTCTTATTGGATGTATCATTGGCAAATATCTTCTCTCATTCAGTAGGTTGGCTATTCGTGTGTTTTTTATGGTTTTCATTGCTGTGCAATAACTTTTTAGTTTGCTATAGCTCCATTTGATTATTTTTTCTTTTGTTTGCCTTGCCTGAAGAGACATATCAAAAATAAACAAAAAATTTATTAAGAGCTATGTCATAGTTTACTGCCTATGTTTTCATCTATCGGTTTTATGGTTTTAGGTCTTACATTTAAGTCTCTAATACATTTTGAATTTATCTTGTTTATGGTGTAAGAAAGTGGTCTAGTTATTTTTTTTGCATGTATCTGTCCAGTTTTCACAACACTATTTATTGAAAAGACTGTCTTTATTCCATTGTATATTTTTGCCTCCTTTGTCATAGATCAATTGACCATATAGGTCTGGGTTTATTTCTGGGTCTCTATTTTATCCCATTGAACTATGTGTCTATTTTTATGCCAATATCATGCTGTTTTGATTACTATAGCCTTGTATTATAGTTTGATATCAGGTAGTGTGGTACCTTTAACTTCGTTCCTTTTTTTCAAGATTGTGTTGGCTATTTTGGGTCTTTTGTGGTTCCATGTAGATTTTGGGATTACTTACTCTAGTTCTGTGAAAAATGCCACTGGTATTTTGATAGGGATTTCATTGAATCTATAGATTGCTTTGTGTAGTATGGATATTTTAACAATGTTACTTCTCCCTATCCTTGAGCATGGTATATGCTTCAATTATTCGTATCTTCTTCAATTTCTTTCTTCAGTGTCTTACAATTTTTAGAGTATAGGTCATATATAAACTTGGTTAAATTTATTTCTAGGTATTTTATTATTTTTGATGTAATTGTAAATGGGACTTTATTTTTAACTAGAGGCCCAGCGCATGAAATTCGTGCATGGGAGGGGGGGTTCCTCCGCCCAACCTGCACCCTCTCCAATCCGGGAGCCCTCAGGGGATGTCTACTGATGGCTTAGGCCCAAACAGGCCTAAGCTGCAGTCTGGCCTCCCTCTGCAGGAGGTGACCGGGCTGATCAAGGGAAGATGCTGCCACCATCACCCCACTGCTGCTGCCACCATCACCCCACTGCTGCTGCCACTGCCGGCTGCCACAGCCACCAAGGTGTTTTCATCAACACGGACTCCAGTCCCTTCACCACAAAAAAATGACAACTTTCTTTAGGCATTTTCAAAATGTCTCTTTTATAGGATATGACCTTTCTTTTCCTTTCCTTTTTCCTTTCCTTTTCCCTTTCCTTTTCCCTTTCCTTTCCTTTTTCCTTTCCTTTTCCCTTTCCTTTCCTTTCCTTTCCTTTCCTTTCCTTTCCTTTCCTTTCTTTTCCTCACCTGAGGATATTTTCCCATTGATTGTTAGAGAGCATGGAAGAGAGAGGGAAAGACAGAGAGAAACATCAATGTGAGATGTTTCTCATGATTGGTTGCCTCATGCATGAGCCCTGACCTGGGACCCAGCCAGGGAGGAGCCTGCAACCTAGGTACATGCCCTTGACCAGAATCGAACCCAGACCCTGCGGTCAGCAGGCCAAGGCTCTATCCACTGAGCCAAACTGGCTAGGGCAGGATATGACATTTCTTAACCCCTCCAGCAGTGAACCTTCATTTTTTCCTCCAGGAGTGAGGTGGAAAAACCCTAGATCATCTTCTTGGATTCTTATTACCCAAGTTACCAAGAACACTGCTAGTGGCATACCAGGAGCTTAGCCAATGAGCAGTCAGAAAAGGTATTTCCTCTGTAGCTCATGCGCAGAGGCAGGACTGCCAGCGCACTGTGGCTGGCAGGCCCTGCTGTCTGTCTATGGGCCTGCTCTCTGTACCTGCCCCGCCCCGCCCACCGGGCTGCCAGACTTGCTGTGATAGGAGCCTGTGGGCCACGGGGACAGGACCCAGAGGTACTCTATGCACTTCCTCGTGACCGGTTGTTTGTCTGGCCGTGAAGGCCCTGGGCTATTATTAGTATAGATTTCTCTTTATGATAGTTTGTTATTAGTATATAGAAATGCAACAGATTTCTGGATATTAATTTTGTATCCTGCTACTTTGCTGAATTCATTTACCAGTTCTATAGTGTTTTGGTGGACTATTTAGGGTTCTCTCTCTATATGTCATGTCATCTACCAAAAAATGGCAGTTTTACTTCTTCCTTTCTAACGTAAATGCCTTTTATTTCTTCCTTTCTAATTTGGATGTTGTGTTTGTGTGTTTTACTTCTTATAATTGATTTCTAGTTTCATACCATTGTGGTTGAAATAGATGCTTGATATATTTCAGTCTTCTTAAATTACTGATACTTCTTTTGTAGTCTAACATGTGACCTATCCTAGAAAATGTTCCATGTGTACTTGAAAATTATTTATTCTATTTTTGTACAATTGCTGTGGCTAGGACTTGCAATACTGTGTTGAATGAAAGTGGTAAAAATGAATATCCTTGTCTTGTTCCTGATCTTAACAAAAATGCTTTTAGGTTTTCACCATTGAGTATGATGTTAGTTGTGAGCTTGTCATGTTTTATTATGTTGAGATGTGTTGCCTCTATTCCCTCCTTGCTGATGGTTTTGGTCACAAATGGATGTTGAATTTGGTCAAATGCTTTTTCTGCATCTGTTAGTGTGATCATATGCATTTTGTCCTTCATTATTTTAAAATGTATCTTTATTATTGAAAGTATTATAGATGTCCTGTCTTTCCCCCCCATTAACTCTTCTTCCACCCCAATCCTGCCCTGCCCTCCAAGACCTTCACTGCATTATTGTCAGTGTCTGTGGGTTATGCATTGTTCTTCATCTTGTTTAGGTAGTGTATCACATTTATTAATATGTGGATATTGAATTAACCTTGCAAATTAAGAATAAATCCCACTTGATCATGGCATATAATCTTTTTAATTTATTTCTGAATTTGGTTTGCTAATATTTTGTTGAGTATTTATGCATCTATGTTCATTAGGTAATGGTCTATAATTTTATTTTATTTTTCTTTTCTTTTAAATTAAATCTTTATTGTCCAGATTATTACAGTTGTTCCTCTTTTTTTCCCCCATAGCTCTCCTCCACCCGGTTCCTACCCCACCCTCTGCCCATACTCACCCCTCCTCATCCATAGGTGTACGATTTTTGTCCAGTCTCTTCCCGC
>NW_005360187.1:2433418-2472013 GCF_000412655.1 Myotis brandtii | reverse complement strand
ATGAGGCCCAGCTGTGAAGCAATGCAAGCTGCTGTGGTGCCTTGGGCCTTCTCTTGGAAGTTCTGGGTCTGTCTGGCCCAGCTGCAGTTTGTTAGGTAATTTTCAGATTGCAAAGGGCCAGGGCATTCATATGCAAAAGCCTCTGCCGCAGCTTGGATAGGAAGGGGTCTCAGGGAATCAACAGGTCAGAGCAAGCAGCTATGGCTGATCCTCAGCCCTGCCCTAAGGGGCCCCGTGTCTCAGTGTCCCAGTAATTGCTGCAAGCACCTTTGAGAGAAAGCCGCCCTCGAGTTCCGAGTTCTGCCCACTGCCAGACAGTCCAGTTTCTCCCCGTATGAGTCTAGGTCCCCAGGGACTCACCCGGAACTGGAGCTCAGAGCAGTCAGGGGCTTGTGACTCCCTCCCGATTAAAAAAGACAGCCGCGTCCTCAGTTGCCAGCCCTTGCCGCGTGTGCCTCCATACCTCTGCACTTCTGCACCTCCTCTGAGTCTCAGTGTGCTTTTCTCTTTCCTTCTTGTTGTAGAATTTCCACTCGGCCAGCCTTGCAGTGGTTCTGGATGATGTCCATTTTGTCTTTTAGTTGTATTTTTGAGTTTGTTGTGGGAGGCAGCAATTTCCGGTGTTTACCTATGCCGCCATCTTGGTTTCTTGATGGTTTATAACAGGGGTCCTCAAACTTTTTTTTTTCTTTAACCTCTTCTTGCTCACTTCTGTGTTTGCTGTCTCTTCTATTCTCTTCGATATTGCTGTGGGAAAGGGGGAACGAGGGAAGAGAATAGGCTCATTTTGACCTAAGCTGGATGGTTTCATGCCCTTTATCTGGCAGCCTATGAAAAGGTAGACCTGGAAGATGATTTCATTGGTGACTTCTGTGGGCTCCTGGAGAGTTCTGTTCTTCTGATGACCCAACAAGATAGATATTCTAAGTCAGGGGTCCTGAAACTTTTTAAACAGGGGGCCAGTTCACTGTCCCTCAGACCGTTGGAGGGCCGGACTATAGTTTAAAAAAAAACTATGAACAAATTCCTATGCACACTGCACATATCTTATTTTGAAGTAGAAAAACAAAACGGGAACAAATACAATATTTGTATTTGCATGTGGCCCGCGGGCCGTAGTTTGAGGACCCCTGGTCTATAATTTTTAAAAAATAATATGTCTTTGTCTGGATTTGGAATCAGGATAATGCTGACTTTGTAAAATGAGCTTGTGAGCCTCCCCTCTTTTTCAATTTTTTGAGATATTTTGAGAAGAATAAGTGTTATTTTTTGTTTGAATGTTTAGTAAAAGCAATTGTAAAGCCATCTAGTTCAGGACTTATGTTTATTCAGAGTTTTAAAAATTATTTATTCTATTTTGTTAGTAGCTCTTGTTGTTCAGGTTTTCTGGTTTTTCTTGACTCAGTCTTGAAGGATTGTAATTTCTAGTAATTTATCAATTTCTTCAAATTTTTGGCATATAATTGTCCAAAGTATTTTCTTATAATCTTTTGTTTATAGTTTTCAAACAGTTGTCACTTGTCCTCTCTCATGTCTGATTGTATTATTTGGCTCCTCTCTCTTTTTTTCTTGATAAGTCTGGTTAAAGGTTTATTAATTCTGTTTATTTTCCAAAGGACCAGCTCTTGATTCATAGATCTTTTGTGTTGTTTATTTTTAGACTCTATTTTGTTTATTTCCACTTTGATCTTTATTATTTACTTCCTTCTACTCATTTTGGGCTTCATTTGTTGTTCTTTTTTTTTTAGTTCCTTTTGGTATAAGGTTAGATTGTTTATTTGAGATTTTTCTGTGTTGAGGTAGCCCTGTATTGCTATGAATTTCTCTTGTAGGACTGCTTTTGCTTTTGGGTCATGTGTTTTGATTTTCATTTGTCTCAAAGTATCTTTGATTTCTTACTTGATCTCATTGTTAACCCATTCATTGTTCAGTAGTATGTTATTTAGCCTCCATGTGTTTGTGTTTTTTTTCTTATAATTGATTTCTAGTTTTATACCATTGTGGCTGAAATAGATGCTTGATGTAGTTCAGTTTTCTTAAATTACTGATACTTCTTTTGTAGTCTAACATGTGATCTATCCTAGAAAATATTCCATGTGCACTTGAAAAGAATGTGTATTCTGTTACTTTGGGGTGAAATGCTCTAAAAATATCAATTAAATTCATCAGGTCTAATCTCTCATTTAAGGCCACTGTTTCCTTGTTCATTTTCTGTCTGCAAGAACTATCTTTTGATGTCAGCGGGGTGTTAAATTCCCCTAGTATGATTGTGTTACTGTTGAGCTCTCCCTTTGTGTTCATCAATATTTGCTTCATATATTTAGGTGCTCCTGAGTGCATAAATGTTTGCAATGGTTATATACTCTTGTTGGATTGGTCCTTTTGTTATGAAATGTTCTTTGTCTCTTATTACAGCCTTTGTTTTAAAGTCTATTTTGTCTGATATGAGTATTGCTACTCCAGCTTTTAAAAAAAATTTTAGTCTTTGTGTGAGTCTCTTGTTGGCAATATATGTATGAGTCTTATTTTCTTATAAATTCAGCTACCCTGTGTCTTTTGAATGAAGCATTCATTCCATTTATATTTACAGTGATTATTGATAGTTATGCAGTTATTGTCATTTTATTATTCATATTTTTTTCATCTTCTTCTTAAAGGAGTTCCTTTAACATTTCTTGTAATACTAGTTTGGTGGTGATGAACCTACTTAGCTTTTTCTTGTCTGTGAAGCTCTTTATCTCTCAATCTCTCATTTAATTCTAAATGATAGCCTTGCTGGGTAGAATAATCTTGCTTGTAGGTCCTTACTTTTCATCACTTTGAATATTTTGTATCAATCCCTTCTGGTCAGCAAGGTTTCTGTTGAGAACTCAGCTGACAGTCTTATGGAAGCTCCCTTATAGGTAACTAACTGGTTTTCTTTTGCTGCTTTTAAAATTCTTTTTGTCTGTAACCTTTGGCAGTTTAATTGTGATGTTTCTTGGTGTGGACCTTTTGGGTCATGGTTGGGACTCTCTATGCTTCCTAGACTTGTATGTCTATTTCCTTCATACAAGGGAAGTTTTCTGTAATTATTTCTTCAAATAGGTTTTCAATCCCTTGCTCTCTCTCTTCTCCTTCTGATACCCCTATGATATGAATGTTGGTACAAGTGATATCCCAGAGGTCCCTTAAATTATCCTTATTTTAAAAATTCTTTTTCCTTTTTGCTGTTCTGATTGGTTGTTTTTGATATCTAGTCTTCCAGATAACTAATTTGGTCCTCTGTTTCATCTAATCTACTGTTGATTCCCTCTAATATATTCTTCACTTCAGTTATTGTATTACTTATTTCTGACTGTTTATTTATTTTTGTTTTCTAATTCCATTTTTATGTTTCCCTTTGTTGAAGTTCTCACTGAGTTCATCTACTCTTCCCTTGAGCATTCTTATAAGTAGTGTTTTGAACTCTGTATCTGGTAGATTGCTTGTCTCCATTTCATTTAGTCTGTTTTTTTTAGTTTTGTTTAGTTCTTTCATATAGGACATTTTTTTGTCTCCTCAGTTTGGTTGACTCTTTGTGTTTGTTTGTGTAGATCTTCTTAATTCTCCTGGTCTTGGCAGAGTGACCTTATGTAGTAGGTGTTCTATGGGGCCCAGTGATGCAGTCTTTTTAGTCACCTGATCCAGGTACTCCAGGGATATGCCTTGTGTGGGTTATGTGTTGAGTCCTAACTGCTATTACAATGTCAGTGGGAGGGATTTCCCCTCAGGCTGACTGGCTGCAAGGAAGACAGTGGATGAGCTGTGGTGTAGTGGTTAACCCCACAGGGTGGGATTCATTTTAGCAAGGCTCTGGTGCCTGCCAAGTCTACCCTTTGGGTATGTTGTTTGTGGAGTTAATTGGGTAGTGCTATCATATGGTCTAAAGCTGGTTGGTTTTGGGGTCTCTTGGGAGAGGCTTTGGTGCAGGTCAAGGTCAGCTGCTGCCTGTGTCCAGTCTAGGGCTACCTGGTAGGAGCTACAAAGTGATCTGCAGTTGGTTGCCATCTGTGCTGGGCTTAGAGTCACCTAGGAGAGGCTTGGCTGCAAACTGAGGCCAGCTGACATTAGTGCTGGCCTTGGGGCTACTTAGCAAGTGATACAGGGCAAGTTGAGGCCAGCCACTACTTATTTGGGGTTTGTGGACTTTTGAGAGATTTTTAGGAAAGTCCACAGTGCCAGCCAATGCTGGCTGCTTGTGAGAAACAGCTGCTGAAAGAAGTTTGGGCCTGTGAGTGAGTTGGGTGGGGCAGGTTTTCAGGGAATATCCAGGGTAAGGCAGGTGATGTTAGTCAATTTGATGGAGACTCGGATTTGAAGCTCTCCTATACCTGCAGGATGGGTGGGGGGAGGACTCAACAAAGAAACAATGGCACCTGCCAGTACTCCTGTCTAGGCCAGAACTCTGAAGCCAGATAATTCATTTTCTTGCTCTGAAGCCAGACAATTCAGTTTCTCCCTGTGTGTCCTTTCTATTTTTTGACCTGTTGTCAAGTGTTTGTGAATGTGTGAGTTTGTGTTTGGGCCCTGTAAGAGAAGACCTGGGTCTCCAGCAGCCCTCTGTCTCACCTGGATAGAATCCCTGCTGATTTTCACTGCCAGATGTTGTGAGGACTCCTCTTCCTGGTGCTAGTGGTCCAGGCAGGGCCCCTTTATCCTCAGCAAAGATTTCTGCAGTTAAGATATCCCTCCTGCCTGGCCGGCGTGGCTCAGTGGTTGAGTGTCAACCTATGAACCAGGAGATCACGGTTCGATTCCCACTCAGGGCACACATGTTCAGGTTGCAGGCTCAATCTCCAGTGGGAGGGTGGGGGGGGATGGAGGAGACAGCCAGTCAATGATTCTCTCTCATCATTGATGTTTCTATTTCTCTCTCCCTTCCTCTCTCTATATATCCTGAGTCTTGTTTTTTTTTTTAAATTGATTTGAGAGAGAGGAAGGGAGGCGAGAGAGATAGAAACATTAATTAGCGCCCTTGTGCATGCCCCCTATTGGGGGGATCGAACCCGCAACCCAGGCTTTTGGTTCGATGTCAACACTCAACCACTAAGCCACACTGGCCATCCCTCCTGATTCTTTTTTTTTTTCCCACAGTCTAATCATTTATTCATCGAGCTAACAATTCCTGTACACTTACTCTATGATTTACGGGATTACACATTCATCCCTCCTGATTCTTAACCACCAACACATGGGTGTGGGAGCAGCCCATATTGTGTCTCTGTGTGGCTTCTCTATATCTAGTTATAGGAGTTCTGTTCAGCTAGTCTTCAGATGATTCTGTCGGGTGGTTGTTCTATAATTTAGTTTTAATTTTGATGTAGTAGTGAGAAGAGTTGAGCACAACTGTTGTTTTTCTTACCTTGTAAATTTTTTTTACTCTAAAATATGTGCAGCTCTAACTGGTTTGGCTCAGTGGATAGAGCATCGGCCTGCAGATGAAAAGGTCCCAGGTTCGATCCCCTGGGCATGTACCTTGGTTGCGGGCACATCCCCAGTAGGAGGTGTGCAGGAGGCAGCTGATCGATGTTTCTAACTCTCTATCCCTCACCCTTCCTCTCTGTAAAAAAAATCAATAAAATTTATTTAAAAAATAAAATAAAATATGTGCAAATATAACATTGAAAAATATAAAATGAAAACCTAAAAATTAAGAATATGAATTATTAAAGAAACATTTAGTCAACCTTGCAAAATTATTACCCTCCAGACACAATCTGCTAGAAAATAGTTAAAGATTCTTGGATGTCAGCCATAGCACTGAAGCAGGGTCTAAGAGACCTTCTACTCTGCCAAATGTTAACCCCTTTGTTGCTTGAAGGTGGGAGGCCTTGGGATCTTTAGGGAAGGGCTGGGCAACACAGAGGAAGATAATGGTGGAGGAGTATGGGTAGGGTGGGATGGGGAGGGCGGTCATGGATTAGGGAGATACTCAGGATGTTAGGACAGCAATTATTTAGCCACTGGTTTAGAAGAATTTCAATATTGTAACAATCAGTTCAACCATTTTGATATGTCCTTGCTGAATATTGGCCTGGATCAAAATACCAAAGAGAATAAATTTAGATAAACAAACATAGTGAGTTCACATGATGTTTTGTTTCTAGTTAGATTGTTGCCCCTTTATTTTAAAATATGAAAACATGAATTCAAACTTTAGTAAATTATAACGAGTTACATCAGAGTGCTTCTCAAATAAATACTTGATATATGTCAAAGGATATCTTGAAGCCATTTTGGAAAGATTGGAGTGCTAAGAGAACATAGATGCAAAAATATCTGAAATTCTAGGTATGTTAAATTTGTGATAACTGTTTCATTACGTTCTTCAGATTATCATTGGAAAGGAAAATTAAAGAAAAATTTATTTCTTAAATTGGGTAGTGGATTCATGGATGTTTATTAAGTTGCTTTATGACTTAAAAATGTTATATATACTATTTTGAAGAAATCTGTTATTTCATACTAAAAAGTAGAAAGACTATTAAGTTTTTAAAAGTAAATATGATAACTGTTTAAAAGAACCTTTCAGATAGCAAGTGCATTATTATAATATTTGAAACTTATGTTCTCTTGTAGTTGAAAAACCGAGGTCGCTGGGTCCATTGGAATGAATTAATTAAAAGTACTGATTTAGGAGATAAACGTATCAAGATTCAAGATATCATAGTCCCTACAATGGACACAGTTAGATATACATTTCTAATGAATTTGAGTATTACCTATGCCAAGTAAGAAATTCTTATAACATACACTTAAATCATAACAGTGTCATTCTAACAGGATCATAGAATATTTGAAGTAAGCTTTAAGGTCATTCATTTTCAGATAACTGACTCCCTGGGAGACTGGCTAATTGACATGTCCATATTGACATCTGTTACTAGTGGCAAACCTAGAATCCAGGTTTCCTATTGCCCATTTCAAACTCGTTGCCATTATACTTTGTTGCTTCATAAACTGCCTTATATTTCTTTTATTTGTAACAGACTAAAAATCAGTGTTATTGCTAATAGGTATGCATTCTACTCAAAGATTCACTGTACTTCTGAGGTCAGACTAACCATGATCCACATTCTTCCATTACATTTAATAATTTTCAAACATATCCTATTCTAGTTCTTCATAACTTAAGATGAACATGCAAAACCCAGACTTGAATTAGAAGAACACATCAAAAAAGAGTACATGAAACTGAATCAAAAGCCTAGCATGTACTATAGGCATATCCATACCAACTTCCTTAATAACATTTTGGTAGTTATTTTTCTTTTAAAACATGAGGCATAATTTATTATTAATGCTATTTTGAACTAGAGAAGCTTACATAATATGCATGAATGTAATGGTTTGTTGTTTATAAAAAACTTGTTTTTGAATGAATTTGTGACAATTTTATCTTGTTTAATAAACAAAAACAGAAAGAATAGCTTATGAGGGAACATTATTTTATTACTATTTTATAGTTGCATTTTTGCATTTATTTATTTTTATTTGTTTATGATTTGAGAGAGAGAGAAACACTGATTTGTTGTTCCACTTATTTATACATTCACTGGTTGATTCTTGTACCTGCCCTGACCAAATATTGAACCCTGAACCTTGGCATATCAGGACGATACTAACCAACTAAGCTATCTGGACAGGGCTGCATTTTTGCATTTAATGCCTAATATTTAAAACTTTCTTAGGCAAGGAAGTCACTTGCCAATTCTGAGGAATTCTAGTATGGTAATTTTTTTGTGCTATGAGACATTTGTCAGAATAATGATTTTAAGTGAGTAATGTAAACATAGGATTACAAGGGAAATCACATGTTGAAATACATTTATTAAAATATTGAACAAATTTGGGCCTGCCTGGTTTGGCTCAGTGTTTGAGCGTTGACCCATGAACCAGGAGATCATGGTTCCATTCCCAGTCAGGGCACATGCCTGGTTTGCACGCTTGATCCCCTGTAAGGGGGTGTGCGGGAGGCAGCCAGTCAGTGATTCTCTTCCATCATTGATGTTTCTATCTCTCTCCCTCTCCCTTCCTCTCTCTGAAATCAATAAAAATATATTTTAAAAATTGAACAAATTTGGTCCATAGTAGAAATACATATGCTTCTTTTTTTTTTAACCCTCATCCAAGGAATGAGGATATTTTTTCCATTGATTTTCAGAGAGAGTGGAAGGGAGAGGGGGAGGAGAGAGAGACTCAAACCTGCAACCTAGGTAAGTGCCCTTGACTGGAATTCAAACCCACAACACTGGTATGGAGGCCAGTGCTCTAACCACTGAGCAACAAAGGCCAGGGCCATGTACTTCTTTATGAATCCTATATAATATAAGCCTAATATGCTAAGTGTCCAGTCGCCCGGTCGTCCATTCAACAAATCAAAGCATAATATGCTAATGATATGCTAAGGCTGCTCAACCACTTGCTATGACGTGCACTGACCTCCAGGGGGCAGACAGTCAACTGGTTGACCAGTCGCTATGACATGCACTGACCACCAGAGGGTAGATGCTCTGAACAGTAGATTTGCTTGTGCTGGGTCTGGCAGATCGGGACTGAGCAAGAGGACTGGACATGCCCTGGAGCCCTCCTGCAGTCTCTCCCCAGCTGGCCAATCTCCCGTGTCCCTCCCCAGCCTTGATTGTGCAGCGGTGGGATCCCTCGGCCTGGCCTGCATCCTCTCACAATCTGGGACTCCTCGGGGGATGTCGGAGAACCGGTTTCGGCCCAATTGTGCAGGCCAGGCCAAGGGACCCCACTGGTGCATGAATTCGTGCACTGAGCCTCTAGTACAGCGGTTCTCAACCTGTGGGTCGCGACCCCTTTGGGGGCCAAATGACCTTTTCACAGGGGTCGCCTAAGACCATCGGAAAACACATTATTACATACTGCTTTTGTGATTAATCATTATGCTTTAATTATGTTCAATTTGTAACAATGAAAATACATCCAGCATATCAGATATTTACATTACGATTCATAACAGTAGCAAAATTACAGTTATGAAGTAGCAATGAAAATAATTTTATGGTTGGGGGTCACCACAACATGAGGAACTGTATTAAAGGGTTGTGGCATTAGGAAGGTTGAGAACCACTGCTCTAGTACATTAACTATGATCCAGTAGTGAGTCTGATGACTGTCATAATTTTGAAGAAATCATTGCATCAGTGATATTGAGTTGTCACTAACAATTATAATATTTAGTATAATGTCTATGATTTCTACTGGTGACAAACACACAGGTACTATTAATACAATTGCTCCATTTTAATTAAGGATAGTGAAAGCAAAGATATAACTTTTTTGTCATCCCAGTTCACAGATTCTCTGAACACTTTAAGAATTTCTTCAATTGGTCCATAGACCCCAAGTTAAGAGCAGTATTTTATTTATTAAAATTACTTTAATAAACAGTCTTTCTTAAGGCAAGGGTTACTCAGATTAGGACACATAGATGAATTCAGGGGTTACTATAGTTGTAAAACTTTAGTTTTATGTTTATACTTCAATGATAATTTTTAAAAGTAATACATATTAGCATAATTTAGTTTACTTAGATGACCCCTTCTAACGGAATGCTGTTGCTTAGTTTTGTGTTTGTCTTTATGTATTGTGTACTACCAAATTATCACGCAATGTGACAGTATTTAATTTTTCAATTCAATATTTCTCAAACTTGGAGTCCTTAGAATTCTGTGAATATAAACTCATAGGATTTTTTTCCTTTTCTAATTAGTTATGATCACTCAAGTATGAGAAGCCCTGCTTGAGATTCCACTGAATAGAAAATTCCTTTATGTTTGCTTTTAGATAAGTATTTTCAGTTAGTAATTCTGACTTGGTTCTAAAATGTTAAATAGGTATATATAACTGTTGGATTTAGAATTCACTTTTATTTCTCACACAAACTGTGCTATTGAGATAACTGTGAAACAGCCAAAATCTATCTTATGTCATCATGTCATTAGTCTATTCCACACGACACCCTCTTGCCTATACTTCTAACTAAAAAATACAAACACTGTACATAACTTTCCTGAGACAAATTTTGCCTTTCCTTTCTGAAAAGTTAAGCATGTTATTACTTGTTTTATGAGTATTTTGCATATAGCAATGTTACATCTGTTCAATTAATAGTTCCTTACTATACTATTAAAGTTTTGGTAACAGGAAGCAAAAATGTGTGCCAATTGTTACTTTACCAGTCTTTCGTGATATAATAATGATAGATTAAAATGTGAGTTTTTAGATGAATTTGATTTGGTTATTTTTTTACATTTTCAATAACTCTAACTTCCCTTAGTAGAAATGTATTCTGACTTTTTCCCCTTTTGAATGATATATTCATTGTTTTCCTAAAGGCCACTGCTTTTTGTGGGTCCAACTGGTACAGGAAAATCAGTGTATGTGAAGGATAAGCTAATGAATCACTTGGAAAAGAACAAGTATTTTCCTTTTTATGTTAATTTCTCTGCACGGACCAGTGCCAACCAGGTTCAGGTTAGTTTAAAGCCAGAAACATAGATTGATAATTATTGAATGTTTTGCCTTATTTGATTAGTATTTAAAATTGTATATTAAATGAGCAGCTGTGCAAATTTTCTATGAATTTAAATTAAACTTCAAACTTATTTTTGGCATTACAAATAAGTTTTAAAAGTCAGGTTTTGAGGACAAACATTTGAGAGAACATATTTGCATTAATACTGGATTATTGAGATTTGTCATCTTTTTTTCATGCCAAGAAGCAGCAGCAATTGATTTCTTACCTAGGGAAGGGAGTATAAAGAAGGGAGGGGGCAGAGAAAGAGGAGAGAGAACTTTCTAGACTCCCCTAGATGATCCTTAGGAGCATTTGCTGCTTATTGAAGCTCTGTCTATGATATATATTTCAAACCATGGACTATTGTAGACCTTCTGTGACAAGAATTGTGTAGCTGTGCGTCCCACCCTTTACCCCCAAAAGTACCAACATGGAAGTATTGCATGAGGCCTTTTCCAATCACCATTTTTATCAGCCATTCCTAAATTTATGTCTGTCCAATCTCTCTTGACCTGTGGAACTCATTTTCATTGTTTTAAACCTGTAGAATTCCCTTAATCTCAAAATCTTACAAATTTAGATTAGTAATTTTAGATATTGAGTAAATTAAAGTTAATAGCTGTGTTGGGGTATTTAATGAGGAAAATATTTGTGTGCATATGTGCATATGTGTATAATATAAATATGTATGTAACAATTCTTAGTACTGTAGGGTTTCAATAAATTCTCTTTAATGTTGAATATGAAGTTTGATATCACTCTAAAAGTGAATAAATATAAACATGCACATGGTGCTGCTTGACATTATTTCCTTACATAATTAAACTTAACTTCCTTATTTTTTCTGGTGTTAAGTATAACTACTATACTTTCTTCTTTATATTTTAGAACATTATTATGGCTAGATTGGATAAAAGACGCAAAGGAGTTTTTGGACCACCTATGGGAAAGAAGTGTATAATTTTTATAGATGACATGAATATGCCTACATTGGAGAAATATGGAGCTCAACCTCCTATTGAATTATTACGACAGTTTTTTGACTGTGGGAATTGGTAACTATTTGATTGAAGTCTTAGTTAGGCATGGTGAAGTTAGTTTTTTATTCTCTTTTTCTATTTTAATTTCTCAGAGCAAAATAATACATTTTTTTCAAGTTATTTATGAAAGATAAATAACTGATTGCTTATTTTCCTATACAGAAAATTTTGGCAGACTTTTTCTTTATAAATTTACTTTATTTCTTATATATTTTTTCTGAGTATAATTTAAAAAAATATTTTTATTGATTTCAGAGAGGAAGGGAAAGAGAGATAGAAACATCAATGAGGAGAGCGAATCATGATTGGCTGCCTCCGCAAACCCCACACTGGGGATTGAGCCCACAACCTGGGCATGTGCCCTAATCAGAAATGGAACTGTGACCTCCTAGTTCATAGGTCGACGCTCACTTACTGAGCCACGCTGGCCAGTCTAGAAGACTTTTATATACCTTTTTTATACCAGTTTTTCCTCTGAATGTGTGAATTAGATAACAGATTAATAATCCAGTATTGGCAATGTATATATTCAATGCTGTAGTAAATTCTTTCCTTTACAGCGATTATTTTCAAAATAATCTATTGATTTATATCTTTCAAAGTACTATTCCCCCAGGGCTGAGAATTTATGGGTAGTTTCCAACCTAAGTAATTATAACCAACACCCTGTGTTTCTACCATTTTAACTTCTTTATATTTTCTGTTACTGTTTGGGACTACCATATCTTTGAAATGGCTTGATTTTAACAGCAATTTCATAGATAATTTTACTTCCTCCATGCCAATATAGCATTATTCTTATCTCAAGGCAAGGGTAGACTAATTTTGAAGCTAAGTCCTATTTTGGAAATACATTTTTGTTATTACTGCAGGCCCTTAGAATCCTGCCTTCTGGAAATAATCACTGTTAATAATGTATTCCCTCTTCCTCCAAGTTTTTGTTCTTTATAAATATTTTTATTTTAAAAAATATACTCATGTTACACATGTTTTGCAACTTATTTGCACTTAAGTATTTATCTTAAACACCTATCATGTTATTTGCCTCATTTATTTTACTGGCTTTTAATACTATTTAGTTCTATGGATCTTGCCATAATTTACTTAGCCAGTTCCCTATGACAGCTATTATGGTTGCTGCCATAAACCAAATCATATTTTCATACTTTCTAGTGTGCTCTTAGACTAAGTACTGGTTATATAGATTTCTCCTATCATCCTCCCCCAATTTTTGCAAGAACTTCAATATTAAAGGACTTAATGGCCTATTGGAAATAAGAACTTGTTCAACTGAGTGATTCCAACTAAACTGAGTCATTTAGCTATCCCTTTCTGATTAAAACTTCTTCGGAGATTTGTTACTCCTGAATGGGTCCTTTTTTATATAACAAAAGTGTGTAGTTACTATTTAGATGTTCTTGTGTTCTCCGAAGATAAGATGTGAGATGAGAAAAAGAAATCAGGACTTTGCTGTACATAGTTTAGCTATATAATTTATTTTCAAACAGGGACATTTCTGAGAGTAAAAGGGGAGTGTCAGTAACTACTCTAGGGCAGTGATGGCGAACCTTTTGAGCTCGGCGTGTCAGCATTTTGAAAAATCCTAACTTAACTCTGGTGCTGTGTCACATAGAAATTTTTTGATCTTTGCAACCATAGTAGAACAAAGACTTATATTTTTGATATTTATTTTATATATTTAAATGCCATTTAACAAAGAAAAATCAACCAAAAAAATGAGTTCGCATGTCACCTCTGACACGTGTGTCATAGGTTCGCCATCACTGCTCTAGGGCAAGCACAAACCAGAACTGTCCTAGGCGAAAGGGGATGTATAGTCACCCTATTGTGACGAGCTATACACAAGATTGATCTCTCATCCATGCTCTGGATTTGGAGTAAGAAAAGGAAAAGCAAAGAGTCAAATTGGAAAAAAAAGAGTAGGAGGAGAGAAAGGAAAGGGCAAGAGGGAGGAACATTCTAGATACTCAGAATCTGGGCAGCAGAGTCAGTGTCACTGAAAGGAAAAGTGGAATGCTGCTTAAAATAAGTTCCCCCTATTCGAAGCATTATCACAAGTTCTTCCTTTTAGAGAAGCTAAAATCAGGTTAAGTTTCTAGGGAGATCTACATTTCATTCCATCTTATTGGCTTTATAACTGATTGTTTTGAATTTTTATGTGCTTTCAAGGTACGACCTTAAGGACACAAGTAAAATCACATTGGTTGACATACAGCTGATTGCTGCCATGGGCCCTCCAGGTGGTGGAAGAAATCCAGTCACTCCCCGTTTTATTCGACATTTCAACATCTGCACTATTAATGCTTTTAGTGATGAAACAATGGTCCGAATCTTCTCATCAATTGTAGCATTCTACCTTAGGACTCGTGAATTTCCTCCTGAGTTCTTCTTAATTGGAAACCAAATTGTCAGTGGGACTATGGAGGTGAGCAAAAAATACAATACAAAATATTTCAATATATATATCTCATTGGGTCCTTAACTTTTTTTAAAAAAAAAAAAACATGTTTTCCTTTAGACATCTACTTTGGTCTTCAGTGTCAGAGAAGCTGTTATGAAGGCTTGAGAATAGGAAGATTATAGGCTTTGAAATTAGAGAAACTAATTGGGTTTGAGCTTTGAATGCTATTTCCTAGCTAAGTGGACTTAAGCAAGTAATTTGACTTTCCAGAAACTCATTTTTTAAATCACAAAAATGGGAGATAACACCTGTTTCACAAGGTTATTACAAGGAAATCACCCAGAACCAGTATGTGCCACATTGTGGGTTTTCCCTAATTATTAGGTTCCCACTCTGGTGTTTATAAATTTTCTCTTCTCTCCCCTCCATTTCTTCATGCTTGTCTTAAAAAATGAACTTAAGCATCTTATGAATATATTTTTAGCTAGGTCCCATAATTTAGGATTAGTAGTGAAAAAAATTATAAGAAAACACAAGGGTGGGAACAAAAAACAAGATTGCCCATATGGCCAAAGAGCAGCTCTTAACTTACTCAGTGTGTTTGTTATCTGCCTCTGCTTGAGGCCAGCACCAGCCTTATTGCTAATGGTAAAAGGGAAAAAAATGTATTCAAGGTGATAATCTCATTGAACTAAGCTTTGAGGAGCCTTGATAAGGGAGAGGGGGTGGTGTCACTGCAACCAAAAGCAAAAAGCTCCCCCCAGAATCATTCCATCAATTTCTAAAAGCATTGTATCTTTCTAAAGTTGTTCTCCTCTTATTCTGGTGGAAAATTTGTCCCGTTAAAATAGAGAAACTATGAACAGAGAAATGTACATTGTAATTACTATACTTATTCTGATACAGAAAAGTGCTTGTATTTATTAAATATGATATTTGTATTTCAGGCATTTCCTGAAAAGAGGGAGCAGTTGGTTAGGCAGAATGGGATACAGAAAGGATTCTTCCCCACCCCCCTCTTTGAAGCATTATAGACCTACCGAGTGTGTAGGTTAGGGAAGAAAGGTGAATCATAGGACACATAATAAAATATAATTTAATTTGTTTTTTTCAGGCTACATTTTAATTATTTATCTTCCTTAAAGAAAATATTAAACTTTATTTGGTGAATTCAGCATATAGCCAGTTATGATAGAAGGAAGAAGGGGGAGAGAAAAAATAAGAAAGAGAGGGGAAGTGAGAGAGCACATTGGTTTGTTTTGAATTCAATGGTAGTCAAAAGGAAATTGTTTCATCCTACTCTTTATTTCGAATACTTCAGAATGAGTTACCTGATTTCACTTTCTCCTAAAGTTTTTGTTAACTACTTAATCTCAGATCATTTCCCTTTAAATGGGACAGTCATAACATAGGGGAAATAAAAGCATTGTCGCTTTTTGGGCTTGGATGGAATCTGATAATATTAAGTTCCTTCAAATTCATAATGCCTGGTTGAGTGCTATAAACAAACAAAAAAACGTATGCCATGCTAGACTTAATTATTATGCAATTTTCCAAGATAATATAATCTGATAGGATAAATAAAATATTTTGTATAACATACAATTTGTTATCTGGCTTTTCTGATTATAAGCATTTTATTTTTGCTTTGTTGCTTTTTTCATATTCAGATATACAAACAATCCATGAAAAATCTTTTGCCCACTCCCACAAAATCTCATTACACTTTCAACTTGAGGGATTTTTCACGTGTCATCCAGGGCTGCTTACTCATTGAAAGAGATGCCGTGGGGAGCAAGCATACCATGATCCGGCTGTTCGTGCATGAGGTTCTTCGAGTGTTTTATGATCGCCTCATTAATGATGAGGATCGATATTGGCTGTTCAATTTAATCAAAGTTGTTATAAAGGAGCACTTTAAAGAATCATTTGATAGTGTCTTTTCACATTTGAGGAAAGAGAATGCACCAGTGAGTATATTTAGTGATTAAAAACATTAAGTTAAGACAGTACAATAGTGTCTTGGCCAGTGTTGCTCAGTTGGTTGGGTGTCATCCCATGCCCTGAAAGGTCACCAATTTGATTCCTGGTCAGGGCACATGCCTGGGTTGCAGGCTTGATCGATCCCTGGTAGAGGGTGTGCAGGAGGCAGACGATCAATATTTTGTGCTCACATCGATGTTTTTTTCTCTCCCTACCGCCCCTCTCTCTAAAAATAAAAAACACACAGTACAATAGCATGAATTATTACTTATCTTTAAAAAATACTAATTTTTAATTATTATATTCTTTTAACTTTCCACTTAGACAGTATTTATTTTGAGAAGATTTGTCTTTAGAGAAATTATGTATATAACATAGAAGTTATTTAAAAAATAATACTTTGTATGATAGGGATTAAATTTAATAACAGATATAAAGTGTTTAACATTGCTTTGTAACTACTGAATAAGTGGAAGTCATTCAGAATGACTTCTCCAGCCTCTAGGGCAGTGATGGCGAACCTTTTGAGCTCGGCGTGTCAGCATTTAAAAACACCCTAACTTAACTCTGGTGCCATGTCACATATAGAAATTTTTTGATATTTGCAACCATAGTAAATATTTTTGATATTTATTTTATATATTTAAATGCCATTTAACAAAGAAAAATCAACCAAAAAAATGAGTTCGCGTGTCACCTCTGACACGCATGTCATAGGTTCGCCATCACTGCTCTAGGGAGTGGGGGAAACTTTTTTTTAAAATAGAAAAAAAGCTCTTTTTAAAAAAATTCCTAAGGATATAATATAATTGCAGGTATTAATTTTACAACTATATTATTTACTACCCTATCTTTTTAAAAATATATATTTTTTTATTGATTTCAGAGAGGAAGGGAGAGGTAGAGAGAGACAGAAACATCAATGATGAGAGAGAACCATTGATTGGCTGCCTCTTGCACACCCTACACTGAGGATCAAGCCCGCAACATGTGCATGTGCCCTGATGGGGAACCCAACCGTGACCTTCTGGTTCACAGGTCCATGCTCAACCACTAAGCACACCGGCCGGGCTACCCTAATTGTTTTAAAAGAATTCTGTAATTGATAATCATCCTATAATATGGACAAAACAAAATTTTATATAACATTTTCTTAAACTTATTTTAGAAAAATAATTTGTTTTATAATTTATTGATTTTCATTCTATAGGTAACTGAAAAGGACTTAAGAAATCTTATGTTTGGTGACTATATGAATACTGACCTTGAAGGAGATGACAGAGTTTATATTGAAATTCCAAATATTCATCAATTTAGTGACATTGTGGACCAATGCTTAGATGAATATAATCAAACTCACAAAAGAAGAATGAATCTTGTCATTTTTAGGTACCTACATTTGGTATTAATGGTTGAAATTACTATTTGTAAAAATTTATTGTGAAATATTTTAAATGTGTAAAAAGGTATAAGAAAAACTATGGTGAATAACCTTGTTCCCATAATTGAGCTTAAGACATAAACTATTAGCAGTTTATTTGAAGTCCCTTCTGTAGCCATCCTTTCATCACTGCATTCCCATTGAACCCTGCAGGGGTAAAACAAAATTCATGTGTCTTCAGACTTTTATGCACTACCTTATTTTACATGTTTAAAACTCATATAAATGGTATCATACTGTATGTACTCTTCTGCAAGTTGGTTTATTCCATATTGTTTGTAACATTCACACACACAAAATGATTTTTTACTACTACATTGTATTCCATTTTATATGTGTAAAAATGTAGTTGTTCTTCTAATATAGACTTTTATGTGCCTTCTAGTTTTGCAATGATAAAAAAAAGGTTAGAATGTTCATGTCTCCTTGGGTACCTGTGTAAGAATTTCTTAGAAGTGAAATTATTGTGCCATGGTGTGTAAGCATCTTCTATTTTACTAAGCTTTGCCAAGTGCCTTCAAAAATTATTATTGTTTTTAAGAGCTTGTGTTGTCTCTCTCCCTTGCCAATATGTAGGATTGCCAGACTTGGTAAGTTTTGCCAATCAAAGGAGAGTGGCTCTACTAGTAAACTCTAATTTCCCTAATTACTAGTGAAGCCATCTTTCCTGAATTTGTTATTTTGTGAATAACTGATCTATTTTTTCACATAGAAATCCTTTTATTAAAAAAATTAAAAGAAATAGTTTTAATAAAAATAACAATGTACTTTCAGGATAAGAGGTTATGCTTTCATTTTATTTCTATAATTTGCATATTACATTTCCTGAATTTGTACTTTAAATAATTTTACTTAGCATCAAATGATCCAATTATAACTGCTTTTGAAAAATCACACATTTTTTATGATTACTTCTTTAAAATTGGTATCAGACAGCAGTCTATCCTAGGAAAGTAAAACAATATTTATGTGTAAATATACATTTACATTTATATTTTCAAGTATAATAATATTGATACTTTATAGGTATGTATTGGAACATTTATCACGAATATGTCGAATTCTAAAGCAGTCTGGTGGAAATGCTTTGCTTGTTGGACTTGGAGGAAGTGGTCGTCAATCTTTAACTCGTCTGGCTACATCCATGGCAAAAATGCAGATATTCCAACCAGAAATTTCTAAGAGCTATGGTATGAATGAGTGGAGAGAAGACATGAAGGTAAAGTTATGAAAAAAAAGTCTAGTGTCTAAAATATTATCAGTGCATTCTTTTACCTGTGAAGAGAGAGCCAATCTGTATAGCTATGTACTGAATACATTGGTGAAGATGTTAATATTATCTATAGATTAGTTACAGTGTGTGTTGAGCACTGTTGTAAGTGCTTTACAGACATGATCTCATTTTATAGGTATAACAATTCAGTGCAGCAGGTATGGTTGTCTCTGTATTTTACTGATGAGGAACCTGAAGTTGAGCTTAGTTTCTTTGGAGCTGTCTTGCTGTTTCAGTAAACAATAGAACAGTAGAATGCATACTGGGGCTTTCATCCTCATATGTATACAACTCTGCAGGCCCCAAAAGAGAGATGACTCAAAGTAGAAAAAAAGGAAGGGAGATATTTACTGCTGGACTTTTTCATTTTCACTGACCCTCACATACTAAATTTCTACAACCTAAAAGTTAACATAAAGAAAAGGTAGCATTTGAGATCTTTTTTAATGAAAGTGTTTAAAAACTTTCCCCTTAGCACTGTTTTAGCTGCATCTCCATATGTATTGATATGCTGGGTTTTTATTTTCATTTATTTCAAGAAATTTTATGATTTCATTTATGATTTCTTCTTTGACTTATTTGTTAGTTAAAAGTTTGTTATTAAATTGCCACGTATTTATGGATTTTTCAGTTTTCCTTCTGCTATTTATTTCTAATTTAATTCCATTGTTATCAAAAAAGATACTTGATATGATTTAAATCTTCTTAAATTTGTTAAGACTCCTATTGAGGCCTAACATGATTTATTGTAGAGAATGTTCTATGTGCACTTAAGAAGAATATGTATTTTGCTGTTGTTGGGTGGAGTGTTTTGTACATGTCTCGTAGGGCTAATTGGTTTATAGTGTTATTCAAATCCTCCATTCCCTTATTGATCTTCTGTCTGGTTGTTCTATCTTTTACTGAAAGTTGGGGTATTGATTGCGTTGCTTTTCTTCCTTCAATTCTGTCAATGTTTGTTTCATAGTTTAGGAGCTCTGCTGTTTGGTGAATAAATACTTATAATTATTATATCTTCCTGATGAATTGACATTTTAATCATTATATAATGTATATTGTCCCTTGTGAGAGTTTTTGACTTAAAAGTCTATCTTGTCTTAAAGTCTATCTTGTTTTATATTAGTACAGCCACCCTGCTTTTTTTGGTTACCATTTGCATTGAACATCTTTTCCCTCCTTTCACCTTTAGCCTTTGTGTGTACTTAGGTCTAAAGTGAGTCTTTTTCAGCCCTAGATGATTTGGCTCAGTGGATAGAATGTTGGCCTGAGGACCGAAGGGTCCCATGTTCAATTCCAGTCAAGGGCATGTACCTCGGTTGTAGGCTCCTCCCTGGCTCGGGCTCTGGTCAGGGCACATGCAGGCGGCAACCAGTCCATGTGTTTCTCTCACATTGATGTTCCTCTCTGTCTTTCCCTCTCTCTTCCACTCTTCCATTTAAAAAAATCAATAGAAAAATATCCTTGGGTGGAAATTAACAAAAATAAAATAAACAAAACTGTTCAACCTTAATTTCAAAAATAAATAAATAAATAAATCTCTTACAGGCAGCATATCTTTGGATCCTGTATTTTTATCCTTTTAGCAAAGCTATGTCTTTTGGGGAGGTTAATCCACTTACATTTAAAGTAATTGCTCATGGGGAAGTATATACTATTGGCATTTTTTACTTGTTTTCTTTAAGTTTTGTAGCTTTTTTTGTCCCTTATTTTCTCTCTTAATGCCTTCCTTTGTGTTTTGTTGATTATCTGTAGTGACATGCTTTGATCCCTTCTCTTTGTGTATATTCTATACTTTATATTTTCATATGGCTTTGTATTGCTGTCCAGTATTATTTGTTTTCATCTTGAAAAGATTCCTTTTAGCATTTCTTGAAGGGTATGTCTAGTGGTAATGAATTCCCGCAGCTTTTAACTATTAAAAAGGTATTTAAATTATATATATATATATATGTTATTGATTTCAGAGAGGGAGAGAGAGATTGGTGGTGATGAACTTCTTTAGCTTTATCTTGTCTGTAAAGCTCTTTATATGACCTTCAATTCTAAATGACACCTTTGCTGGGTAGAATAATCTTGGTTGTAGGTCCATGCTATTCATCACTTTGAACTTTTCTTGCCACTCCCCTCTGGTATGCAAAGTTTCTGTTGAGAAATCAGATGACAGTCGTATGGGCGCTCCCTTGTAGGTAACTAATGGCTTTTCTCCTCTGCTTTTAAGATTCTCTCCTTGTCTTTAACCCTTGGCATTTTAATTATGATGTGTCTTGGTGTGGGCCTCTTTGGGTTCCTTTTGTTTGTGAGTCTTGGTGCTTCCTAGACTTGTAAGTCTATTTCTTTCACCAGGTAGGGGAAGTTTTCTGTCATTATTTCTTCAAATCTTGCTCTCTCTCTTCTCCTTCTGGCACCCCCATAATGTGAATGTCAGTGTGCTTGAAGTTGTTTCAGAGGCTCCTTACACTATCTTCATATTTTTAAAATCTTTTTTTCTTTTTGCTCTTCTGATTGGGTGTATTTTGCTTCCTCATATTCCAAATCATTGATTTGATTCTCAGAATTTTCTACTCTACTGTTGAATCTCTGTAAATTATTCTTTATTTTAGTTATGTATGCTTAATTTCTGATTGGTCCTTTTTCATGTCTTTGACATTGTGACTAAGATCCTTGAAAGTCTCACTAAGTGCCTTAAAGCTCTCATTAATTCTCTTGAAGCTCTCATTAAAGTCCTATAACCATTGTTTTGAACTCTGTCTCCAATAGTTTGCTTGCTTCCATTTCTTTCTTTCGTAACATGTTTCTTTGTCTCTTAATTTTGGCTGCTTCCCTGTATTTGTTTCTACGCATTAGGTAGAGCTGTTATATCTCCTGGAATTGGCAGAGTGGCCTTACCAGGTGTCCTATAGGATCTAGTGGCTCAGTCTCCCCAGTCACCTGAGTTTGGTACTCTAGGTGTGCCCCTTTAAGGGCTGTGTGCACAGTCTTGTAGTTGAGCCTTGATTGCTGTTGGAGTCACTAGGAGTTGGCTGTGAGGACCAGCTGTGTCTACAATGGAAGAGCTGCTGTACAGGAGACACCCTATGGAGAAGGATTTGCTTCAATGGGGCTTTGGTGCTCACTGAGTCTGCCCCTTGAGTGTGTTGCTTGTTGATGGTGTAGAGTTGTAATCTGGTATGGTCTGAAGCTGTCCACTGGGTGCACCAGCTCTTGGGCCTCCCAGGAGGTACAAAGTCATCCACTGCCTGGGGCCACATGGCAGGAGCTCCAGGGAGATCTGCAGATGGCTGCTACTTATATTGGGCTAGGAAATTCCCAGGTGAAGCCCAGTTGTGAGACAAGGCAGGCTGGTGCTAATGCTGGGTCTTGAGCCTCTTATTGATAGGTTTGGGGCATGCTGATGCCAGCTGCACCTTGTTTGAGAGACTTTAGCAAAGTCTGAAGCCTGAGCCAGAACAGGCCATTCATATGTAAAAGCCACTGCAAACAACTTGGGTGGGGCTACAAATTGGATGGGGCGGAGTCTCAAGAAATCACCAGGGTGTAGGGAACAGTGTGGGTCATGCTGATGGAACTCAGTTATGGCTGTCAGTCAGCTCTGTGATGGAGGAGGTCCCAGCACAGGAACAATGATCCCTGCAAGCACTGCTTCCTGGGAGAAAGCTGCTCCTGAGTTCCTGCCCCAATGCCAGACAGTCCAGTTCCTCCCCATATGTCCCTGGATTCTACCAATGCCACTGCTTGGCGCTGGAGCTCAAAGGAAGTGAGACCATGTAAATTCTGTGCATGGGCCCTTTAAGAGGAACATATGGGACCCCAGAAGCCTCTGTGTCACTCAGCCACAATCCCTGCTGGTTTTTACAGCCCGAAGTTACAGGGACTTATATTCCAAGCCCTGGAAACCTGGACTAGGGATCTGGTATGGGGCTGGGACCCCCTGCTTCTCAAGGGAGGCCTTGGAGATATCCCTCCCGATTAAAAAACCGCACATGGGTGTCAGACCAGCCTGTTCCATGCCTCCGCCCCTCCTACCAGTCTCAGTATGCTTTCTTCTTTACTTCTCTAGTTGTAGGACTTCCATTCAGCCAGATTTCAGGGGGTTCTGAATATGGATGTTCTGTAGTTTAGTTTTAATTTTGATGTGGTTGTGGGAGGTGGTGAGTATAGGCATTTACCTACGCCACCATCTTGGTTCTCCCCCAGATACAGTATTCTTGGTTGACAGTTATTTTTTCTCTCCATACTTTGAATATATCATCCTACTCCCTTCTTGCCTGCAAGGTTTCTGCTGAGAAATATGCTGATAATTTTATGGAAGCTCCCTTGTATGTGAGAACATGCTTTCAAGATTCTTGCTTTATCTTTGACTCTCAACAGTTGGATTATAATATGTCTTGCTGTATGGATCTATTTGGATTTACATTGTTGGAGTTTGTAGGCTTCTTGGATTAATGTATCTGTTTATATCCTCAGTTTTGTCCATTATGTCTTCAAGTAAGTTCTTGGCCCCTTTCTCTCTTCTCTTTCTGGTACTCCAATAATGCATCTATTGACCCACTTGATGGTATCCTTTTAGTACCTTAGACTGTTCACTCTTCATTCATTTTCCTGTTTGTTCCTCTGACTCAATGACTTCAAATAACTTGTGTTTAAGTACACTGATGCTTTCTTCTGCCTGATCAAATGTGATGTTGCCCTGGCTGGTGTGGTTCAGTTGGTTGGAGTGTCATCCCATACACCAAAAGGTTGTGGGTTTGATTCCTGGTCAAGGCACTAGATCACTGGCTTAATCCCCAGTTAGGGTATGTGCAGAAGGCAACCAATTGTTTCTCTCTCACGTTGATGTTTCTCTTTCTCTTTCTCTTCTCAAATCAATAAGCATATCCTCAGGTGAGGATTAAAATTTTTTTTAATAAAATAAGATAAATAAGTAAAATCTGATGTTGAGTACCTCTAGAGACCATTCTTTTAACATTGTTTCTGTAAGTGATGACTTCTAAATTCATATGTAGCTACAGATTAATAGCCTGCTTGCTTAAAGCAGTGGTTCTCAACCTTCCTAATGCCACAACCCTTTAATACAGTTCCTCATGTTGTGGTGACCCCCAACCATAAAATTATTTTCATTGCTACTTCATAACTGTAATTTTGCTACTGTTATGAATCGTAATGTAAATATCTGATATTCAGGATGTATTTTCATTGTTACAAATTGAACATAATTAAAGCATAGTGATTAATCACAAAAACAATATGTAATTATATATGTGTTTTCCGATGGTCTTAGGCGACCCCTGTGAAAGGGTTGTTCCGCCCCCAAAGGGGTTGCGCCCCACAGGTTGAGAACTGCTGGCTTAAAGGATTCTAGAACCTAACCTCAAAGGAAGCAGACTCCAGCCTTCAGGCATTTTGGCTTCAGGAGATTTGCTCACCTTCAACTGATGAAAACAAGATCATAGCTTAACCTGCTCCGAGGTATTTATCAGAGCAGACTATGCAGACTAGTGCATAATGCATAGCACCTCTGAGAACCTACAACATCCTCTGGTTTCCTTTGTTCTGCCATCCTCTCCCCCCACCCTTCACCCCCTAACCCACACTCATAAAAAGCTTTGCCTGCACTGAGATAAGATGGTCTTTGTGACAAGAGTTCCCCATCTTCTCAGGTGTCTGGCTCTTGAATAAACCATCTTTCCTTGTACCAGCACTTTCCTCTAAACCAGTGGTCGGCAAACTGCGGCTCGGCAAACCGCGGCTTGCAAGCCACACGCGGCTCTTTGGCCCCTTGAGTGTGGCTCTTCCACAAAATACCGGCTCTTCCACAAATACCGACTGCGCATGGGCCACGAAGTTTCAATCGCACTGTATGTGCGCGCCTGCACATGGTATTTTGTGGAAGAGCCACACTCAAGGGGCCAAAGAGCCACATGTGGCTCTCGAGCCGCGATTTGCCGACCACACCTCTAAACTATTGGCTTTTCATGTGGTAGGCAGCCAAACTTGGGTTCAATATTAAGTTCAGTTATTGTATTTTTCAGCTTCAGAATTTCTTAGTTATTATTTTTTATAGTTTCTGTGTCTATTGATATTCTCATTTTGTTGATGTATTGTTTTCCTGATTTCCTTTAGATATATTATATTCTCTTTTAGGGTATTGAGTACTTGATAAACTGCCACCTCTCCCACTTTTTACAGACTGATTCATGCAGGGGGAAAACATCAATCAGCATGACTAGAGGTTCTGTGACTTCCCAGAACTTTTCTGGGCAAGCATCTTCTTTGAGATTGTGCATGTGCTTTTATTCTAGTATATACAGGTGCTTTGGGCCATTTGAATTTCCTTTTTCTTCTCATGAGCTTTCAGTGTTGGTTTCTATTATATTATTTTGCCCTAATCTCTTTCTTCCCCTGGCACCTTTTGGTGGAACTTCAGATTCTGCTGCTCCATTGTGCTGGGGTTCTTCCCTCTGTTTTCAGTGGCCTCCAACCTCATTTCCAAACTAAGTTCCTATTCCTATTAGTGTTCGGAGTCAGGCAAGAGAGAAATTAGTGCCTTAGGCAGCCCACAGATAAATCCAGAATACAGGATACAAGTTCTACTCTATTCCTTCTGTCCTGAGGAAGGAGCAAGGAATTGATGGTATTCTCCTAGTTGTGTTACTCTATGCTGGGTGAAAAAAATGCAATAAATTCTCTTACCCTCCTTGTATTGTCCCTTCTTTATTATGTACTCCTAGGGATGCTACAGCCTCTTAATTAGTTTCTAGAGTTCTCACAAAGGTATTTTGTTTTGTAGTTTGCTAATTTGGTGTCTCCAGGAGAAATGGGACCTGGAGCTTCCTAGTGTGTCATCTCACTAATGTCACTCTCTAGTTTCTTCATTTGTAAAATTTGGATAATTTCACCTATTTTATAGGTTATTGTGATTAAATTATACTATGTATGTATGGCTCTTTGTATTATCCCTGGCATGTAATTAGTATTTTTGAAATTTTGACTCTTTTTCTACTTGGAAACAGTTTCACACACTGTGTATTTCAATATGGCTTTTAAACATATTGGTACTTATTTTTCTATTTTTATATATTATTAGATACAAAACTTTTTTAAAAACTAGCTTGCCTACTTTTGATGATAGAAAATTATTTCTAAAATCTCAACAGCTTGCATATTGGAAGATGGCTTTAGTGAAAAAAGGGATAGTTTTGTATAATATTAAAATTCAGCAGTTATTTAAGTGGTATAATTTATTTAAAACATTAAATATATTATTTTTAAATAAACATAAAATTTTATTTTAAAAATTATTTGCAGAAGTAGTGATACTATTGTCTTCACTTGAAATATATCCAGTGGTATGCTGGCAAATGTTTAGCAACCAACTCTCCAGGAGGGTAAGGGGAACTTCTCTTTTGTAGCATTTGCAAATTTCTATGGTGTAAAAACTCCCACCATGAATGATTAAAGCTATCAACATGATGTCACTGAAAACAGAGTTGTAAAGAGTTATGTATTTGAACACCGTACCTGGGTTTTTACTGTATAAATACAGTTAATTTAAATAACCTCCATAGCATAAGTGATAGAAAACATAATAAACTAGGAGTGTATTTGTTACCTTTGTTTTTAATATAATTTAATTATAAGTTTATATAATTTAATTTTTAATGTTGGCTTTGTTTAACAATCTACTCACAAGTTCCTGAAATTTTAACAATCAGTTCTACCACCCCAAATAAGTCAGCTCCAGCATACCACCGAGTTCATATCTTTATATTAGTTGGGAATCTTTGGTTGCAATTGACATACAAAACAAAACAAAAAGCTCAAATTAGTTTAAGCAAAAGAGTTATTGTCTTGCATGATTTGAGTGCAGAGGTAGATAGGCCTTTTTTTAAAATTTTTATTTGTTTTTTTTGCTAAAAGTATTACAAAGGGTATTACACATGTGTCCTTTTTTTCCCCCCGCCCTTGACAATCCCCTGCCCTCCCTTACCCCCCAGTGTCTTATGTCCATTAGTTATGCCTATATGCATGCATACAAGTCCTTCGGTTGATCTCTTACTCCCCTCCCTCCTGCCTTTTGACATGGCTGAATTTACTGGCTCAAATGAAGTCCTCAGTAATTACTCTATCTCCTGCTTGCTTCCATTTGGCTTCTTTTCCAGCGGACTCATTCCATGTGGCAACACAGTTGGTCCCAAGTAATTCTAAATTACAGACTTTTATATTCTGCATCCTAGAATGATAGAGATTCTTTCTGTTTTCAAGTCCCTCTTTGTCCCTCAATTAAGACTATGATTGGGCTCACTTAAGTCATATGCCCTCCTCTAATTAGTGACTATGGCTTGCTAGGGCGTGAGAAACACTGACCAGCTGGGGGTCTCCCACCCAGGGGATGGGCAAAACAGAGTCCCTGATTGACATCCTCACTAGATGTGGGAAGAGGTACTGCTCTAAAATTCAGAAATTGTTGTCAAGCGAAGGAGAAGGAGAGGGAAAGCAAAAACGATAAATGTCTACCATAATCCGCTTTCAAGTACATTGTTATTTTAAGGTTCTCTTAAGGAATGTGGGCATGAGAGGCCACAAGACAGTCTTTCTAATCACGGACACTCAAATAAAAGAGGAAGCTTTCCTTGAGGATATCGACAGTGTGCTCAACACCGGAGAAGTACCTAACATTTTTGCAGCAGATGAAAAACAAGAAGTGATGGAGGTAAATACTTTTTTTTTAGGGAGTGCCTCTCCCAGCACAGAAATGTTCTTAGCTTGAAATTTTTTTCTCTGCTCTTTAGGATAAATATAGCTTGTGCAGAAGATGTTGGTAATTAAAAATTTTAAGTTTATTATTTAATTCATCTTTTTTGATGAATTTTAAATTGCTTTTACTATAATTGTGAGACAAAATTTTATTTTATAATTCCTTTTTTTCATAATGATGGCAATTTGTTTCATCAGTTTTATCTTATTTAGCATGTTTTATGGGTGATAAGAGTTTTCAAATCATGTCTTAGGGTTACAGTGATATGAGAAAATATAGCTTTAAAACATTACTTGGTTAGCTTTTATGTTTTACCACTGGTTAAAAATTTCCAAAACCCTTAATAAAACTACTTGTCTTAATAGTTCCGACATATCTGAGCGCCACACTTAGTGATTAAATTGACAAAAAAAACACAATTGTGAAGCACCCCTACTTCAGATACCCTGCCCTTCGACCACCATTTCTAAGAACTTCCCCTGCAAGATCTCTGCTAGTAATTTCCCCTTTCTCATTACTACAACTACTTTTACCCACAGAATACATTACTCATACCTGTATGCTTCATTCCAGCCTTCAGTGATAAGATGTGGAGTGAAATGGATTTACTCTAGTAGTTCAAGCACTTTGCTTTTCTCTTGTATGGAATGGAAATATTAAATACATTATAGTTCCTCCTACATAGGGTTGTTGTGAGGTCTGAGGATCAAATGAAATAAAGCCCTTATGGAGTGTCAGACACTTAAAAAGCCTTCAGTAAAGGGAACATTACCAGTTTGTAGTCTGAGTGGAGAAGGAGGAAAAACAAAAAAGATCCCAAGTTCTTTACTTTTATCTGGACAATGTCAAGAATGTGGCCCAGGCTGTTGAAGAATGGTGATTTTTCTAATTCATACAATAAACTCATCCCCCACACTCTTGTGTGCTACCATGAGTAGTAGCATTTCCTAAGCTTTGCTAAGCTTTCCTGCTCATTTTAGCTGTTGTTTATCTTTTCCTCTTGTCATTTTGCTTCAAAACTTGCTTCACTACTATTTTATTGTATGATCAAACAGTGGCCTTAGGAACTTCTTTTCTTCATGTTCCACTCAAGCCTAGGGACACCATATCAATTTATCCACAAGGACAGAGCCATGGTCAGAACTCAAGGATACTGAAATGTGTTCCTGTTTTTGCTTGCTTTATATTGATATTTTTAAATATAAAAGGTAATATGAAAGAAGTTCTATTATTTTCTCTCTACACTGTACATTATCCTGTGCATCCCACTTCGAAGACTGTCTTGGACTTCATTTATTTCATCCCTCTGACAAAGATTTTACTTTAAACCTCATTCCTGATAACTGACCTCTACACCTTGGCTCTGGCCCTACCTACAGGGCATCTCTTAAAGACTCAGCACATCTGTCTGACTTCATCAGAGTCCCAGCCTCACACGTACATTTCCAGACGACTTTTTCCATGGTGCCATTTGCACTCTTTGCAGAATGAAGTTACTGCAACGTTTTTCTCAATGGAGCAGTGACTTCTTATTTACCTTATTTAGTGCAGGTATACCACCTAACATAATTTTTTATAAACTGACATTGATCATAGTGATCATAATTTGAGAAGTACCATCAGAATGTATAGACTGTGTTGATTTATAGTTTTCCATGGATATAAAGTAGAACATAGCTATAGTAGAGAATTCTTTGAAAAATAAATTCATTGTAATAACAACGGAAATTATATGATCATTGTGACCACTCCTTATATAAAAATTTTTTAATCTATTTATAAGACACTTTATTGACTATGAAACCTTTTGTGCTTTGAACAAGGAGAAGTGTAGGATATAAAATAAAAGCAAACAGTTACCTATGTCAAGAACTATTATAAGCCCTAGCTGGTTTGGCTCACTGGATAGAGCATCGGCCTGGGGACTGGAGAGTCCCAGGTTTGATTCCAGTCAAGGGCATGTACCTTGGTTGCAGGCACATCCTCAGTAGGGGGTGTGCAGGAGGCAGCTGATCGATGCTTCTCTCTCATTGATGTTTCTAATTCTCTATCCCTCTCCCTTCCTCTCTGTAAAAAATCAATAAAATATATTTTTTAAAAAATTTAAAAAAGAACTATTCTAAGTGTTCACATGTTATAACTCATTTGATCCCTCAACAACTCTCTGATGTAGATACTCTTTTACCCATTTTAAAGGTGATGACACTAAGTTACAGAGAGGTGAAATAACTTTCCCCAGGTCACATAGGATATAAATTGCAAGCTGGGGATTTGAATTCAAAGAAGTTTGGTTCTTGAATTCACCAAAAGTAATCACTACTAACACTTCTTTGTGATTGCTTCCATAAAAAGGTGTATATGGCCCTAGCCGGTTTGGCTCAGTGGATAGAGCGTTGGCCTGTGGACCGATGGGTCCTGGGTTCTATTCCTGTCAAGGGCACATAGCTTGGTTGCAGGTTCCTCCTCGGCCCAGGCCCTGGTCAGGAGCATGTAGGAGGCAACTAATCGATGTGTTTCTCTCACATTGATATTTCTCTCTGTCTTTCCCTCTCTCTTCCACTCTCTAAAAATCAATGGAAAAATATCCTCAGGTGAGGATTAAAAAAAAAAGTTTGGTTCTGGAGCCATTATGCCTAACCTCACATAAAATTTCTTCTTATACAAAGACAGAAAATTAAAAGTGACCCATAATCTCATTACCAGAGAACACTATTTACATGTTTTAATGAAACTATTATAAGTATAAAGTTAGAGAATTCAGCATAAGAATGTCCAAAGTGAAATAAACAATGATATAAACCAGGAAAAATGTCCAAAATAAAAAATAAAAGCCTCCCTCTCACACTGTCCCTTAATTTCAGCTCACCAAAAGTAATCACTACTAACACTTCTTTGTGATTGTTTCCATAAAAAGGTGTATATGGCCCTAGCTGGTTTGGCTCAGTGGATAGAGCATCAGCCTGTGGACTGAAGGGTCCCGAGTTTGATTCCAGTCAAGGGCACATGCCTGGGTTGCGGGCTTGAGCCCCAATGGGGGGCGTGCAAGAGGCAGCCGATCAATGATTCTCTCTCATCATTGATGTTTCTCTCTTTCTCCCTCTCCTCTCCTCTCTAAAATCAATAAATATATATATTTTTTAAAAGGTGTGTATGTACTTATACATACACCTGATATATATTTTAATTTAACAAAGAGAATCATCATATATGTACTGTTGCACAATTTGTTGGTGTGTTTTTTTCACTTATTTTATCTTGCTGATCTTACAATAACATTTATATTGATACAACTCATTATTTTTAACAGTTGTATAAAATTACCATATATGGGTGTTTTATAACGTTTTAACTAGATGCTTTAGATATTTTCCTCTTAAAAACAATGTTAAGGAGACATTTGTAATACTTTAAGCAATAAAAAAAACACAAAACAATGTTGACTATATCTTGGTGAACTTTTTGTTCATATCTTTATGTCATATTATTGGCAGATATTTGTTTTTAAATTATAAAATCACAGAGTTGGAAGAAGTCTTCTAAGTACAAACTATATTAAAGCTATTCTATTGGTATGAAAACAAAAATGTAAAGATATTTATAAGGGGAGTATCAAAAATTGTTAATATTCTAATATCTACTAATTTCATTATCAGCTTACCTATTTCTATTTATCAGTTTTTTATTTTCTGATATTCCCTAGGGTGTCCGTCCTGTAGCTCAGGCTGGCAATAAACATGGTGAACTTAGTCCCTTAGCCCTGTTTGCTTTCTTTGTGAATCGCTGCAAAGATAATCTTCACGTTGTAGTGGCCTTTAGCCCCATTGGAGATGCTTTTCGAAATCGCCTGAGACAATTTCCATCCCTCATCAATTGCTGTACCATTGACTGGTTTCAGGTTAGTAATTTTTTTAACTGGAGAGGGCAACTAAATCTTTTGTAATTTTACTGAAATCTTACTCAAGCTTCATTAAAATACATTCAGCAAGTGTTTCTTGATCACTTACTCTAATGAAAGGCATAGTGCTTGGCACCAGGGACTGATAAGACTACATGTTTCCCACAAATTGCTCACACACTAGACAAGAAGACAGAAAAGGCAATCAGCAAATGAGCAGTAATGATTATATGAAAGAGCCATAATCTTGATGTGCAAAAGTTATACTTGAGACTATGAGTCTCTGACATATGAAAATGTGTTAATTGCATATAGGAGGGATATATTAGGAACCAATAGAGTGTATTATGTATATACACACATATATACTAGTACATGTATGTAAAGATATATATATGTGCATGTATATATTTATATCAGATATATCATATAGATGATAAGGAATTAGCTTGCATGATTATGGAGGCTGATGAGTTCTAAGACCTGCAGTTGGAAATCTGGAGACCAGGAGAGCTGTAGTTCTAGTCTGAAGGCCAACAAGCTTGAGACCAGTAAGAGCTGATGTTTCAGTTCAAGTGTAAAAAACTGATGTCCCAGGTTGAAGACAGGCAGGGAAAAGGAATTCCCCCTTATTTGGGGGAGGGTCAGCCTTTTTGTTCTTTTCAGGCAGGCCTTCAACTGATTGGATGAGGCTCACTCACATTAGGGAGGGCAATCTGCTTTTCTGACTGTAGAATTAAATATTAAACTCATTCATAACACACCTCACAGAAACACCCAGAGTAATGTTTGACCAAATATATGGTCAAGTTGCCACATAAAATCAACCATTACATGGGGATAGTATGTGCAAAGGTATAACAGTGCAGAGGGCATGGCTCATTTAGGCAACTACAAATAGTTTGGTAAAACTGACTGGCAATGAGGGCAGCAGGAGCTTTGAGTCAGTGACAGGTTATAAAGGAATTTGTAAATGTGCCTAGGAATTTGGTTTTATGCCAAAGATGCTGCATGATGATTAACATATATTTAGCTAATCCTTATTTTAGAAAAGCAAAACAATTATTGGAGGCTGTATGGTGAATGATTTGGAGTGGATCATGCCAGCACCAAATGATGACTGCCACCTCACTTAATCTTAAGGCAAATTGTCACTGCCTGTATAAGACCATTAAGTATTTACACTTTTGAGAACAGTAGCTTATGGTGCCTTCTGTTTAATTGCTTTATAACCAATAGAATGTGGACTATTGATCACTGGATAATTTCTTTTAAAAATAAATTTCTGATACTAACTTGTTTTATTCTCTTTTGCTTATTTGTCAGTTGCATGTTTGATAAACTAACTCTGTCCTTTTGAGGATAGCACATTTATTTCAGCTAGTGGATGTTTTAGTGTTTATACAGCAATAAAAGCTGTGTGAAACAATTTTGCTTTTTATGCAAACCATATCTTAATACTGCTTTCATTAAGTAGCCAAAGCAAAACCAAACACACAAAGAAAACCTGTCCTACCGTAAGTTTTGTGAAATCTTATAAATACAATTCTACTACTTTTGGATATCTTTTTTATAACCATGAGACTTTCTATTCTACATGATTCTTACTTATTGGGGAAAATTTTTTAAAAAAGGAAATGGGAGTTGCAAATAGATAAGCAAAGTTAAGTGGTTAACAGAATGGAATAAAGATTTACAATGAAGCAGTAGGGACACAGAACCTGTCAGAGAAACTGATGGCATTGTTTGGGGCCTGGGTTTGTGAAACTCAAGAAGTGAGTGTAAACCACTGTGTGTCACATAATCAGGAAGGCATTGACTTTTTTGATAGATCTCTAGTCCCCAAAGTAGGGTGTACACTTACCAGGGGTGGCAAAACAATTCAGAGAATAAGTGAAGCTATTATTGGAATATTCATTTTGTATGAAATATTTCCTATGGATTAACATTGACACCCTTGCCCAATTTGTATAGCCATGCATGATATGCAGGGTAACCTTAGCGAATCCAGTAGTGAACTGAAAATTGGAGATATGATGTAATTATAAGTGAACAGTAAGATAATTGCATAAACTAGCTTATGCTCTTTGTTAGTCACATCATGAAGCAAAACCAATGACTGCTTAATAAGATCTGACAAGGTGTTGATAAAAAAAAATTCCAGAAGGCTATTTGGAATATGGAGTTATATCAACTAGTTAAACGATAAATCTTATCCCCAGGGTATCTCATGCCATGCAATATCAGCTTATGATGGCATGGGGGACACTATTGGTTACCTATCAACAGTTATTTTCTACCCACCCCATCCTTGCTGACAGAATTTTGATATTGTTTGGGAAATCACCATTATGTAGATTGATTTCTGGTTGGTCTAAAATATTGGTGCTCTCAATATTATTGTTACTTGGCTTATAAATAAGCCTATTCATGACCCATTCCTTGCCAATAGGGTCCTGAGTTAAAGTTTGCTTTGGGGAAAAGTTGTGTGTTTTATTGTTATTTTTTGTTTTGTTGAGGCTGTTTTTTTTTTACTATGGAAAAGTATTGCATGGTAGGAAAAGGTCCTTTTCTGTCTTTTCACCTTGTTGCTTGAGGATGTAATGTCGATTGCCACAGCATTCTGGGACAAGCCCAAGGATAAAATAAAATGCACTGAGAATGGTGGAACAAAAAGACAGAAAAAACTGAATCCTCAATGACATGATTGAACTTCTAAGTTAAGCAACTTGGAAATACCCTACTTCTGAACTTATTATAAATATCCCCCTTGAAGACACGGTAAGACTGTGTCTTAACCATAAACATTCTAACTGCTACAGAGAGTATTAAACCTTCATGATTAGCAGGATAATTAACAACTAAGCACTCAGAACACAAAGATAAACTTTTGTAATGTTTTCAATGATGTATAAGTCATATGACACTTATTCTAGCCTTTGACAAAAATTCACTAATAATAAATCTTTAGAAGCCTCTACTAAGGTTTAAAAAATGTGTTAATACAATAAAACCATATGGATACAGGGGTGGGCAAAAGTAGATTTAAAGTTGTTCATATGGAAATATATATAATACAAAAATAAACTGTTTTGCATGCTCACAACTGTAAACCTACTTTTGACCATGCCTATATAATATATTAATAAATATGCATACATTGGCTGTGTGTGCTTAAAACATTTTTACTAATGGAGTGTTTGACCAAAAAAGTTTGCATTTTACTAGGAAGAGGGTCAGACATTGAAAAAAATTGACCTTAAAATACATATTATTTTCTTACAAAGGAAAAAATTACAAGCATCTTGTTAAGTCTAAGTGAAAGGAAATTTGGAAAATATCCTAATAAGCAAATGAAGATTAATTACTCATTTGACATAAGTAATTTCATCAAATAAATATTTCAAATATATATTGACAAGTTCTATTTTAGATATCAAAGATAGCAGTGATGAGAAAAACAAAGTCCTTGCTTTCATGGATTTTACATTTTAATCAGAGGGGAGACAGAAAATCAACAAATGAACAAATAATTATATATCAAATATTTATAAGTGCTAAGAAAAAAAATTCAGGATAAGGGAAAGTGTAATGAAGGAAGGAATGAAGTTTTAGAAAAAATGCTCTGGGAAGACCTTGCTGATAAGTTGGCATTTGAACAGAGATGTGAAGGAGTGAACCAAAGAGATTCTTAGGTGAGGAGAGTCCTAGTCAAGAGTGAACAGTAAGTTCAAAGCCCAGAGGCAGGGACATGCTTGACATATCCCAGGAAAAGCAAAGGAATGTCACATAGACGGGAAAGATTTGAAAAGAAGCAAATTTGTGAGGAAGAAAATAAAAGATTAGCTGTGGATGTAATGTTAGGAATTGTGATGGGCTATTTGTAACAGAAACCCAAACTAAACACATAGAGTTTTCCCTCTGATATAGAAAAAAACCTGAAGGTAAGCAGACTGGGGCTTTTATGGCTCAACAAAGTCCCAGAATCCCAAGTTTTTCTGCTTTACTATCCTTAGCATGTAGTTTCGATCTTAAAGTCATCTTATGGTCTAAGGTGGATATTGGAGCTCCAAGTTTCACATCTTGTGTTCCAGGCAAGAAGTAGAATAATGGGAAATAAGGCAAAAATGATGCATGCCACCTCGATGTAACCCTCTAAAGAGCCTTTCCTGAAATCCCCACCTAACAACTGTGTCTATGTCTTTATCCATTCTGAATTGCAAGGAAGTCTAGGAAATGGACTCTTTTAGCTGGGTGTGTTACTATCTAGAATATAATTGGAATCCTAAGGAAAAGGGGCTGATAGGTATTAGGTGGGCAACTAGCTGCCTCTGCCACTGTCATACTAAGTTTGGGATGCCTATACATCCAAGTGGAAGAGTTAGGAAAGCAGTGAAGTATAGCTTTTATATGGAAAATATCATTGACCTTTCATGTTATCTTTAATTTTAGTTTATGGACATATTAGTTAGATCTTTCATAGATTTACTTGTGACCTCAGTCCCCTAATTCTGTTTACCCCAATAGAGTTTAATTTTCTCAACCCTACATTATTCTTGTATAGAAAGGCACTTAATTTACATAGTTGGATTAGGATATTCATCTTAAATTTAACAAATTTTCTTTTTCTTATTTTTAGCCATGGCCCGAAGATGCCCTTGAGCTTGTAGCTGTGAAATTCTTAGAAACACTGGAGCTTACTGAAGTTGAACGACGAGAGATAGTTCCAATCTGCAAACATTTTCACACTTCTATTATGGATCTTTCAGAAAGGTTAATGAATTTTTAAACTACAATAATGTCATATTTTGAAGCATCTCTTTCTGTGAAAGTCCAAAATTTTAATAGGGTTTCTATGTTTTCTAGATCTCTTTGATCACTTAATTAGTAAAGACCCTCAGCTTGCAAGTAATAGAAAGGTACTTGATCTAGCTTTAACAAAAAGGGGGAGTTTATCATAAAAGATCCAGAGGTGTCTCACAAAGCTTAAGGGAAAGAATTCATCTGGGTCTCAGAAGTGACTGGAAGCAGGAATTAGAAAGCCATTCTAAAACCAGAAATGCCTTTTCTTTATTTCTCATTCCTGCTTTTGTCTGGGCATCTACTTACTTCTTTCTCTTTGCAGACTGAATTTTCTGCTTCCCAGGCATATGGAGGAAACTGGCTGCCTCTCAGTTCCCTATTTCCTTCTTGCAATTCCAGCTGTAGGCAGAGACTGATTGCCTGTTTCCAACTCCCCATTCCAAATTTGTTCCAAAATGTGATTAGTCTCATTTGTGTCCAGTGTCCAACTCTGGTCAGCTATAGTTAGGGTATAGTTAGGGTAGCAAGTTTCACAGAACCAATATTGCTATGGGGCACTGAGTGTTGGTAGGCTGTGGATTCTTCAAAAGTATCTGTTATACCTCTGTTAATCTCTGAGATCTTCATTTCATAGGTACATAAGCCCAAATGCTCATATCACTAAGAATAGAGTATATTGCCTATCCAGCTAGCATAGTTGGCTTGGACAGTTGCATCAAGAAGTGGGCTCTAGTCTACATACTTGCCATGAAACATCATTGCTTTCATTGTTTCCATGTGTATGTGTAGTAATCTCATACTTCTTGCCATACCCCATTCAGCTGACATGTGACACACTTGTGTAAAGAATGATGACTCATTCTTACTATCCTATCTGCAATCCCCTTTCCTACTATACTTGCCTAGCTTACACAATAACTTGGTTCCCTTATAGTGTTAGATCTTCATATGAAACATGTAAAAAGGCCTATATCTTTCACCTATGATACAGATCTATTTATTTGTGCTTTTTAAATACATCATTGCTATTTGATATCTTGTAGATAAGAAATTGGAATGTGGTTATGTGTAGAATTTTAGAACTCTATGGAGTTCAAGTACTCAGCACCCTCTAAATAAAATTAACTTCGACCAGCGGGTGAGACTCAGTGGTTGAGCGTCAACCTAGGAACCAGGAGGTCATGGTTCGATTCCCTGTCAGGGCACATGCCCAGGTTGCAGGCTCGATCCCAGTAGGAGGTGTGGAGGAGACAGTCACTTGATGATGTTTCTCTCTCTCTTCCTTCCTCTCTCTCTAAAAATCAATAAAAACATATAAAAAAATTTTAATTTTAAAAATTAACCTTTATTCTTAAATGCTTGTTATTAATGCTATGTTGAATTTACTTCTTACTTTCTGAAGCCTATTACTTATATTAAGATATATTATCTGCCTCTTTTTAGGTTCTTGCAGGAGTTAGGACGACATAACTATGTTACTGCTACTTCTTATCTTGAACTTATTGCCTCATTTCGACAGCTTTTGACTCAGAAGCGACAAGCTGTTGTGGAAGCAAAACAAAGATACGTGAATGGGCTTGACCAACTAGCTTTTGCTGAATCTCAGGTACATTTGACAGCGCAAAATGGTAATATATAATAGGAAATGTAAGAAATAATATGTGTCAGGCACTGTGTTATATGTTTCACATGTATTCCTTCAATTATTCCTCATAACAACTCCGTGAAGTAGAAACTTTTATGATCTGTATCTTACAGATGATTAAAGTGAGTTTTAGAGAAGTTTACTAAGTCACCCAGACCACACAGACTCAGATACATCTTGTTTTAGTCTTTCTTTCTTTTTTGGAATTTGGAGAGAATATATGAAGTCTGGGTTGTCTTTTTATTTTAATGGCTAGTAAAATAAAAGACTGGTGTTTTAAAAAATGAGTCTTCTAATGCTTATTATGCATTATTTCAATATACGCAACTAGAGGCCCGGTGCACAAAAATTTCTGCACTCAGGGGGGTGTCCCTCAGCCCGGCCTGTGCCCATTCACAGTCCAGGACCCCTTGGGGGATGTCCACCTGTCGACTTAGGCCCACTCCCCGGGGGATCAGGCCTAAGCTTGCAGTCAGACATCCTTCTGGCAGCTAGGGAGCCCTCGGGGGATGTCCGACTAAAGGCTTAGGTCCCCAAGGGATCGGGTCTAAACCGTTTGTTGGACATTCTTAGTGCTGCCACGGAGGTGGGAGAGGCTCCTGCCACCACCACTGCACTGGCCAGCCATGAGCCAGCTTCTGGCTGAGTAGCACTCCCCATATGGAAGTACACTGACCACCAGGGGGCAGCTCCTGCATTGAGCGTCTGCCCCCTGGTGGCCAGTGCACATCATAGCAACCAGTCATTCTGCCGTTCAGTCAATGTGCATAT
>NW_005360187.1:2431602-2432284 GCF_000412655.1 Myotis brandtii | reverse complement strand
CCCAGGCGGCCGGCCCGTCCTGGAAGGCAGTGCGCTGGCGGTTTGAGCTGTCCTGCCCTGCCTGCAGTATGCAAATTAGCTGCCATCTTTGTTGGCAGTTAATTTGCATATTGTGCTGATTAGCCCATGGGAGGCGTAGCAAAGGTACGGTCAATTACCATGTTTGTCTATTATTAGATAGGATAATATAAAAGGGATAACTCCAAGCTGCCACCTTCTTTTCTGTCTGCATTTCTTTCATGGCAACTGCATTCTCCTGCTGCCCTGTCATATACTCAAGGAAGATAAAATATTTTGTAAAGGAAACTGACCACACTCTCATGATTTCTTTTATCTACACTAATAAAAGACAAACATGCAAATTGACCGTACCTTTGCTATGCCTTAAGCCATGCCCACCAGCCAATCAGAGCGACTGTATGCAAATTAACCCAACCAAGATGGCGGCCGGCAGCCACGGAGCTGGAGCAAGCAGGAGGCTTGATTGCCCCAATGATGGAGGGAGCAAAGCTTCCCGCCTGTCGCGCCAGCTCTGAGCTCCACTCACAGCAACAAAGTTTAAATTATAGAAGACAAATAAACCCCAGATACCTGCTTACAGCCGGCGTGGCCACGGAGCTGGAGCGAGCAAGAGGCTTAGGTTGCCCCTGGTGATGGAGGAAGCCAAGCTTCCCTCCCGCCC
>NW_005360187.1:2430014-2430633 GCF_000412655.1 Myotis brandtii | reverse complement strand
GCACAAATTTTTGTGCACCGGGCCTCTAGTCATGTAAATAACTGGAAGAAAAAGTTAAGGTTTTCTGGCCCTAATACTTTCTGATACATTTAAGTTTCAGTTTTCTATGTTTGATTTCTGTAGTTATTGTAGCTATGAAAACTTAATGATGAACTGTCTATTTAGGTTGGTGAAATGAAATTGGAGCTAGTTCAGTTACAGCCCAAATTGGAGGAAGCTAAAATTGAAAATGCACATATGATGCAGGTAGAGTATCCTTTTTTTTTTTTTAATTGATGTCAGAAGACAATTGAAATATGTAAAATTAGCTTTGAAAATAAGCCTTAACACACTATTGTCTGTGTCCATAAGTTCTTTGGATAATCTCTTCTGGCCCCCTACCCCTTTCCTCTGAAATATAGTCAGTCTGTTGCATGCTTCAAAGTATCTGGGTCTATTTTGTTCATCAGTTTATTTTGTTCATTAGATTCCACATATAAGTGAGATCATGTGATACTTGTCTTTCTTTGAGTGGCTTATTTCATTAGCATAATACTCTCCAGGTCCCTCCATGCTGTCTCAAAGGGTAAGAGATCCTTCTTTTTTATAGCTGCATAGTATTCCATTGTGTAAATGTACC
>NW_005360187.1:2418095-2427604 GCF_000412655.1 Myotis brandtii | reverse complement strand
GCCTAATCCCCCAGGGAGCGGGCCTAAGCCAGCAGGTGGTCATCCCCTGAGGGGTCCCAGACTGCGAGAGGGCACAGGCTGGGCTGAAGGACCCCCCCGAGGGCACAAATTTTTGTGCACAGAGCCTCTAGTTCTAAATAACGCTGAGGGGGCAGGAGCAGGGTGAAGGGGGTCAATGGGGGAGGGAGGGGAACATCTGTAATACTTTTCAACAATAAAGATAAATTTAAAAAAAGAAAATAAGCCTCAATTTTTGCCACTAGATCTTAGGGACTTTACCCTTTTCTCTTTATTGGCTATCTCTTTGGGTTTCTTTCATTCATTTTTGAAGAAAAGTGGGAAGACCATTACCAAATTAGGTTACATGTATTTGCATTTCTCCTCATTTTATCTTGGGCTCTTCTATCCTTCAAAATTCCCTTCTTTTCAAACATTCTTTTATATCCAGAAGGAAGAAAGCAATACAATGCTTGAGGAACTGTCTTTATTTTTTTCTTTAGGTTATTGAGATAGAGTCTGCACAAGTAGAAGCAAAAAGAAAGTTTGTGAAATTAGATGAAGAGGTAGCCAGTGGAAAGGCTGAAGAAGCCCAGCTTCTGAAAAATGAGTGTGAAAGTGACTTAGCTGAGGCAATTCCAGCCTTGGAAGCAGCTCTTTCTGCACTGGATACACTAAAGGCAAGCGTTTGCATTAGTTACCTTATGTTTCACCAATAAAGTAAAATTGTGTACAGCTACTTAGTTAATTAGGAGTAGTTTTATTTCAGTGGATGATATTATATTGTTTTTGTCCAGTCAAATTGAACTTGACTTTTTAAAAAAATCCTTACCTGAGGATATGTTTTTATGGATTTTTTAAAAAGAGATTGAGGAAGGGGGAGAGAGAGAGAGAGAGAGAGAGAGAGAGAGAGAGAGAGAGAGAAATATGAGATAGAAACATCTCAGTTGCTTCCCATACGAGGCCCAACCAGGAATCGAACCCACAACCTTTTTGGTGTATGGGACTACATTCTAACCAACTAAGCCACCCAGCCAGGGCTGGAACTTGACTCTTAACAGCTCCTCTTTGATATATTATATTATTTTTTGCTTTTCATATATTATTTATAATTTTCATTCAGGATATTCCAATGAAAATGGAACAGACTCCAAGAGGCCAAAGTTGTTCTGTACATGGACCAGGAGGCATATGTTAAACCAGAGGCCCAGTGCATGGATTCGTGCACTAGTGGGGTCCCTCGGCCTGGCCCAGGACCCCTCGGGGGATGTCGGATAGCCAGTTTTGGCCCAGTACCCACAGGCCTGATCCAGACAGGAGGGAGCCCAATCCTGTATGTTGAGCGTCTTCCCCTTGGTGATCAGTGCGCGTCATAGTGATTGGTTGACCATTCGAACAATAGAATGGTTGCTTAGGCTTTTATATATATAGATAGTGTGGAGCTACCCTTCTGCAGCCTCTTGAGCATGTGTGTACAGAAGAACTTAAAGATCTCCATACAGATGTGGGTGGCACCTATCTGCATTACACTGTGTTGTATATGACTTCATATAGTATCTCTTTTTTTTAGTGATGAGAGAGAGGTCAGTTTGTTCCATTTATTTATGTATTCACTGGTTGATTCATGTATGTGCCCTGAGGATTAAACCTACAACCTTGACTGGGGATCAAACCCACAACCTTGGCGTGTGATGCTCTAACCAACTGAACTATCTGGCCAGAGCTTTATAAGACTTTAGGCAAGACCAGAACAACCTCATCAAAGGGAGCAGGAAAGATAGCTTATGTTGACTAGGGAGGCCCAGTGTATGGTGGTTCAGTATATTCAGACCACTCTTTGCCTTCTTTTTTTTCTAATTAAAACAACAATTTATGGAAGAATTAAAAAGATACAATAGTGTCAGAGAAAAAGCCATGATCCCACAAGTGGAATATTCTAGCAACATAACTTACAAGAAACTATGCTATAAAAACAGATTGTTGATTAACACAAACTCGTAACAAAACACAGAGAGCTATCACAAATGGTGCTGAAATAACACTTGCCTGTTGAATTCTCTCAATACATTAAATATCTCCTCAGAGACCAAATTACTTTAAATTTTCTTAAAAGACAATTTATTATAGCTTTGTTTTCTTCTCATTAGTCATAAAAATATATCCAATGAAGAAAAGAATGCAACTTCTAAATAACTTACATAAAATGGTACTAATGTATGGCAATACTTTGGTTTGATATGTTGGTTATTATTTAAACAGCACACAACAATCTATTGTTATGACAAATTCTTACCACAATGCGATATTCCATGTGTTACATGTATCAAAACCCACTGTATGTCACTGTCATGACATACATAAAATTAGCAACCTAAGGCTAACAATTTAAATATTGATAACTTTTTAATTAAAAAGGCAACATTTTCAGATCTAATACAAAAATCTATTTAAATTACTACTAGTCCTAGCTGGTTTAGCTCAGTGGATAAAGCGTCAGCCTGTGGACTAAAAGGTCCCAGGTTCGATTCCACTCAAGGACACATGCCTGGGTTGCAGGCTCGATCCCCAGTAGGGGACATGCAGGAGGCAGCCGATGAATGTTTCTCTCTCATCATTGATGTTTCTATCCCTCTCTCTCCCTCTCCCTTCCTCTCTAAAATCTATAAAAAAATTTTTAAAAAGATAAATTACTACTAAAAAAAAAACAAAACACACTAACAACTTATGCTTCTGTTGGCCCAAAGCCATAAAATGCTTGTATCCAATTTAAAAAAAAAAGCAATTCTTAGACATTGCAAAATTTTTTAAAACTTTAGGCAGAGATTCAGGCTGTTTATTCATTTAACCTTTGTAATCAATAGGAAAGAATAATTAAAGGATTTATGGTAAAAGTATTTCTATTTTTGCTTTGCTTATATTAAAGAAATACTAAAGGTCTGGGGATCGAACCTGCAACCCAGGTACATGCCTTTGACTGGGAATCGAACCCTCAACCCTCTGGTGTGGGATGACACTCTAACCACTCAACCACACCGGCTAGGGCTCTAAGTATTTATTAAGTGAATTAGTGAGAAAATTTAGACCTACTTGGCCTGACCACAATCCATAAGCCACTACCAATGTGTAAAAAATGTTTTCAATATCCATAGCAAATTAATACAAAGAATAATGTAGTGAGTTTTTACATTAAAACCAAATTTATGTACTTGCCTTTTTTTCTAATCAGTGCCCTAACTTTAATGTAAGTGACCTGACAAGATGATGAGTTCAACGTAGGGGTAATTCAGCATCTCACAGGACCAAATTCTATCTGATTTTCAGTTAAGATCAGCCTTGTAGTTTTAAGATATGAGATGATTATTATTTATTTTTATTGATTTCAGAGAGGAAGGGAGAGAGATAGAAACATCAGTGATGAGAGAGAATCATTGATCAGCTGCCTCCTGCACGCCCCACACTGGGGATCAAGCCTGCAACCCAGGCAAGCGCCTCAACTGGGAATCGAACTGTGACCTCCTGGTTCATAGGTCGATGCTCACTACTGAGGCACGCCAGCCAGGCAAGACATGAGATTATTTCAGGGCATTTATAGAAATGTCCTAGTGCTCTCACTGTGCTGTGAGTCAGGAATTAAAAACCCTGAGCTTATTTTCTTCCTGTCTGCTCTCTGGCACATTTAAAGGCCACATTCTACCTAGTGGTCTTTCTTCATTTTCTCCTTAGACATTTATCACAGCAGTCAGTCATTCTGACAAAGCCTTGTTTTTAATTAGCATTCCATTGTAGATGATCATGAGCATTAATCTAAGTAACTATTTTATCACTGTGTATCATGGACATTCAGTACTCCATTCTCTGAAACTCACAGGATTCTTAATGTTTTCAAACCCCTCCAGCTATTGGATTTAATCAATATTAGGTTCTCCTTTCATTGTGAGTTTGTTGCTTGCACCATTCTTGGTGTCAAATACTGTATTTGATATGACTTAGGGTTCAGTTGCAGAGATGAGAATTGACTCTATTTAGTATAAGCAAATAGTACTCTTTTGGGAATTTTACAAATGGATTATAGAATTGTTGGAAGAGCTGAAGAAACAGATCATAGGCTAAGCTGTCAGGAATGATTCAAAGCCCAATTGCAGAAATAGTCTACCAGAGGACTCTCTGAGTCAAAAGCTTACAGAGCCTTCCTACAGAGCTACACCATCTCTACTATAATCCATGTGGGCAAAATAGATGTCTCACACTCTGCCCATTTCCCCACTTACTCATTCTGAGTTCTTTTATCATTCAAGTGATCTGATGGTGGAACCTAATGACCTCTCACAACTCTAGTTGCATGGGAAACTAAAATATATAGTTGTTAGCTTTCTAACAATTGCAAGAGAGGTCAGAGGATATTGGAGTGGATATTAAGTAAGTGAATCTATCGTATCTGTCATAACAATATATACCTTTTTAAAAAATAAGTTTGGAATTGGGACCTACCTCTTCTTACATTTTGGGGGGAGTTAAAACTAATCCTATATAATAAAAGCCTAATATGTTAAGTGTCCAGTCATCCGTTCAACCAATCAAAGCATAATATGCTAATGATGTGCTAAGGCTACTCAACCACTCACTATGATGTGCACTACTAGGGGGCAGACAGTCGACCAGTTGACCAGTTGCTATGATGTGCACTGACCACCAGGGGGCAGACATTGACCAGTTGACCAGTCACTCTGATGTGCACTGACCATCAGGGGGCAGACACTCCAACTAGTTGGTTAGCTTGCTGCTGGGGTCCAGGCTAAACTCCAACTGGTTGGTTAGCTTGCTGCTGGGGTCCAGCTAAGGGACTGAGTGAGACGGGCTGGACATGCCTTGGAGCCCACCCACTGTCCCTCCCCAGCTGGCCAACCTCCTGCATCCTTCCCCAGCCCCGATCGTGCAGTGGTGGGGTCCCTCAGCCTGGCCTGCACCCTCTCACTATCCAGCACCCCTTGGGGAATGTCGGAAAGTTGATTTCGGCCCAATCACGCAGGCCAGGCCGAGGGACCCCACTGGTGCACGAATTTGTGCACCAGGCCTCTAATAGCTATAATAATAAAAGCATTATATGCTATTTAGATTGGACGTCCTACTGGACAACCTTCTGGACAAAGCCGGGGCTGTGAGGGAAGCCCAGGTCCCGGGTGCCAGAGGGAAGCCGGTGCCAGCAGCTGGGGAAAGGAAGGCATACTCTTGCATGATTTCATGCATTGGGCCTCTAGTTACATATAAGAAAATATAGAATTAAGTCTTTGTCTAAACTAGGGTTCTTAACCTGGGTTCCATGTATGGGCTTGGTGTGTGATTACATACAAATTTTGTGTTTATGTGCAAAAATATATTTTTTCTGGAAGGTTTATAGCTGTCATAATATTCTCATAAGGATCTATGATCTTCCAGATGTTTGAAAACCATTGCTGTTAATCTGTGCTAAATTCTCTATTGCTTATTATAGTGATGCAAAGCAAAAAACAATTACAATTTCAAATGAAAATTGATGCGTTTCTCCAATATTATTTTAAAAGCTTACTATTTAGAAATAAACTATTCTGAAGATATCCTGTTTTCTTTCGATTTAGCCAGCTGACATTACAATTGTGAAATCAATGAAGAATCCTCCATCTGGTGTTAAGCTAGTTATGGCTGCTATTTGTGTCATGAAAGATATAAAACCAGAAAAAATTACAGATCCTTCAGGAACTGGAGGAAAGGTAATAACTAGACACAGATTTAAATCATGTGCATGAATGTACAGAATACTTTATAGCAACTACTGTCAGGTTAAATGTCAACAGTACTCAGTCCAGGGAAGAAACATTGTCTTCCAGATTAAATGGATTCAGAATAAATTATGGAAAACATTATCTATATTTATTCCAGAGCAAAGCTAAGGCAGTATAGCATCAGAAAAATGTGGATCTAATTGATTCCATCTCCTTTTCTGCCTATGTAGGGTTCCTCACTCTCATGGGGTTGGGATTGAATGAGCACTGGGATTCTTGTGCTTTTCCAGCAAGGATTCTCAGGAATCTGATATATAGTATAACCACATTGGTGTTGTTTCTGGGTATTCAAAATTCTGCTGTGTTACAGTTTAGTGAGGTTGTTAAAAGCATGTGCTCTGGAGCCAGAATGCCTGTCTTCAGGAATCTCACTCCCATCAGTAATGTGATCTTCAGCAATATGCTTAATCTCTGTGAAACTGTACAAAGAGAGTTATTAAAAAATAAATACATGAAAGGGAAAAAAGAGGGTTATCATAGTACTTGCCTCATAAAATTAATGAGAATTAGATTAGTTAATACATATAAAGCTCTTATATATAAATCTTCACAAACAGTAAGCTCACAATACAAATTAGCTGTTATAGATCATTTATTATTCAAGGCTATATCCCTTAAAAAAGGAAGGTATTGCATCCATCCTAAAGTAAAGTTATAGACTTATTTTCTTTTTAGGTTTTTATACTTAGGTTAGAATCCCTGAATTGGAGGATTGAGATTATTTTTTTGGTCATTCTATCCTTCTTTGAGATAATAAAGAAAATAAATAGGCTCTTACCTAACCAAGTTATTTTCATTGACACACACACACTCACACACCACATACCATTTCTCTTTCAATGTTTAATTTTTATAATAAATTTAATGTGTAATTTCATGTTCATATTTTAAACATTTGATATGTATAACATGATCTTGGGGAGAGGAATCTTTTATTTCCAAGAAGACAAAAGTTAATATTTTCACAGTATATAGTTTTTCTGGAAAGTATATCTTAAACTTCAAGAAGAAAAATCTTATAGAAACCATCTTTAATTATACATTTAATAAGTTTGCAAAATTTTATTTATAGATATTTGATTACTGGGGTCCTAGCAAAAAACTTCTGGGAGATATGAATTTCTTAAGAGATTTGAAAGAATATGACAAGGACAACATTCCAGTGAGTTTCATTGAATTTTTTTTACTAAATGTAACTTTGCTGAGATGTATAAGATCTTTAATATTATGTGATACTATCTATAATAATAAAAGCATAATATGCTAATTAGACCGGACGTCCTTCCGGACAAAGCCACGGCGGGTGGAGGCCGAGGCAGGGGCAGCAGAGGCCCCCCGGCCACGGCAGCAGCAGGCGGGGGCCGGGGCCAAGGCCCTTGCACGAATTTCGTGCATTGGGCCTCTAGTATAAAACATAAGGAGATATTCCATTTTGGATTAAAATAATAAAGGGACATTCCATTTGTTACTATTTTATGAATTCTCATAATGCATAGACCCACTCTTGTTGCCAACCACTGTAAGTCATTTAATAATTTACTGTTTTAGTGTAAAAGTTCCTTAAGAGTTTTCATATAATAGTTTATTAATCAGATACACAAATTTATGAAAGATAAAGTATAAATCATTCTTTTCCATCTGTACCCTTGTTTATTTATTAATATTTAATTGTCCTTTCTTCTTGTCTTCATGTTTTCTTCATCCGCAAAAGTCTTTTAATTTTTTTAGAAGAAATATTTTCCCTCAATATCTATAACAAGTTTGCATATTTTGCTCAAAAATGACTTATATTTCAGCTATAATTATGCTTATTTTAAAATTATCTCAAAGTACTGACTGGTTTTTAAAGACAACATAACTTTTTTATACAAAATTTTTTTACTATGCGTGATTATTTTTCACCTCATAATTGTGTGATATATGTTGAAACTTTAAGATCTGATCTAAATCTTTGTTTTGTAGGTGAATGTTATGCAGAAGATTCGTGGTGACTATTTAACAAACCCTGAATTTGACCCCCCTAAGATTGCTAAGGCTTCTTCTGCAGCTGAGGGTCTGTGTAAATGGATCATGGCTATGGAAGTATATGATAGAGTTGCAAAGGTATTTTGAGGATCAACATATCCATTTTCTACTGAAATATTCCCAGAAATTAAAATCTATGCATGTATTTGCTAGTTAAGACTTTTCTAAAAGTGCTACCAGAAAGAATTGTCCTGCTGCAGCATAAACATCAGACATTGAGTATCTAGTAGGTGAAGAAAATACTTCCATGTGATATACCCTGGATGGGGCTGTGTGAGTGGTGGTGCTGTGGGAGTAGGGATGACCACTGAAATTGGCCAGACTGACCTATACCCATTGGGACCTGGGCCAAAAGAGAATTGGAGTTTGATGAGGGATGGGCAGAAACAAAGAAAAATCCAAAACTTAAAGAGCAAAGTGACAGATTAAAAAATTAATTCAAAGGGTTAGAAGTAAGAAGAGCCAAGTAGGGTTAAGAGGCAGAGCATGGGAAGATCCCCTAAAGCAGGGATCCTCAAACTTTTTAAACAGGGGGCCAGTTCACTGTCCCTCAGACCGTTGGAGGGCCGGACTATAGTTGAAAAAAAAATTACGAACAAATTCCTATGCACACTGCACATATCTTATTTTGAAGTAGAAAAACAAAACGGGAACAAATACAATATTTGTATTTGCATGTGGCCCGCGGGCCGTAGTTTGAGGACCCGTGCCCTAAAGCAATGGCATGATTGAAAGGAAACCTGTTATGGAGTAGCCCCTGGGGCCAACTTCCTGGGAGAGCAGAGAATGGTTTTAAGAGCATTTTGTAAACTTGGCTAGCAGAGGACCAGGAAAACACTGTAGCTTGCAGAATTCTACCCAGGGAAGCAGGAAATATAAATAAAAAGGCAGATAAACATACATGGTAGCATGTGTTTAGAACAACCTGAGTATAGAATGAGTGATCAGCTGTAACAATTAGGTAGGTACTCCTAATAATGTTAGTTACAGAGGAGTAGACCTATATACACCTGTTAAAGAAATAAAATTAATTTTACTTGGGATGCTCTTCCATTGAACCTCTTGTCCCTCCCCACAGTAGTCTCATACCAGGTCTGCAAGCTCTTAACCCACAAGACATGTAGAATCTTCTGGAACCTTTCCATTAAGCAGAGAAGCCAAAGTATTCAGGTTCTTTCCTGACTTCCCAGTCTACACCTCCACACTACCATTTTAATTCAATGTTAAAGGGAGGTATCCAGCAAGGTCTCCTCCAAAGTCAAAAGTAGAAAGTGGGTTTTCCTACTTTCTATCTATTTATTTAATACTAGAGGCCTGGTGCATGAAATTTGTGCATGGGGGTAAAAAAAAAGCCCCCTCAGCCCAGCCTGAACCCTCTCCAATCTGGGACCCCTTGGGGGATGTCCGACTGCCAGTTTAGGCCTGATCCCAGGGCCAGCAGTCGGACATCCCCCTCACAATCCTGGACTGCTGGCTCCTAATCGCTCACTTGCCTGCCTGCCTGGTCGCCCCTAACTGCCCCCCCACCCCTGCCAACCTGATCACCCCTTACTGCCTCTGCATGCTGGCCTGATTGCCCCTAACTATCCCCCCTGCCGGCCTGGTTGCCCCTAACTGCCCCCTGCTGCCATCCAGGTTGCCCCCAACTGCCCCCTCCCTGCCAACCTAGTC
>NW_005360187.1:2383695-2417895 GCF_000412655.1 Myotis brandtii | reverse complement strand
CCACACAGCCTGCTGTTCAGTCGTTTGGTCGTCCCTCACTAACCCACCTGCTGGCCTGTTCGTAGGCAGCCATCTTGTGAGGGCGTGAGGGTTAATTTGCATATTACTTCTTTATTGTATAGGATATCCCCCTTCAAGATTTCAGCCAATAGAAGAGATCGTGAGACATTCAGTGTCTGATACCATGCCTACCTTTTTCCTCTTTGCCTTCACATTTATTTGTGGCAGAAGGCTTAGGTTTCCCTTCTTTCAAATATACATACTCTCTTTGGTCATCTAAATTCTTCCTACCAATGGCTTATAGTACACTCAAAGATAAAGTTGCAAACCCTGTTCTTTTTTTTTTCCAACCACAGTTTACATTCATTATGCACCAGTTTCAGATGTATAGCAAAGTGGCTGGAAAACCATGCTCTCCTCAGAGTGGTCCCTGGCTTCCCTAAGCACCCAGCTGGCCCCATACCCCGTTATCTCAACATTACTGAATATATTCTCCAAGCTGCAATCCACATCTCTGTGGCTGTTTTGCAACCATCAATTTGTACTGCTTAATCCCTTTACCTTTTCACCTAGCTTCCTGACCCTCCTCCCTTCTGTTCTGTTTCTATGAGTCTGTTTCTAATTTGCTTGGCAAACCCCTTTCTTGATACACTAATGAGCATAATAAAATTAGAACTTTTTCTCTCAACAAAAATGTGGCTTTTCAAGATATATTGAAAAGGAAAATTCAGTTTTGGTAGTGAAATTGAACATCAAGGTCTCACCTGACTGAGAAGATCACAGACTTGGAAATGCAAAGAACAAAACAAAATAGAAAACCAACACCAACAAAAAGCACATTCATGTATTTTAAACATTTATAATTCGATTACATATTTTTCTCTGTTTTTGGCAACTGTTCAATGGCAACTTATTTAGAGACATTTTGGTATATATTGTGTCATTTTTTTGCTACATATTGTGAAATTTTATTGGTTCAGAATAATTTATCTGTTTTACATATGACAGTGTACTAGCCCAGAATGATTTATATATTTTACAAAATATATAAAGATATTTTAATTTACTTATGTATAAACATATGTAAGATTTAAGGCAAAATGTTTATTTTATATAATTTTTTATTATAAGTAACAAGTGAATGTACAATAATAAATGTTTTAAATTCATAATATCTATAAAGGATTATATAAGATGTCAATTTTACAGACTATACATCACAGCTGCATCATATATTATTCCCAAACAGGTAGTGGCTCCTAAGAAAGCCCGTTTAACAGAAGCTCAGAAGTCCTTAGCTGAGATAATGGAAATTTTGAATCAGAAGAGAGCAGAATTGGCAGAAGTTGAACATCATTTGGAAAATTTACAAAATATATTTTCTGAAAAAACTGAGGAAAAGGCTCGTTTAGAAGATCAGGTGGAACTGTGTGCTAAGAAGCTTGAAAGAGCCTCAAAACTAATTGGAGGACTGGGTGGAGAAAAATCAAGGTCATATTTCTGCTTATTTTAGCAACATATAAAAATGTCAGGCTTGAATATGTGACTTTATTTGATATTTATTATGATCATTGATTTTAAAATGTCTGGTTGAAAATGTGGGACATTCTACAAGGCACCTGGCCAAGGTTCTCCAAAAAGAATATCAATGTCAAAAGACATTGTTTGGAACTTGCTTTCAAATGTTTAAAAAGAGAAGCAAATAAGGGAAGTGATCATTTTTATTGATTTTAGAGAGAGGGAGGGAGGGAGAGAGAGAGGAACATCTATGTGAGAGAGAAACATTGACTTGTTGCATCCCACACATGCCCTGAGTGTGGATCAAAACCACATCCTAGGTATGTGCCCTGACAGGAATCAAATCCACCACCTTTTGGTGTATGGGGTGATGTTCCAACCAACTTAGCCATACTGGCCAGGGCAGGAAATGGTAATTTTTAATCTAAATGGTGAGTAGGTGGGTAATCACTGTACAGGTCTTTCTAGTTTTACATATATGTTCAAAATTTTTCATGATAAAATGTTGGGGGTGGGGAGTAATGGATATATGGCTCACTCTGTTGAAATTTATTTCAAAGAGGATATAACTGGCTTGATCTAACCATGCCAGTTAGTTTTGTTCTAATTATTTATTTGTACTGGCCAGCCAGCTACCTCACTTATTAATTATACTTGTTGAATGAATAGCATGATAAAGTAATATGCCTTTAACTTTGTAGTGTAGATTTGATGGTTTTGGAATGTACTTTCTTCGCAAAGTTTTCATTAAGTGGAAAAATATTAACCCTAGCAATAGTATATCAGCTTCTATACAACTTAAATATAATTTTGGGTAATGAATTGCAGACTAACAAAAAATACTGAAACAGTAAATACTGAAACCACTATGATATCATTGTAATTAGCTAGTTATTAATAATAGGAAAGGAACAAAGGGGAAAACCAGACATTATAGGTATGTCATTTAGGCAGCTTCTCCAGGAAGCTGCAACTTTGCACTCCCCAGGGAACCACTGGTATGTTCTCTGCAAAGCACTGGTGGAAGGGGGCAGAACAAAAGGAAGATAGACACATGCCCAGTAAAGTTGGAGTGACCAGGGACTAGGAGAGGTGCTTGTCAGTAAAACCTAGGGACAGAGATAGTTGGTCAGAATGGGCATCATCACTGCAAGCCCACAAAAATTTGAGAATACATAATCCCCTAAACAAAGGAATTCTCTTTCTTGTTGCACTTGACTCTTGGCTTGTGCTTCCTTTTGCTCCTGCTTCCTTGTATTCGCCCTATGGTCCACAGCCATGTGGACCCCATATATAATGGACAAATGGACTGCATTGGGAAACACAAGCTAAGCTAGCCTGATGCTGGACTTGATTCTGCTCCAATATGGAAAGGAAACTCTAGAGACTGGCCCCAGCTACACTTCTTCTATGACTGGACTAAGGGAAATGGGACTTTGGAAACTCAGGGATTTAATTCCACCCAAATAAAAGTAATTTGTTCGACAATATGAGTCTTAGATAATTTTTTCTTGGGATATCACAAGAAATCCAACCATACTAGCAACCGGGGAAGAGAAGATCTCTCCTGTCCTGTAACAACTAGACCAAATCATCCTGAAGAAAATTATTAGACAAAATGCTGGGGGGGCGGTGGTTGTTTTTGCTTATTCTGAAGGGCCAAATTCTGAAAACAACAACAACACCTAATATTCTGATAGTGAAAGGTGGATTGTCATTTGTTTAACATAGATATGTGTTAGAGCATGCTAGAGCTAGAAGGGATCTAATCTCATTTTATAGGTAAGCAAGTGTCCAACATTTCATGGCTTTTTGTTATAGAATCTGAGCTAGAAGCTCCTTGCCCTTTCAATTACTGTCTTCCATCATTCTCTATGGTGAGGCTATTTTACCTTTGGTTTATCTCACAGATGGTCTCAAGCTGCAGATGACCTCCAAATAGTATATGAAAATTTGACTGGCGATGTCTTGGTATCAGCAGGAGTAATAGCCTACCTTGGTGCTTTTACTTCTGGCTTTCGACAAACATGTACAGAAAATTGGAGCATGTTGTGCAAGGTAGTGGTTTTATATTTCATAAGTTTCTTTTTAGATCATTCAAAGAATAAGTTGGGATATTTTGGGGGGAAAGATGATAATAAGGACAGAGAAGTGAAGAAATAACTGAAAATATAAGGTCTTTTTTTCCTTCTTGTTGGATCAGTAAAGTACTTCCATAGTATAACTTTCTCTTTTTTCTTCTTCTTCTAATATATTTTATTTTTTACTTTCTTTTTTCAATTTTTAAAATTGTTCAATTACAGTTGATATTCAATATTACAATAGTTTCAAGTGAACAACATAGTGGTTAGATATTTATATAACTTACAGGTGATCCCTGCAATAAGCCTAGTACCTCCTTGACACATGGTTATTACTATACTAGAGGCCTGATGCATGAAATTCATGCAAGAGTAGGCCTTTGCAGCTGGGCCTCGATCCCTCGCAGCTGTGGCGGCTGCCTCGATCCCACAGCTGCAGCCCCGGCTTCTTCCAGAAGGTCATCCGGAAGGACGTCTGGATGGTCGTTCTGCTGTTTGGCCGTTCAGTCGATTTGCATATTACACTTTTATTATTATAGATTACTGACTATAGTCCCTATGCTGTGCTTTATATTCCTGTGATAGTCCAACTTTCAATTCAGGTGTTTTTTTTTCTGTTCCTTATAGTTATTAAATAATATCTAATGACAAATCAATATTTTAATTTGAAAAATATTTTGATCAACAAGATGAAAGAAAATATCAGATATTTGTTTATTTCTTACAGGAGAAAAAATTCCCATGTTCAGAGGAGTTCTCATTGAGTAAGACCCTGGGTGATCCAGTAAAAATTAGAGCTTGGAATATTGCTGGATTACCAACAGATACTTTCTCCATAGATAATGGAGTGATTGTTAATAACTCCAGGCGTTGGTAAGGAACATAAAATATATTTATTTTTCAGTAATTTTATTTGAAAGTTGTTTCCAACATAGAGAAAGATTGCAAAGATTTTAGAGTAAGTACCCACATAACTACCACCTCCTAGATCCTAAATTAACATTTCATTTTTCTTGATTTTTTATCTAATATTTATCCATCCCTCTATCCATTCGTCAAATCATCCTTTTTTATGCGTTTCAAAATAAGTTGAAGAAATGGATGTACTTTCCCTAATACTTCATCCATGTATATCATAAACTAAAGTTCAATATTATGTATGCTTTTTTCTTTTAAGGTAAAATTAGCATTAAATGTAATACCTAATATTTAAGAACACCATTCCATGAGTTCTTTAAAAAGTGTATACAAAAGTGTGCACTTATACAATCCAAACCTCTGTCAAGATACAGAACATGACTTCCAGGAAGTTCTCTTATGTCCCTTCTCAGTAAATCCTCATCCTCACCCCACCATAGGAAATTATTATTCTGATTATTTTCCACCATAGATTACTTTTGACTGTTCTAGAACTTCATATAAACAAATCATACTGTACATACTCTTTTGTGCAAGGTTTCTTCTACAACCATGATGTGCCTATTTTTTGTTGCTGAGTGGTATTGCATTGTATGAATGTATCACTGTTTATGCATTCTCCTGTTGATGGGCACCTGGGCTATTTCTAGCTTTTGGCTATTCAGTGTATTTATTTTAACTAGGTATTTATGTCCATTTTCAAGATACTATAATTTATGCAGTTTCATGGATACCTTTTAAAATTACTATCAATAGTGTGATAATTATATGAATATTCCAAATGGTTTTTATTGTTATCCTTTCATTTATATTACTTTGGAAAATTACTCTCATCTGAGAAATAGTTTCCTATAAATGCTTATTCAGTCATGTTGTCATCTAATTTTAAAAGTCTTCTCTTGGGACCATATCTCAAACCTACTGTTAGGTACTACTGAGCTCTTACATTCATGAGGTACTGTTGTAAGTGCCCTATGTTCTCACAAACTCCTGAGTTAGGTGTTATTATTATTCCATTTTACAGATGAGGAAATTTAGACCCAGAGTCATTTAGTAATTTGAAAGTTAGTAAGATAACTGAGCTAATGAATGGTGGAGTTAGAATTTTAACCCAGGCAATTTAACTTCCAATTCTTAATCACTATGTTAAGTAAAATGTGGAATAGGATATCACATTCACGATCGTTAAAAATGAAGCTCTGCCAGTGTGGCTCAGCAGTTGAGCATCAACCCAGGAACCAAGAGGTCATCAGTTTGATTCCTGGTCAGAGCACATGCCCAGGTTGTGGGCTCTATCCCCAGTAGGGGGTGTGCAGGAGGCAGCCAATCAGTGATGTTTCTCTCTCATCGATGTTTCTATCTCTATATTCCTCTTCCTTCCTCTCTCTCTAAAAATCAATAAAAACATATTAAAACTATCATGGAAATTTCAGTTTTCTTTTGGAATATAAGATACATTAAAGTTGCATTACAAATCAGTGAGGAAGGCCCAACCGTTGTGGCTCAGTGGTTGAGTGTCAGCCTATGAACCAGGAGGTCACGGTTCAATTCCAAGTCAGGGCATATACCGGGTTGTGGGGTCGATTCCCAGTGTGGGGCATGCAGGAGGCAGATGATCAATGATTCTCTCTCATCACTGATGTTTCTATCTCTCTCTCCCTCTCTCTTCCTTTCTGAAATCAATAAAAGTATATTAAAAATGAAACAAATCAGTGAGGAAGGATAGGTAACTAAATAAACAGTGCTGATGTAAATGACTATCATTATAAAAAAATAAATTAAATCCTTACCTTTCATCACAAGCACCTGAATGCCCCTGATACAGAGGGGGTCTCTCTCTACATTTTTACTCTTCCTGGTTGTACTCTGTGCTTGTTTTGGGGGCAGAGTGGGACTCTGTTATTCTGGTTCTTAGTCTTAGGAAGGCCCTTGTGCAGGCTAGGACTTTTTCAGCCTTTCTTCCCCTCCTTCCTATGACTGCTTAATTCTGCCTTCTACCTATGGTTGGTCTTGAACAGGAGTTTCCCACCCTTCTCCTAGGGTGAGAGATCTCTACTTGGTAAAGGTTGGTAAAAGTATAATGTTTTTAGCCCAAGACATTTTTCTGCCCAATACTCCCACCCCAACCCTGGGATTAAGTTTTTCTTTTGCTCTTGCTCAAGCTACAATGTGTGTTTTGTCCTTACTTCTTCCAGGATTCCCAGGCATAATTTTGGCCCAATACATGTTAATTTCCCAGCTTGGAGTTTCCTAGGTTACATAGATAGTGTAAACTTGCATCCTATACCTGCATGAAATGTAGACCCATGGTTACAGATTCTCAGGGGACTTTTTCCCAGCTGGAGATGAGACAGACATCAAAACACTTCCTTCTTGTCTCCTTATGCATAGAGTTGGGATTTTTTTCTATCTATGATTTCACTAACCTTTTGTGGGTTTAAGCTTAATACAGGGCTCTCAGTTCTAGCTTCTTGCTACATATGGCTCAAGGCATCTGTAAGGTTATTAGAATTGACACTCTTCAAGGCTAGCTACCATTTCAGCTCACACAATTACTGTTCTGGAATTCTTTTGTCTGTGTTTCTGGCACCTGTGTTTTTCTGGATGTTTGTATTATGTGTGTATGTATCTCTTAAATGCATGTCAACTATTTATTTTTAAAATTCTATATTTTATCTACTAGTGAATAAATTAAACTAGGTGGCTGGAGGATTTTTAGATTACTTTGCTAATCAGGTTGCTAGAACCATAGCTTATAGTTAATCAGTCCTTGTTTTGCTTGCTCATAATTTCTAGAAGTTTGTCTGTTTATAGTATTGTGCAATGGTTGAGAGCAGTGCAGATACTGGTGTCAGGCTATTTGGATTCCAATTTTTCTCTATCGCTTTCTATCTTGAGATTTTGGTAACTTAATTGACCTCTCAGTGCCTCAGGTGCCCCAACTGTAAATGAAGATAATAATTTCTTCCTCATAGGAATGTTGTGAGAAAGTGCTTGAATATAAGTGCTCAATAAATGTTAATTTTTTAATAATTATCATCTTCAAATACTTCATTTAGTGTCTATATCTCAAATTCTGACTTGCTTATTTTTTAACCATGATGAAAATACTATGCTGCTTCACTATTGTTTATTAACTTAACAGTAAAGCTTATTTTCCCCAGAATTACTACCTCTGTCAGAATAGATGGATAATGCTTTTTTCTTCAGACTGTTCAAGGATTTCAAATGTAGATGAGAATTATTTTCATACCTATAATAAGGTACACTTGGATTACAAATACCATGGCATGGTCTTATCTCTCTGATGGACACAACTCAATTTTCTAGATATATTTGTAACTAGAGGCCCGGTGCATGAAATTCATACATGGGGCGGGGTGTCCCTCAGCCCAGCCTGCACCCTCTCCAATCTGGGACCCCTTGGGGGATGTCCAACTGCCAGACATCCCTCTCGCAATCCTGGACTGCTGGCTTCTAACTGCTCACCTGCCTGCCTGTCTGATTGCCCCTAACCACTTTGCCTGCTGGCCTGATTGCCCCTAACTGCTCTCCCCTGCTGGCCTGACCTCCCCTAACTGCTCTCCCCTGCCGGCCTGATCACCCCTAACTGCCTCTGCCTCGGCCACCGCCACCATGGCTTTGTCCGGAAGGACGTCCGGAAGGATGTTCGGAAGACATCCAGTCTAATTAGCATATTACCCTTTTATTAGTATAGATACTTACATAAAGTTATGTTAAGTGGGAATTGGATTTGTTTTAAAATAAAAAAGAATCTCTATTGCAATTCTAAGAACATTGATTTAGGCATTACTAAGAATATTGACTAGCATTGAAATGTTAATTTACAGAAATTGTTACTTTTTGCAATGGAAAGAACAAATACTGTGTTTTTCCAATCATAAGCATATACTGAATAAGGAAGAAAAAAGTCTATTTAAATAGGACCTTGATGCATTTAGTTTAATTACTAGGCAACTTTTAAGCAGTTGTATGTAAAATAACTTTCTCAGTTTCAGAACTTGTTTCCTCTGTTTGCTATGATATTAAAAGTAAATTTTGACTAGTCTCTGGACCTTTTGGGGCTTTCAGTAGGATTTCAGTACAATTTGAGCTGAGGAAGCTGGCAGCTGAATTGGGTTGCTTTGTCTTTTGGAAAGGAAATAGAACAGAGATATCTGGGAGTAGTTTATTAAAGAGCTTATTTATAGGAAAAGAGAAAGAAGATTTTATCCCTACAAGCTGTTAAAATGGAAAGAGACTGTCTGAGAAAGCCAAATTGACATGGGATGAAAACTCCCCTTTCTGTGCTTTTTTTTTTTTTTTAATTTATTTTAGAGTGAGAAGAAGGGAAAGGGAGAGAAACATTACTGGCTGCCTCCTTCATGCCCCCTGCTGGGGATCAAGCCCACATCCCAGGAATGTGCCCTGACTGGGAATCTGACCAGTGACCTTTTGGTGCATGAGATGACGCTCAACCAACTGAGCCAACTGGCCAGGACTGTGTTAATATTTTTAAAGATAATTTAATGCACTGTGCTGAAGACAGCATTATCACTGAGGAAGAAGAAAGCACACCATGAATCATGTATTCTTGAATATAGTCTTTATCATACTTACATAGAAAAAATTCTAAATAGATCTCATATATTGGACTAAACTTGGGAATTTAGTTTATGACTCTATTGATACCCTGAAGAAATCCATTATAGACTAGTAGATCTCTTTAAATTTTTATCAAATAAGTAGAATTATTTTTCACATTATTTTAACAGATCTCATGTATTAAAATTACCTTGAAGATGATATGTTATATTGGGAAGAGCACAGCTTACAGGTTCACAAGATCCTACTTCTGACATTGAAGTAATTTTTTATCCATGGAACCTTGGTCAAAGTGCTCCCTGAGACTGAATTTCTTCATTTCAAAAATAAATAAGATTAAAACTCCTTTTTTACTCTTTTATCACAGGACTTTTGTGAAGATTAATCCTGATAATATTTATGAAACACAAATTGATGGTGATGTTTATTATTTAAATTATATAATTTTAAAGAAATATGAATGTCTATTTATTCCCCTCAGAATTTTTCTTATTATATTTTAGGCCTTTAATGATTGACCCCCAGGGTCAAGCCAATAAGTGGATCAAAAACTCTGAGAAAGATAATCAGCTTAGTGTTATTAAGCTGTCAGATTCAGACTATATGAGAACACTGGAAAACTGTATTCAGTTTGGAACTCCGCTTCTGTTAGAGAATGTTGGCGAAGAACTGGACCCATCTTTGGAGCCTTTACTACTTAGACAAACTTTTAAACAAGGTAGAAGTCAATTAATATTAATTGAACTGAAAGATGATTGTTATCTTTGAGGCTTATCTTTGAGGAAGGAAAACCACCACATACATTTAATAATGAGGTTAATAACTCTGAACTTCTGTATCATTGTTATGTATGAAATGAAATTTGGAACAAGTATTAAGAATGAACTTTGCCCTCCCTTCTTTGCCTTAATCACTGTTATCTGCACTGTTGTTCAGTAAAGAACATAAAAAAGTTTAAAGTAGCCTGAAATTCCTTTATCGTGTGATGGTGGACCACACAAAGTCCATTATTAGAAATAGTAATGGTTAATGTGGACCATGTGAGTAAACATTGCCCATCTCATATTTTTTCTGCTTATAAAAAAGTTATCTCTGCCAAACTCTAGTACTTTTAAGAGCTTTAGTCATATACAAATAACTTTGGAATCATGATTGAAAATCGATAGAGGTTCCATTGTATAATGGTCAGTACTCTGGATTCTGAAAATGGAGAGAGGAAGTAACATCAAGAGGAATCTTCATTTAGAAGGCTTCATGACCAGAGAAAATGTCTTATACTACCCAAGAATGAATAGTCCTGCTGTATAACTGTTTACTTTCCTCTGTGTCTGTGACTTTTGTCACATCTGTATTCTCCTTTAAATTACTAGTAACCTGGGAAAGGTCTTAACACAGGGGGAGGGTTTATGCAACTTTGGCTTACTGACTATTCGTTTGTTTTCTGAAATACAGGTGGCATTGATTGTATCAGGCTTGGTGAAGTCATTATTGAGTATTCCTTTGATTTCAAGTTTTACATCACCACAAAACTGAGAAATCCACACTATATGCCAGAGCTAGCTACAAAACTGTCTTTGCTCAATTTCATGATAACTCCAGAAGGACTTGAAGATCAGTTATTAGGTATTGTTGTCGCAAAGGAGAGGTATGTATTTTCTTAGCTGCTTCCAGATTGCCTAGAGAGAAATATTTGTAGGCCATTAATACTTTTATTATGTGATTATTTCAAAACCTTGTCAAATTTTATATCTTGTTATTATAAATTAAATAATTATATAATCCTTTAAAATAGCCATTTTATAACAAGCAAGTTATAAATCAACCATGTTATATTGGGCTCTTAATATGGGTAGTAAGATTCAAGTGACATGCCATAATTTCTGACTTCTGATTGTTTGAGCCAAAAAATTTCACCCTAAGAATTCTATGGATAAAATCAGAAATGTGTTCAAATACATATACAGAATATTAATAAGAAGGTACTTAGGATAAGAACAAAAAAATAGGATACTGAGAGAGACCAAGATGGCGGCATAGGTAAACACCGGAGACTGCTGCCGCAAACAACCACTTCAAAAATACAACTAAAAGACGGAACGGACATCACCCAGAACCACAGGAAGGCTGGCTGAGGAGAGACTCTTCAACTAGAAGGAAAAATAACAGCACACCGAGGCTCAGAGGAGGCGCAGTGTGGAAAAAACTCAGGTGCGGAGGTGCGCGCGCAAAGCGGGCTGGTGGCTGAGAGCGCGGTTGTCGTTTTCGGTCAGGGGGGAGTCTCAGACTCTGAGCTCCAGATACGGGCGAATCGCTGGGGACTCGGACCCAAACGGGAGAAGCGGGAGTGTCTGGCATCAGTTGGAAGGCAGCTTTCCCTCCGAGGTTTGCAGCGGTTCCGGGGGTTCTGAGAAGCAGAGCCTCTGGGAACGGGACTGAGAGGGGCCATAACCACTCCCTCCGCCCGCCCTGTTGAGCCCGCCCCGCCCAAGCCCTGCGCAGAGCCATTTGCCAGATCGCCGCAGGCAAAGGCTAGATTAGCACCTCCCCAGAGGACAGAAGTTTTCCGCGGCAGACACAGCTGATTCACACAGCCAGTCGGCCTGGTGGTCAAATCCCTCTAGTATTAACTACAACAATCAAGGCTCAACTAGAACAAGACTGCGCACAAAGACCACTAGGGGGTGCACCAAGAAAGCATAAAAAATGCGGAGACAAAAAAACATGACAGAAATGGAGGATATAGAGCTAAAAAACGCAATTTTGAGGGCTTGCAATAAACTTTTGGAGAGCCTCACGAAAACTAATGAGACCCTCGATGCTATGATAAAGAAACTAGAAATTAAGCATACACGCTCTGAAATAAAGAATATTACACCCAATAGCAGACCAGAGGAGCGCAAGAATCAAGCCAAAGATTTGAAATGCGAAGAAGCAAAAAACACCCAACCGGAAAAGCAAAATGAAAAAAGAATCCGAAAATACGAAGATAGTGTAAGGAGCCTCTGGGACAGCTTCAAGCGTACAAACATCAGAATAATTGGGGTGCCAGAAGATGAGAGACAGCAAGATATTGAAAACCTATTTGAAGAAATAATGGCAGAAAACTTCCCCCACCTGGTGAAAGAAATGGACTTACAGGTCCAAGAAGCGCAGAGAACCCCAAACAAAAGGAATCCAAAGAGGACCACACCAAGACACATCATAATTAAAATGCCAAGAGCAAAAGACAAAGAGAGAATCTTAAAAGCAGCAAGAGAAAGAAACTCAGTTACCTACAAGGGAATACCCATACGACTGTCAGCTGATTTCTCAACAGAAACTTTGCAGGCCAGAAGGGAATGGCAAGAAATATTCAAAGTGCTGAATACCAAGAACCTACAACCAAGAATACTTTATCCAGCAAAGCTATCATTCAGAATTGAAGGTCAGATAAAGAGCTTCACAGATAAGGAAAAGCTAAAGGAGTTCATCACCACTAAACCAGTATTATACGAAATGCTGAAAGGTATCCTTTAAGAAGAGGAAGAAGAAAAAGGTAAAGATACAAATTGTGAACAACAAACATGCATCTATCAACAAGTGAATCTAAGAACCAAGTGAATAAATAATCTGATGTACAGAATGAACTCAATAAAGATTTAATTAAAAAAATAAATAAATAAATAAATAAATAAAAAATATACTACTAAACTATATACAGTTTGGGTAATATTTTGTAAAAACAAAAGTTAATGATGAATGCAGGGAAATGAATGCAGGTAAATACACCAGAAGAAATAAATAAATAAATAAATAAAAAATAGGATACTAAACTATATACAGTTTGGGTAATATTTTGTAAAAACAAAAGTTAATGATGAATGCAGGGAAATGAATGCAGGTAAAGATTACACCAGAATATTAACTGTGATCATCCCTCAAATGCTAAGATTATGGGTAATTATTACTATTTTCTTCATAATTGATGTATTTTTTATTAATAGCATATGTTATTATTTAAATGAGAAAAATATATGTGGAGAGGCTAATGGTAAATAATTGCTTCCTGGGGGGAGAACCAAGATGGCTGTGTAGTTAAATGCCTACTTGCCACCTCCCACAACCACATCAAGATTACAACTAAATACAGAACAACCATCATTCAGAACCACTTGAAATATGGCTGAATGGCAGTCCTATAAATAGAGAAGTAAGGAAGGAAGCACATTGGTAGGGGGTGTGGGGGAGCAGAACAGGCTGGTCCTACACCCACATGAGACGTTGTTTTAATCGGGAGGGATATCTTGGCTGTGGAGGCCTTCCAGAGGAACAAAGGATCCTAGCCCCACACCAGACCCCTCAGCCCAAGGTGCCAGAGCTTGGAATAGAAGTCCCTATAACTTTGGGTAAAAACCAGTGGTGTTTATGGCTGAGTGACACAGAGGCTGCTGGAGACCCAGGCAGTTCCTCTTAAAGGGCTGGTGCACAAACTTACATGAACTTGTTCCCTCTGAGGTCCAGTGCTGAGGCAGCAGCTTGGGGGGATCCAGGGACATACAGGTAAGAATTGAATTGTCTGGCATCGGAGCAAGAACTCAGGGGTGGCTTTCTCCCAGACAGAGGTGCTCAGAGGGGTCATAGTTCCTATGCTGAGACCTCCACTGTTGCAGAGCTAACTGGCAGCCATATCTGAGTTTCCATCAGCCTGGCTCACACTGTCCACTCCACCCTGAAACCCTTCCCCATCCAATTTGCAGCCCCACCCAAGCTGTGGGCAGCAGCTTTTCCATATAAATGGCTTGTCCTGGCTCAGGCTTCAGACCTTCATAAAATCTCTCAAACAAGCAGCATCTGGCATCAGCATGCTCCATACATATCAATCAGAGGCCCAAGAACCGACACAGCTGGTCCTCACAGCCAATCGGCCTGGAGGTCAATTCCTCCCAGTGACTCCAACAGCAGTCAAAGCTCAACTACAACAAGACTGTACACACAGGCCTCACAGGGATGCATCTAAAGGGCCCATCCCTGGTGACTGGGGAGGTTGAGCCACTGGGCCCTATAGGACACCTACTTCACAAGGCTACTCTACCAAGTCCTGGAGACAAAGCAGCTCTACCTAATACATAGAAACAAACACAGGGAAGCAGCCAAAATGCAGAGACAAAGAAACATGTCACAAACGAAAGAACAGAAGGAATCTCCAGGAAAAGTACTAAATGAAATGGAAGCAAACAAACTACTAGCTACAGAGTTTAAAACAATGGTTATAAGGATGATCAAGGATCTTAATGAGAGCTTCAAGGGACTTAGTGAGACTTTCAAGGTTCTTAGTGAGAATGTCAGACATGAAAAAGGGCCAGTCAGAAATTAAGCATACACTAATTGAAATAAAGAATAATTTACAGAAATTCAACAGTAGAGTAGAAAATTCTGAGAATCAAATCAATGATTTCGAATATGAGGAAACAAAATACACTCAATCAGAAGAGCAAAAAGAACAAAGAATCCAAAAATATGAAGATAGTATAAGGAGTCTCTGGGAAAACTTCAAGCACACCAACATTCACACAGTGGGGGTGCTAGAAGGAGAAGAGAGAACAAGATATTGAAAACCTATTTGAAGAAATAATGACAGAAAACTTCCCCTACCTGGTGAAAGAAATCGACTTAACACGTCCAGGAAGCACAGAGAGTCCCAAACAAGAGGAACCCAAAGAGACTCACACCAAAACACATCATAATTAAAAAGCCAGAAGTTAAAGACAAAGAGAGAATTTTTTTCAGGTTACTCTTCTGATTTTCTCTCTCTCTCTTTTTTAATCTTTATTGTTGAAAGTATTACATATGTCCCTCTTTCTCCCCGATTAGTCCCCTCCAGCCTCCCCTGCCCCCACCCCAGAGCCAGTTGTACAATAAGTGGTCCTTTTTATATCTGCTATTTTAGAAGAAACAATGAAAGTTAGATGGAATATGACAATGCCAAGGAATAAATAAGAAATTTCATCTCCAGTTCTTTTTTAAAAATTTATCTTTATTATTGAAAGTATTACAGATGTCCCCCACTCCCCCACTGACTTTTTTCACCCAGCTCCTGTCCCCTCCCTAGGCCTTCCCCGCACTGTTGTCTGCCCATTTGCATATATGCATATAAGTTCATTGGTTAATATCTTCATACTCACTCCCCCCTTCCCTCTGAAATATGTCAGCCTGTTGCATGCGTCAATGTCTCTGGATTTTTTTTTTTTGTTCATCAGTTTATTTTTTCATTAGGTCTTCTCCAGTTCTTATTCTCACAAAACTGGCTACACCATATGGATAAACTTATTATATTCTTAGACTCACCACAGTACATGTTATTGCTTTTTTGCTTGAATTTCTCAAATTATTATTTGAATGGAAGTAATTTTAGGTTAGGATTAAGAGATTAATCACCTTAGTTAGTGTTACATGTCTACAAAATTATTTAAGTGTCTATAATATTGTGGTGTCTAATGTTTAAATATGAATTTAGATAAAATACTACAAATTTAGACTACATGTTTTTATCTTTTAGACCAGAATTAGAAGAGGAAAGAAATGCTCTTATTCTTCAGTCTGCAGCTAATAAGAAACAGCTAAAAGATATAGAGAAAAGAATTTTGGAAACATTATCATCTTCAGAAGGGAACATTTTAGAAGATGAAAGTGCAATTAAAGTCTTAGACTCTGCTAAAATGATGTCCAATGAGATAACAAAGAAACAGCAGGTGAAAAAATAATCCTAGAAATCTTTTGATTCTTAACAATTTTCTCCGGGTGCCTTAAGAAAATGCTATACTAGACTTACTGGGAAAGGAAAAGAATTCATAAAAATACAAAAAAAGAAACTAATTTTTAACTCACAAAGTATTTCTTAGTGTTGAATTATTCAAATCCTGTTCAGACTTGTATAGTATTTTACATAGAGAAATAAATTTAAAATGAAAGTTTTAAAAATTCATGACAAAATATACACATTTTAGAAATCTGTACTTTTTTCAAATACTGAATGCCTTATTTTTGAATTCTTTAGATTTTTAAATTGGAGAAAAGCACTTAAAGTTTTTTATATATGAATATTACATGTAAAGCTGTTAAAATACATAAAATATATTTTTATTATTGCATAGGTAAGGCAAGCTAGTCTGTTTCATTCAAATGTAACTGACTGTCACCTAAAAACTGAGAATTTGGCTTGCCTCTGTTTCTGGTTGAAGTGGGGAGGTAATTGCTGACTAATTGGACATTAAGTGGTTTTAGGAACTAATAAGGATGCTTTTCTGCCATTGCCTGGTCATTTGCTCATCAAGGAGAAAGGTATGAGAGTTAGGAGTGGCAGGTGAAGGAAGAAAGACAAGAGATCTACAACGAATAAAGTATTTATTACAAATTTTATCTATGACAGCCAAATGGTAATTTCATATTGTATATTTTTAATAGAATCCTACAGAATTATAGGTAGATATGCCTTAGCTGTCAGTTATTTTTTATATTTGATAGTTAAGAAAACTAGGGTCCCGAAACAGTAGTTGAAGCCCAAGTTCACACAATAAAATGATATTACAGAATGACTTCTATAGGCTAACGTTATTGATTTACTTTTGATCCTCCTTGGCCCACCCAGTGAATCAAGCACATCTTAATATTAGGATAACTTTAAAAAAAATTTAAACCTAAATAGAAATTGCACTAATTGTTCAGTACTCTTCTGCTGTTTCCTACCCCATGCACCTCTAATCTAGAGGACTTATTCAAAGACTTAGGCACACTTTCCCTTGGGATGGGTTTAGTTTTGTGTGACAGTGATGGTAATGACTGTCAGTTCAGATGTACTGTTTTTCTTTATTGTTGTTTTTGAGATTTTGTGGGGGTTTTTTGCTTGTTTTTATTTTAGAAGAGCCAAAAGAATACTATCTTAAAGTAATATCCTATGGCAGCTCCCCATGGGGACCATGGCTGAGGTATTCTATAATGTCTCCCTTCTTTCCCTGTTCATCAAAGCAGAACCAACTTATTGTCTCCTCACTACACTGTTTGTTCAAAGGGGAGAAAGGATAAGAAGAATTTATCAGTTTATTTCCTATTAAGATTCCAAGAGGGAAAGAGATATAAGTATTTATTGGTTCCAGAATTTTATCTTACAAAGAGAAAGAAATTTAAGAAATCATGTCTTTCTGGCTGGGTCCCCTGATGGATGAAAAAATAGGTTTTAAATAACAGGTTTAAATGGGAATACTAAGATTATGCTCTCTTATGTAAAATGTCATTAATTTCCATTGTTGATAACTTTGTTTTACTTTTTTATAGTCAAAATTGAGGTTTAAAACTTACTTTTAATTGTGGTTAATACTGTGTAATTTTAGGGAAAGTTTGTTTGCAAGAAAGAGAAACCCACTCAAATTAAAAATATGCAAGAGGATATTTTATTTTCCCAATTATACAAAGTATGTACAAGACTCAGGAATAAACGGAAAGCATTGAGTTTCTATGATCTCTGTCTCTTCCCCTCTCTCCAATTTGTGTTGTTCTCTCTATTCCACTTGAAGACCAATTTCTTCTGTAAAACTTTTGTGTCTGTTTCCTCCTACATTTATCTGGCCTATAGAAAACGACTTTGGTCCCATTACCTTTTAGCACTGATGCCCAGTACCACCTGACTTCATTTTCTGAGGCTCGTAAAGGGTGAAACATTTGGAGAGAAAATTGCTTAACTTATTTTGGGCCTTATTCTATTCATACCACCTGATTGAATCAGCTACAAATGGGATCATCCTATATAATAAAAGGCTAATATGCAAATCGACCTAACAGCCAAAAGACCGGTCATTATGATGTGCACTGACCACCAGGGGGCTGACGCTCAATGCAGGAGCTGCCTCCTGGTGGTCAGTGCGCTCCCAGAGGGGGAGCATCGCTCAGCCAGAAGCCGGGCTCATGGCTGACGAGCACAGTGGTGGTGATGGGAGCCTCTCCCACCTCCGCAGCAGCTAAGGACCCCTGGGGGATGTCTGGCGAGGGGTCCCAGACTGCGAGAGGGTGCAGGCTGGGCTGAGTGGGGCCCCCCCCCCCCCGCAAGTGCATGAATGTTGTGTACAAGGCCTCTAGTTCAATATAAACATGACTACATAGGCATACTTATTGAACAGAGTCTGTGGCTAGTATTTCCAAAGAGGGAAAGTGGGTTGTAAAAATGTTCTACACATTTTTCCTGTAGAATATTAACCTATCAGATTGAGTTGTCAATTGAAGAGCTGTTATCTTGGAGAAATTTTTCTCTTTTGGAGTTGAATATCTACACCCCTATTAGTCTAGAAAAGTTAAACATATCAGGAGCTAGTTGAAAAAAAAAGTATTCTTAATGTATAAAACCATCAGCCAACAAATATTTCTGAATACCTACTCTGCCCCAAACTTTGTGCTGGGTTCTGGTACACGTACGTGTTGGCACCTTAAACATCCACACTTTCTCTCTATCTCTCTTTCTCCCTCTCCTTCTCTATCTCTGACCTACTTAAAGAGGGTGTATGACTGTAGTAGACACATGTAAGATTCTGGCAAAAAAAATAAGCAAAGATTGACAGCTGTGGTATTTCTCAAATAAGAGATGGTTGGTGAGTTATCACAATTTTAATCTATAAACCTCTGGTCTTCTCCCCTCCCTCCATAGTTCTTTCTTTCCTTTCTTTCTCTTTTTGCCCTTCCCTTCCCTTCCCTTCCCTTCCTTTTTTTCCTTTCTAGCTTTTAGCATAATAAAACCCTTTCTTGTAAACTATGCTTCTATAATTTTGTCATTGAATTAAGTGGCTTTTTTTAAAACTATAAACTTAATCACATGAGAAATATAATTAAAACACATTTTTATTTTGATTTTCCTCTTCTAGATTGCAGAAAAAACAGAACTCAAAATAGCAGAGTCTCGAGAAGGATATAGACCTATTGCTAAACATTCATCAGTATTATTCTTTAGCATTGCAGACCTGGCTAACATTGATCCTATGTACCAGTACTCTCTTAGCTGGTTCGTGAACCTTTATATCAACTCTATTCATGACAGGTAATTCTCTAGCTTCATTCATACTCTCTAGGTTGGATTTTCACCATCCTTTCCATTTCTTTTTTATTACTTGTGTAATATGTAATATTCATGTGGAACATTTAAAAATATGGAAAAGTGAATGAAAGGAAGAAAGAAAGAGCAAGCTTTTCTATTTTTAGTCTTGTTTCACATTTACACAAGATTTAGACGTAAAGGGATTAGCTTTAGTCTTGTTTTTCTCTCTCTTAAATATATGGCCCGGCTATAATTCTTTGTCTCATACAGTTCCATCCCCAGCATAGATCCTCACACTAAAAAAGATTCAGTAGGGCCTGGCCGGCGTGGCTCAGCAATTGAGCATGGACCTATGAACCAGGAGGTCATGATTCAATTCTGTTTAATTCCTAGTCAGGGCACATGCTCGGGTTGCGGACTCCATCCCCTATGGTGGAGGGCATGCAGGAGGCAGCCAATCAATGATTCTCTCCCAAAATTGATGTTTCTCTCTCTCCCTTCCTCTCTGAAATAAATTTTAAAAAAATAAATTTTTAAAGATTCAGTAGGTGTGTGTTTTAATTAACTGATTGTTTCCAGTCATTTAGAGTACAATATGAAATTTAAAATTTTGAAAATAGAGAGATGGTTAAACCATATTTCATAGAATTATACCCTATTTTTTTGCATAAAGATTTACAAGAAGTTGTACACACACAAAAATTGTACAGGAAGGTTCCTATACCCTTCACCTTGTTTCTCCAGTTGTAACATCTTGCATAACTATAGTACAACTAGAGGCCCAATGCACGAAATTCGTGCAAGAGTAGGCCTTCCTTCCCCTGGCTGCTGGCACTGGCTTCCCTCTGGCACTCGGGACCCGGGCTTCCCCCGCAGCCCGGCTTCGCCCAGAAGGTCGTCCAGTCTAATTAGCATATTACACTTTTATTATTATAGATATCACAACCAGGAAATTTATTGATACAATTCAGAGAGCTTATTCAGATTTCATCAGTTTTACATACATGTGTGTGTGTGTGTGTGTGTGTGTGTGTGTGTGTGTGTGTGTAGTATATTTTTAACAGTGGGTACTTCAGTAAAATAAAAACAACTTGCATGTTAATTCATATTTTACTTACTTTTATCTTAGTTTTGTTTGACTAAACATATTTTTCTTTTTTAAAACCTTTTAGTAACAGATCAAAAATCTTGGAAAAGCGCCTCCGATATTTAAATGACCACTTCACATACAACTTATATTGTAATATATGCCGATCACTATTTGAGAAGGACAAGCTGTTGTTTTCCTTTTTATTATGTGCGAATCTCCTTCTGTAAGTTACTTGCTTTTTCTTTGTTTTAAAAGCCTGCTTGGAATACCTAATATCTAAAGATGACTGCTGTGCTTAATTCATGATTTTACCTGTATATTTCTCTATAATAGTATTAGTGTTTTTATGTTTATTTGATTTTTAAATTTAAGATCACACAGAACATTTATAAAACATTCATGCACAGTTCAATAAATTCTTTTTAAAAAATCTTTATTGTTGAGAGTATTACAGGTGTCCCCCTTTTTCCCCCTACTCCCCACCTCAACCCGGTTCCTGCCATGCACCAAGCCCTCACCACTAATCTGCTTTCTGTCTCCATAGTTTTTCCTATTCTAGAAATTTTATCAATGAGACATTGTATGGCCCAGAAGGTGGTCTCTTTTTGAATGTTTATGTACTCTTGCAAAGCATGTGTATTTTACTGTTCTGAGATGGAATTTCTAAAAAGGCAAGTAGGTCAAGCTGGTCTATATATCTTCTATATCCTTATTGATTTTCTGTCTACCAGTTTAAGCAGTTATTGAGAAAGGTTTGGAATTTCTACAGAGATTTTTCCTTGTGGTTCTGTCAATAGTGCTATGTGTTTTGATCCTATTATTGGATATTTAGGACTGTCATATCCTCTTAATGAATTGACTTGGCCTTTTAAAAAAAAAAATCCCTGGTAATGCCCTTTGCTCTGAAATATACTTTTAGTATAGCCTCTCCAGCTTTATTTTGAATACTGATAGCATGGTATATATATTTTGCATACTTTTAAAAAAATATTTTTTATTGAGTTCAGAGAGGAAGGGAGAAGGAGAGATAGAAACATCAAATGATGAGAAAGAATTATTGATTGGCTGCCTCCTGCAAGCCCCCTAGTGGGGATCAAGCCCACAACCCTGGCATGTGCCTCACTTAGGAATCAAACTGTGACCTCATAGTTCATAGGTCCATGCTCAACCACTGAGCCACACCAACTGGGCTATATGTTTAAGCTATTTGTACCTTTATACTTAAACTGTATTTCTGTAGACAGCACGTAGTTAGGTCTTGCTTGTTTTATCCAATATGATAATTACTAGCTTTAGGGAAATTGCTTAGACCATTTTCATTCAATGAGATAATAGAGTTATGTTTAAATCTATCATCTTACAATTTGTTTTCTGTTTTGCTCATCTGTTCTTTGTCCCACATTTCCTCATTTTCTGCTTTTCTTTTAATTGCATATTTTTTATTATTTGATTTTATCTTCTTTGTTGATTTACTAGCTATGGTTTTTGTTTTATTCTTTCAGTGATTTCTTTAGGATTATAGTGCACTTCTTAACTTTTCACTGTCTATCTCAGGTAAAACTATATATGTAATGTCATATATTTTACTTGTACATGTGTTATAAATCTCACAATACATTGTTATTTTGTGCTTTAAATAATCTATTATCTTTTAAGGATACTTAAAAAGAAAAAAAGCCATTTATGTTTACCCATATATTTACCATATCTGGAGCTTTGTATTCTTTTATGTATATCCAAATTTCCATTTACCTGAAACTTTAACATTCTTATAGTGTAGGTCTACTAGTAATGAATCCTCTCAAGTTCTGTACATCTGAGGGAAAGGGAATCAGTTAAATTTTTAGATTTTGTATTTTTTATGACTAGAAATTTCATTTATTAGGTCTGCGCCAACAGGAGCCAGGGCAGGCGATGTTGTGAGAGTTTAAGAAATCCTATATAATAAAAGCCTAGTATGCAAATCAACTGAACAGTGGAATGACCGGTGAAACAACCAGTCACTATGACGTGCACTGACCACCAGGGGCAGATGCTCAACACAGGACCTGTCCCCAGCCCTCAGGCCCCAGGCCAGCCAAGGCAGGTGCCAGTGGGGACCCCCTACCCCCAGTCGCCCCACCAGTCGCCCCGCAGATCAGCCCTGATCACCGGCCAGGCCTAGGGACCCTACCCATGCACAAATTTGATGCACCGGGCCTCTAGTGTTACTCCATTCTCTCACAGCAGGCTGAGACCTGAATATTGGTGTAAGAGTAGGGAGAGTGGGATCTTTATGAGAGGCGGGAGGTGCAGGAAGGGGCCAACTGTGGGTGGTCCACTGGAAACTGGGTGAGGCAGTTTACTGGAAACTGAAAGCCATTGTCATGGCTTGCAAAACCTGAAATGAGACTAATAGGAAAACAACTGGGATGGCGAGAATCACAAGCAGGGCATAATGGAGTGCAGGGGAAAGGTAGAGAATGTGCCTAACAGTATTTGGTTATTTTCTATACAGTAAACCTCAATATAATGGACTAATTTGGGCGAGGGGGTGTCCATTAAAGCCAAAAGTCCATTATATAATAAAGTAGATTTTTTGAATGTGTATGTTAAAAAATTGACAAATTAGTTTACCTGTTTTTACTTATGCAGACACGTTTGTGTAATTAAAAGTAAGTATATATGGCCTGGCCGCAGTGGCTTAGTGATTGAGTGTCAGTGGTTGAGTGTCGACCTGTGAACCAGGAGGTCACGGCTCAATTCCAGGTCAGGACACATGCCTGGGTTGCAGGCTCCATCCCCAGTGGGGGGCATGGAGGAGGCAACTGATCAATGAGTCTCTCTCATTATTGATGTTTCTGTCTCTCTCTCCCTCTCCCTTCCTCTCTGAAATCAATAAAAATATTTTTTTAAAAAAACTATGTGGTTTAGTGCACTTTGAAACATCTGCTAGCAAGCGTTAAAACTGCCGCAAGCACTAGCTCGTTTGGTTCAGTGGATAGAGCCTTGGCCTGCGGACTGAAGGGTCTTGGGTTTGATTCCAGTCAAGGGCATGTACCTTGGTTGCAGGCTCCATCTCCAGTGCCAGGGCCACATGTAGGAGGCAACCTATCAATGTGTGTCTCTCACATCAATCAATATTTCTCTCTCTCTCTCTCCCCTTCCCTTCCACTCTCTCTAAAAATAATGGAAAAATATCCTTTTTAAGGATCAAAAAAAAATGGAAGAAAGAAACTGCTACAGAAAGTCACACCATGAGTGTGATCACATGCTAATCATTCCCGGACGTTTATGAGTGGTGACTCTTGGATTTAAATATATAGACTATATTGTAGATATGTAATATTTATTTATGTTGACAAAAGTACTACAATGTTTTTTCCAATATATGGCCTATTCACTAAAATTTGTTAAGAATAACAGTGAATTAATAACAAAAAATAACCTGTTGATTATAAGCAAATTTTGGTTAAAAGCATTTTAAAATAACAGGGTATTAATTTTCACATATGACATACAGACTGGAAATTTTGTCCGTTGAATCTCAAATCCATTAAATTGAGGTTTGAGGTTTACTGTATTGCTCTCCTCATTATATTTATGTTTCATTTTATCTCCTTCAGTATATTTATAATAGCTCTTTTAACATTTTTGTCTGCTTGTTGTATCATCACTATCTCTTCTATGTACATATTGACTCATTTTTCTCCTGCTTATGGATGTTGTGAATTTTACATTGATCAATGCTGAGTTTTTTGTATTCCTTTAAAGAGCATTAGACTTTACTTTTTCAGTCAATTAAATTACTACTGGATTAATTTTATCTTTTCAAGGCTTGTTTTTAGCTTTCTGAAGGCAGTTTTATTCTAAGGCTATGTTAGCTTCACTACTAAGGTGTGATCCCTCTGATGTTGAACTGAATTCCTCTGGTGTGAATAAAGATTCAACTCAAGTTGGCAAAAACTCATTTCTAGTTCTGTGTGAGCTCTGGTGCTGTTCAGTCTACAGCTTCCCAGAAATTCGTTGCCAGGCCTCCTGGAGTTTTACCTACTCACACACAACTTAGAATTTAGTAAACGTAGGCAGGTTTCCAAAGCTTCTTTTCCATGTATCTGCCTCCTCTCTGGTATTTTGCCCACATATTCCAGTCACCTCAGCCTTTCTTGACCCTGATAGAGATCTCTTCAGCTCAGCAATACTGCCGAGATCAGAGCTTCATCTGCTCTCTGCATTGTGGTCTGGAATGTGTATCCAGGCAGATGCTGAGGAAATCCTAAGAATCACCTTTTTTGTCTCCCTTTTTTAAGGGATCTCAGTCCTGTACTGCCTATTGTATAATTTCCAAAAACAGTTGTTTCGGGTTTTTTTTTCAGTTTTCTAGTTGTTTACAGTAGTCAGGGAAGTCACTTCTGTTTATTTTATCCAAGTTATAGAAGCAGAAATTTATTCAATTTTAAAATCAACAATTTACAACAGTCCTTGTTTTGGGGAATACAGGGCAAAGAAAGAGATCGACTACCAGGAACTTATGTTTCTTTTAACTGGAGGAGTGAGTCTTAAGAGTGCTGAGAAAAATCCTGATCCAACATGGTTACAGGATAAAAGCTGGGAGGAAATTTGTCGTGCTAGTGAATTTCCTGCCTTCCAAGGACTCAGGTAATTGTTTAAACTTGATGATTTAGCATTGAATAGTGATGGATAAATTTGTAATCTAGTGATTTTTAAATGGTTCTATAGCTGTCTTGATTCATCTCCTTGCTCAACAATCTCTCTTTAAATTTTTCCCAATGAAAGAATAACTATTAAGCTTTTTTCCTTTAGGTCACATTTTTGTAAATATATAGATGAATGGCAGAAAATATATGACAGTAAAGAGCCACACAATGCTGTTTTACCAGAACCAATGAATCAGACGCTAAATGAACTGCAGAAAATAATAATTCTTCGGTGCTTAAGACCCGATAAGGTAAAAGACAAATATGTCCCATTTGGAACCAGATAATTTGGCGTTTTTAAGTACTAGGTTTAAAGTTATTGTTATTTGGTTCTTTAACCCTTATTTCAGATGCTCAAAAGGGTTCATGGAGCTCCTTTAAACTATAGATCTATAGTCTTCTTCAACTTGATAAAGTTTTGGCAATTATTTTTTCAAATATTTTTAGCCACCCCACCCATTATTCTAATTAAATGTACATTAGACTACTTGATATTATACCATAGATGACTGATACTCTGTTAATTATTTTTAAATCTTTTGTATCATTGTGCTTCAGTTTGGGTAGTTTATATTGCTATCTTTTTTTAAAATATATTTTTATTGATTTCAGAGAGGAAGGGAGAGGAGAGAAAGATCAATGAGGAGTGACAATCATCTATCGGCTGCCTCCTGCACCCCCCCCCCTTCTACCCCCACTGGGGATTGAGCCCAAAACTTGGGTATGTGCCCTGGACCGGGAATCGAACCATGACCTCCTCCTGGTTCATAGGTCAATGCTCAATCACTGAGCCATACCCAGCTGGGCTCTATTGCTATCTTTTAAGTTTGCTGATTTCTTCTTTTGTAGCATCTAATCTGTTATTAATCCCATCCAATTAATTTTTTTATTCAACTTCTATATGTTTCATCTCTAGAAAGTTCATATCTATCTATCTATCTATCTATCTATCTATCTATCTATCTATATACACTAAAGGCCTGATGCACGAAATTTGTGCAAGGGACTCAGCCCTCGCAGCCCCATCGGCCCTCAGAACCTCAGCTGCCTCAGCCAGCCCTCGCAGCCCCTCGCAGCCCCAGCTTCGTCCAGAAGGTTGTCCGGATGGTCATTCTGCTGTTCAGCCTAATTAGTATATTAGCTCTTTATTACATAGGATTCTGTCTCTCTTTACATTGTGTTCATGTTTTCCTTTAAATACTTAAACACAGTTATAATAACAGTTTTTAAATCTTTGACTGCTAATTCCATCATTTCTAGATCTGCTTATTTTAATTATTTTACTTTTGAATTTATATTACATTTTACTGCTTCTTGGGAAGTTCAGGAATGCTTCACTAGATGATGGACATTTTTGATGCTTTGAATTGTTATCTCCCTTTAAAGATTGTTGAATTTTGTTCTGCTAGTTCAGAGGTTAGCAAACAAAACCTGTGGGCCAAATCCAGCCCATGACCTAATTTTGTCTAGCCCATGAGCTAAGAATGGTTTTTATATATTAAAGGGTTATTTCTAAAAATAAGAAGACTAAGAAAATACAAAAGATTTTTTAAAAGAAAGAGAAAAAGAATACATAGCAGATATTGTATGTGGCCCACAAATCCTAAAATATTAACTATCTAGCATTCTATAGAAAAGAGTTTGCCAACCCCTTTAGTTACATAGTTCAATTACTTGAATTCAGATTTTTCCTTTCAAATATTGTTTTAAGATTTGTTAGGGCAGGTGTAGAGAATAGCTTGTACTCAATGGATAATTTAGCTTCAACTTCTTAAGTGTAGCCCTTCTGGGGCCTTTACTGGAAGCAAGGTCTCTGTGTCCCTTCCTTAAAAGGTATATTGAAAATCTACTGTGCTAGGTAAAAACTGTAATTGGTATTAATGGTAAAAGGATTAAAAAGATTTCATCGTTGTTCATGGGAAATTATTAAAGGAAGAAATAAAAACCTGCTAAATCATTGTGAGCTCCTTTTTGAAAAACCTTTAGTGGCTTTTCAGTACCATGTAGAATAATGACAAAAGTACACTTTGATAGTCTTCTTACCTCAACTAATCAGACCTCTTTTCTGCCATTCCATTCTTATCTTCTTAATGAATAGCATTTTTATTGTTATTTAATTTTAATGTAATTTATAAGTAAGTAACATATTCCTGTGGTTCAAAACTGAAACACTATTTTGAATCACATGGATATATGAATACAATGAAAAGTGTACCTCCAGTCTTCATCTCTGACTTATTCAACACCCTTCCCCTCAGGCAATTAATGTCATCTGCTCTTTGTTATCCTTTTATGCACATACAAGAGGCCCGGTGCACAAAAATTTGTGAACTCGGGGGGGGGGGGGGGTCCCCTCAGCCCGGCCTGTGCCCTCTCACAGTCTGGGACCCCTTGGGGGATGATCATCTGCTGGCTTAAGCCTGCTCCCGGGGGGAATGTCCCTAAGCTGGCAGTCATACATCCCTCTGGCAGCCCGGCAGCCCTGGGGGATGTCCACTTCGGGATGGGGGTCCCCACTGGGGTGCCTGGCCAGCCTGGATGAGGGGCTGATGGCTGTTTTCAGGCTGACCACACCCCCTTTAGGATGGGGGTCCCCACTGGGGTGCCTGGCCAGCCTGGATGAGGGGCTGATGGCTGTTTTCAGGCTGACCACACCCCCTTTAGGATGGGGGTCCCCACTGGGGTGCCTGGCCAGCCTGGATGAGGGGCTGATGGCTGTTTTCAGGCTGACCACACCCCCTTTAGGATGGGGGTCCCCACTGGGGTGCCTGGCCAGCCTGGATGAGGGGCTGATGGCTGTTTTCAGGCTGACCACACCCCCTTTAGGATGGGGGTCCCCACTGGGGTGCCTGGCCAGCCTGGATGAGGGGCTGATGGCTGTTTTCAGACTGGCCACACCCCCTTTAGGGGGGGTCCCCACTGAGGTGCCTGGCCAGTCTGGGTGAGGGGCTGAGGGCTGTTTTCAGGCTGGCTGGCGACGGAAGCTCCCAGCCTCTCCTTTTTTTCTTTTTTCTTTTTTTTATTCTGGGGTTTGTTTAGCTTCTATAATTGAAACTATGTTGCCGTCACTGGAGCTAAGGGCCCGCTCCAGCTCTGTGGCCACCGCCAGCTGAAAGCAGGTATCTGGGATTTGTTTAGCTTCTATAATTGAAACTTAGTTGCTTTCAGCTCAGAGCTGGGCCGCGGAAGGCGGGGAACCTTGGCTTCCTCCATCACTGGAGCAAGCAAGCCTCCTGCTCGCTTCAGCTGCATGGCTGCCGGCCGCCATCTTTGTTGGCGGTTAATTTGCATATCTCCCTGATTAGCCAATGGGAAGCATAGCCAAGGTACAGTCAATTACCCTTTTTGTCTTTTATTAGATAAGATAAATATGCATACATGTAACTTTTCCATTTATTTTTATTTATTTAATCCTCACCTGAGGACATGCCTAAAGAGAGGAAGGGAGAAAGAGAGAGAAACATCAATGTGAGAGAGAAACATCTATCAGTTGCCTTCCATACACATCCCAACCTGGGATAGAACCCACAGCCCAGGTATGTGCCCTGACCGGGAGTTGATCTGGCAACCTTTTGGTTTACGGCACGATGCTCAACCAACTGAGCCACTCTAGCTGGACTCCATTTATTTTTAATACAAATGGTAGCATTCACTGTTTTACATATTTTTATTTTCCCTATCAGTTCATTAAAAATGTTCTCATTCTTCTTTACAATGCATGGCATTCCATTAAACCATAATTTCTTTAACCAGTACCTATTGTAAATCTTTACAATATTTATATATTACCTACTATAAAAATGCTGTAATGAACAACCTTATTCAAAAGTTATTTCTGCCCAGACGATGTGGCTCAGTGGTTGAGCGTTGACCTTTGAGCCAGGAGGTCAGGGTTCAATTCCTGATCAGGGCGCATGCTGGGTTACAGGCTCATTCCCCAGTAGGGGGCATGCAGGAGGCAGCCAATCAATGATTATCTCTTATTATTATTATTTTTTTTACTGGTACTAAGAACAGTACTCTTTTTTTATTACACCTCTCCATGTGGACCTAAATCATGATTGTGTCCTGGGAGACTCTTATTTCATTGCCAGTACACACTAGTAACCAAAGTATAAGAGAACACATTTTTAATAATTTACAGAGATTAGTTTCATGACTTTGAATAAATAGATAAATGATGATAGAGACATCATTATTCGTAAAAAAACAATTTCAAGTTATTCAACTTTTACAATACTGTTCACATTTAAATATCTTTGCAAAACTATTATTTGGCAGTCATTTGTTTTATTCCTATTAAGACTGGATGCAAAATAGCTTTTGTCCAAAAGTGAATAATTTTTCTCCGATGGATTTGAATCACTAAAATGTAAGTTCCAAAAAGGAAGGAGTCTTTGTTTTATTCACTGATGCATTCCAAGCTCTTACAACAGTGCCTGACATGAAGTACATGCTCAATTAATATTTGTTACATGAGTAAGTCCTGTATCTTAATTTTGCAAATATAAAATAAATAATGGTTTTCAAGCATGACACAAATATTTTTTTTTCCATTCAAACTGCACTTAAAATTTCTAAAACAGACAAGTTATAGCTACTAATTTTACCCAACCTAGGACAAGTTGTACCCTTCTGGGTACAAATAGCTTGACTGGTGAAGGAGAAAGACCTCAAAAGTATCTGCACATTTATTGTGCTCCCCTTACCTTGTTGAATGATGAAATCATCAGATTGAATGCCATTGTAGTTTCCACATAGGCCACATGATTTCCCTTTAAGCTCCTCAGATATTTTGAGGTAAATTGCAGATATTCCATCCCAAGCCAATGAAAAACCAAAGGTTGTTTTCACCAGAATGTAGTCAGCTAGTTTCTCAACAGATACCTGTCCAATTGTCTGAGGCAATGTTAAACTTGAAAAATGGAACAAAGACAATTTAATTATAATGAAGAATCAATTATAGATCATTCTTTTCATAGTAACAGACAATTAAGTAAAACATAGTTATTATTCAAAATTATTGAATAAACTATGCAATTAGATTTACCAAGCAACCATCCTATAGAAAATCTTGTGTTTTGAAAAATTCAATATTGAAATAAAAAGAAAACAAAAATTATATCCGTTTCTCTATGATAATTTAGATTTTATACTTATAATTGGATGATTCTTTCAACCAACCAAAAACACACTTCTGCTAAATATCAGTGATTTTTATAATCTGGAAAATAACTATGTCTACTTTGAATAATGAGCTTAATGTATTTTTATCTAGATTGTTAAAGATTTTTTAAAAAGTGTTGCTCAAAATTTTGAAGTACACTAAGTGCCAAGCGGATAGTTAATCACCTTAACTATGAACAATCACGCTTAAGCTACATAATCTTCATTTAGGATAATCTCCTTCAGTTACTTCCTTGTAGCTTTTTAAAAAAATTTATTTATTTATGTTTTAATTAAATCTTTATTGTTCAGATTATTACAGTTGTCCCTCTTTTTCCCCCCATAGCTCCCCTCCAGCCAGTTCCCACTCCACCTTCTGCCCTTACCCCTGCCATTGTCCTCATCCATAGGTGTATGATTTTTGTCCAGTCTCTTCCCACACCCCCCCACTCCCCTTCCCCCTTGAGAATTGTCAGTCCACTCCCTTTCCATGTCCCTGATTCTATTATATTCACCAGTTTATTCTGTTCATCAAATTATTTATCTTCTTAAAGGATATCTTTGAGCATTTCATATAATACTGGTTTGGTGGTGATGAACTCCTTTAGCTTTTTCTTATCTGTGAAGCTCTTTATCTGACCTTCAATTCTGAATGATAGCTTTGCTGGATAAAGTAATCTTGGTTGTAGGTTCTTGGTATTCATCACTTTGAATATTTCTTGCCACTCCCTTCTAGCCTGCATAGTTTCTGTTGAGAAATCAATTGACAGTCGTATGGGTACTCCCTTGTAGGTAACTGACTGTTTTTCTCTTACTGCTTTTAAGATTCTATCTTTGTCTTTTGCTCTTGGCATTTTAATTATGATGTGTCTTGGTGTGGTCCTCTTTGGATTCCTTTTGTTTGGGGTTCTCTGTGCATCCTGGACTTGTAAGTCTATTTCTTTCACCAGGTAGGGGAAGTTTTCTGTCATTATTTCTTCAAATAGGATTTTAATATCTTGCTCTCTCTCTTCTTCTGGCGCCCCTATAATTCGGATGTTGGTACGCTTGAAGTTATCCCAGCGGCTCCTTACACTATCTTCATATTTTTGGATTCTTTTTTTCTTTTTGTTTTTCCGGTTGAGCGTTGTTTGCTTCTCCGTATTTCAAATCTTCGACTTGATTATTGGGATCCTCTAGTCTGCTGTTGGGTCTCTGTATAATATTTTTTATTTCAGTCAGTGTATGCTTAATTTCTAGTTGGTCCTTTTTCATATCCTTGAGGGTCTGACTAGATTTCTTAAGGATCTCAATACATTTATCGGCGGTTTCCATAAAATTCTTGAAAAATCTTAGAACCGTGGTTTTGAACTCTATATCCAGTCGTTTGCTGTCCTCCATTTCTGTCATTTGTGACCTGTTTCTTTGTCTTCGCATTTTGTCTGCTTCCCTGTGTTGGTAGAGTGGTTTTGTGTGCTAGGTGTCCTACAGGGCCCAGTGGCTCAGCCTCCCCAGTTACCTGAGGTGGACACTCTTGGTGCACCCCCTTGTGGGCTTTGTGCACAGTCTTGTTGTAGTTATGCCTTGATTGTTTTAGGTGTCACTGGGAGGAATTGACCTCCAGGCCAATTGGCAGTGAGAATCAGCTGTGTCTGCAGTGGGAGAACTTCTGTGCTGAAGACACCCTTCTGGGGCAAGACTTGCTTCAGTGGGGCTTTGGTGCTCACTGAATCTGCCCCCCTGAGTGTGTCCCTTATGGATCTGAGGAGTTGTAATCTGGATGGTCCCACTCTGACCATTGGGTATACTGGCTCTTGGATCTCTAAGGAGGTGCTTATTTAGCCTCTGCCTGAGGCTACCCAGCAGGAGCTACGGAGAGATCTGCAGATTCCTTTTCTTTGTTTGGAGTTTGAAGGTGCCTAGATGAGGCCCAGCTGTGAAGCAATGCAAGCTGCTGTGGGGCCTTGGGGTTTCTTTTGGATGTTCTGGGTCTCTCTGACCCAGCTGCAGTTTGTTAGGTAATTTTAGATTGCAGAGGGCCAAGGCATTCATATGCAAAAGCCTCTGCGCACAGCTTGGGTGGGGCGGGGTCTCAGGAAATCAACAGGGCAGAGCAAACAGCTATGGCTGATCCTGAGCCCTGCCCTAAGAGGACCCAGGTCTCACTGTTCCACAGTAATCGCTGCAGGCGCCTCTGAGAGAAAGCCGCCCTCAAGTTCTGCCCAATGCCAGACAGTCCAGTTTCTCCCCGTATGAGTCTGGGTCCCCAGAGACTCGCCCGGAACTGGCGTTCAGAACAGTCGGGAGCTTGTGTCTCCCTCCTGATTGAAAAAGACAACCGCGTCCTCAGCTGCCAGCCCTTTTCACGTGAGCCTCTGTACCTCTGTACTTTACTTCCACACCGCACCTCCTCTGAGTCTGTGCGCTTTTCTCTTTCCTTCTAGTAGAATTTCCACCCGCCAGCCTTCCTGTGATTCTGGATGATGTCCGTTTTGTCTTTTTGTTGTATTTTTGAAGTTGTTGTGCGAGGCAGCAATTTCCGGTGTTTACCTATGCCGCCATCTTGGTTTTTCCTTCCTTGTAGCTTGATTATCTCTTATCATTGATGTTTCTATCTCTCTCCCCCTCCCTTCCTCTCTGAAATCAATATATATATTTAAAGTTATTTCTCACATCTGTAACTCTCTCTCAGAATAAAGTCCTGGGAATAAAATTGCTGGGTAAGTGGATTTACCTACTTGTAATTTTATAGATATTGCCAAATAGCCCTCCATGAATGTTAAACCAGATTAGTCTTCTGCAGCAGTGAATGAAAATATCCGTTTATCTATACTTTTGCCCACACAATATGTTTCCAAACTTTTGACAAGCTATGCAGAGGGACTGAGGAATTGAGGGGCTGATCAAGGAAAAAGATATGACCATGAGGTGGCAGTAGCCCACATGAACTTCATTGGATGATGCTTTGACAGGTTTACATGTTAGGAAAGGAGAAGTCTCTCACAGCAGGAGTCTGTCAAAATGCCTAGAGTAGTGGGTGTGGTTGGGAAGATGTCACTATTCTAAGAGGGGAGAGGGGGAGTCAAGGAAACTCCCAAGGGAGAGGGGGCTCATGTGGTGTCTAGGTGATGTTGCCTAACAGCAATGGTTGGTGGGAGTCTCAATATCAGAAAGCAATTGGAGTCTTAATGTCCTGGAGCTTATTTATCTACCAGAGGCCCGGTGCACAGATTCGTGCACCTGTGTGGTCCCTCAGCCTGGCCTGCATCCTCTCACAATCTGGGACCCCACAGGGGATGTCAGATGTTGAATTTGACCTGATCCTCACAGGCAACCAGCAGTCCAACATCCCCTGAGGGACATAACAGTGCACGAAGCAGCAGGTGGGCTGAGAAGGAGCCACTCATCCTGTCCCCGCTGTGCCTGCCGCCGCTAAGTAGTGCTGCTGCAGAGGTGGAAGAGGCTCATGCCGCCTCAGTTGCGCTCACCAGCCGTGAGCCTGGCTTCTGGCTTAGCAGTGCTACCGCTGTGGGAGTGCACTGATCACCAAGGGGCAGCTCCTGCTTTGAGCGTCTGCCCACTGGTGGTCAGTGCACGTAGCAGGCTGGCATTGGAGGGCAGTTGAGGGTGAGCAGGCCGGCAGGGGTGGGCAGTTGGGAGCCATGAGACCAGCAGGGAGGGCAGCTGGGGGCCATGAAGCTAGAAGGGGAGGGCAGTTGAGAGCAAAAAGGCTGGTAGGCAGAGTGGTTAGGGGCAATCAGGCAGGCAGGTAGGTGAGCGGTTAGGAGCCAGCAGTCCTGGATTGTGAGAGAGATGTCTGACTGCCGGTTTAGGCCCGGGCCTAAACCGGCAGTCAGACATCTCTCTCACAATCCAGGACTGCTGGCTCCTAACCGCTCACCTACCTGCCTGCCTGATTGCCCCTAACCACTCTGCCTACCAGCCTTTTTGCTCTCAACTGCCCTCCCCTTCTAGCTTCATGGCCCCCAGCTGCCCTCCCTGCTGGTCTCATGGCTCCCAACTGCCCACCCCTGCCGGCCTGCTCACCCTCAACTGCCCTCCAATGCCAGCCTGCTTGGCCCCAATGCCCCCCCT
>NW_005360187.1:2382556-2383649 GCF_000412655.1 Myotis brandtii | reverse complement strand
CCAACTGTCTTCCCCTCCTGGCCTGATTGCCCCTAACCGCCTCTGCCTGGGCCCTGCCACCATGGCTTTGTCTGGAAGGTCTCCTGGAAGATCTCCTGGTCTAATTAGCATATTACCCTTTTAGTATAGATGGATGATTAGTAGATGTTCAGTGCAAAGCCCAACATGTAGGTAGGCTCTAAATGGCTAAAAATCTGATTATTTGGGCTATGTTTAAAACAACTGAATACATAAAAATTTGAGTTTAGTGCTAGTGAGCTTTTGACCTAACAGGTTTCAGCTTGCCCTGAAGAAATAAACAATCTAGGAGTGAATACACAGAGGCTATTTTTGTCTCATTTATATACAATCTGATCAATGGAAATGGTATCTAAGTATAGTTATAATGGTATCTAAGTATAGTTATAATTTATATTTTATGAGTATGCTAAGCTGCTGTAACAGAGACCAAAAATACAGCAGCTTAAGTAAAATGAAAATTAATTTCTCTCTCTCCAAACAGCCCAGAGCAAATGCTTGAGGGCTGGAAGGCCAGCTCTGGTCTTGAGATTATCCAGAGATTCAAGTTCCTTCTCTCATGCTAGAGAAGCCCCATACAGTGTGGTCCTCATCAGCAAGATGAGGTTGGCTCATGAACATTACATCTGTTGAAGAGAGAGCTTCCCTATGAAAATACTAGAGGCCCGGTGCACAAAAATTTGTGCACTCGGGTGGGGAGGGTCTCTCAGCCCGGCCTGTGCCCTCTTGCAGTCTGGGACCCCTCGGGGGATGACCACTTGCTGCCTAAGGCCCGCTCCCCGGGGGATTTGGCCTAAGCTGGCAATCAGACATCCCTCTGGCAGCCCGGGAACCCTCAAGGGATGTCCACTTGCCAGCGGGGAGCAGTCCTAAGTTGCAGTCGGACATCCTTAGCGCTGCTGAGGAGGCGGGAGAGGCTCCCACCACTACCGCTGTACTGGCAGCCGTCAGCCTTGCTTGTGGTTGAGCAGAGCTCCCCATGTGGGAGCGCACTGACCACCAGGGGGCAGCTCCTGCATTGAGCGTCTGCCCCCTGGTGGTCAGTGTGTGTCATAGTGACCAGTCATTCCCAGTC
>NW_005360187.1:2359420-2374405 GCF_000412655.1 Myotis brandtii | reverse complement strand
GCTGATGGCTGTTTTCAGGCTGGCCACACCCTCTTTAGGGTGGGGGTTCCCCACTGGGCTGCCTGGCCAGTCTGGGTGAGGAGCTGAGGGCCGTTTTCAGGCTGGCCAAGCCCCCCCGGTGACGGAAGCTCCCAGCCTCTCCTTTTTTTCTTTTTTTTTTTTATTCTGGTATTTATTTACCTTCTATAATTGAAACTTTATTGCCTTCAGTGGAGCTCAGAGCCAGCTGCCGCAGGCGGGAAGCTTGGCTTCCTCCATCACTGGAGCAACCAAGCCTCCTGCTTGCTCCAGCTCCGTGGCTGCCAGCCGCCATCTTGGTTGGGTTAACTTGCATATAGTCACTCTGATTGGCTTGTGGGCATGGCTTAAGGCATGGTGAAGGTACAGTCAATTTGCATGTTTGTCTTTTATTAGATTAGCTGATCTGGAAGCTCCACTCATAATTTCTACTTGTATTTGTCTGGCCAAAAGTTAGTACATGACCACATATAGCTGGGGAAAAAAGGTTGGGAAAACTTGAGGTTCTATTGCCAAAAGGAGACAAAGAAGGGGGACAATTGTGGTCTCTGTTATACTGAATGAGGTTGAATATCTCTTCATATATTTAAGATCAATTTCTATTTCATTTTCTGTAAACTGTTCATGTTCTTTGCCCATTTTTCTTTTGGATTGTTAGTCTTATTTAATCAATTTATAGACACTTTTTATGTATTAGATAAATTATGCATTGTCTGTGATAGGCTGGGTGCTTTTCTTGGCCATTAAACTCATATTTCACTCTTTGTTGGTTTTCAGTAATAAAGATGTTAGGTGAAATAAAAATTACTCTAAAAATCATAACTTTTCTTTCTTTAACAGATAACTCCAGCTATAACAAATTATGTAACTGACAAACTGGGGAAAAAGTTTGTAGAGCCTCCACCATTTGATTTGACAAAGAGTTACTGGGATTCAAATTGCACTATTCCCTTAATTTTTGTGCTATCTCCTGGAGCAGATCCCATGGCCAGTAAGTGTATATGCTATCAACTTTAAAGAAATTATAAATAAATCATCATACTTAATATCCACTTTTATATGACTGTAAGTCAGTTAGTAAATCCAGTACTTATAAGGAAAGGTAATTAGAATTTTTTAATTAAATACCTATTACTAAAAACATAAGCCATATTTTATAATTTTAGAGTAAGCAGTGAAACCATTTTTTTTGTGCCCTCTTAGGCCTGCTGAAATTTGCAAATGATAAAGCTATGACTGGAAATAAATTTCAAGCTATTTCACTGGGACAGGGACAAGGACCAATTGCAACAAAAATGATTAAAGCAGCAATAGAAGAAGGAACTTGGGTTTGCCTACAGAATTGTCACCTTGCTGTCTCCTGGATGCCCACGTTGGAAAAAATATGTGAAGATTTTTCCCCTGATGTCTGTAACTCATCCTTTAGGCTTTGGCTTACAAGTTATCCATCTCCAAAAGTATGATTATTTCCTATGGAGTTCAGTACACTTATTTAATTATCTGTTACATGTGTATCTTAGTCACGCTCTAAATGCTTAACTTTAAGAGGTTTAAAGAAAAACATTTCTGAAGTCCTCTTTTATACCTATTTTTAATTCACTGGTGCATGCATTTTTAGGACTCAAGCTGGTTATTTTGAGTAATGCTCTCTGTTTTATTTTGTCTTAGTTCCCCGTAACAATTCTACAAAACGGAGTGAAAATGACTAATGAACCTCCTACGGGTCTTCGGCTAAATCTCCTCCAGTCATATCTCACTGATCCAATTTCTGATCATCATTTTTTTAATGGATGCCATGGAAAGGAGTTGGTAATATTCAGCTTCTGGAACTTTTAAAATATGTTTTTATACTGATAGAATATAGAAATATAAATATTTAATTTAAGAATATTAAATGTTAGGCATTTTCTAAGAAGACAGAAATTGTACCTATCTTGTTCATTTTTTCCCAATAGTTTATTTTATCTTAGTTTTTAAACCAAAGCCCAATAGCGTATTTGATTAAGACCCAAGAATAGCTATCTAGTTTACATCATTTATTCATTCAACAAATATGTGTGTAAGGTACTGTCCTAGGTACAAGATATGAAACAATGAGAATAAAATAGACAATCCCAAAAAAATCTGCCTTCATGGAACTTAAATTTTAGCAGTAATGTTTTGATGTATTAATAATGCTTTTCAATGTATCCATGTAAAACAGTTTTGCATATGGTATTGGATACTCGAGGAGTCCCAATAAATAGTACTCCTTTCTATGCCTGAATTCGTACCAATTAAGAAACAGGGAAAAGTATAAGTGCATGGGAATCAAATTATAACCTTAATTACTGATGTAGACTAAGTTGGAAGATACAGTTTGTCTGTGAACAAATGGGCTTCATATTACTGAACCCAGAATTAAGCAGACTTACCCACCCGAAGAAACAGAAAAATTCCTTCCTGCAGAAAGCTCGCTTCTAAAAGAGAAAAGGGAGAAGCTGAGCAAAGCATATCTGGTTAACTTTTCCAAAATTTACTGATCAGATAGGTCACTCCCCTCTCCTGAATGAGTACAAGGAAGGAGAAAATTCAGGAGTATTACATTAATTGAACTTTCTCCACATGGAAGAAAACATCAGTACTAGGGGAAATCCCCTGCCCTCACCTCCAATACATGCATGCTGTATATCATATTTGCTTATTAGAGTGAGAAAAATAATGATATTGAAGGTAAAGGATTGAATTTGGATGCAAACTAGTTTGTTTCTGCTTATTGATACTTTCTGTGTGCCCTAGTTCTGAATGATGATTTTGTTTATAACTCTGGAAGAAAAAGAGGAAACTTGGTAGTTTTAGCTATGAAAAGAATGGAGGTGTGGTGTCTGATTCCCACTCAGGGTCTGAGCTTTTGCAATTAGAGGAGAGAGCCAGAAGCAGAGAAGGGAAATTTTTAAAGATTCCAAACACAAGTTGAGCTGCTTTGAGGCTTAGATGACCCAAATAAAGAATGGTACTGAGTTGGAAAAGCAGCACTCTCCTATATTACATCATTGAGCAAGCAACGTTGGCACATCAAGTTTTGAGATTAGTACAACATCCAAAGATAGCACCCTAGCCATGTATCATCATTTTTATTCACCAAGCAACTGTTCTGGTAGTAAAAACAAATGGGAGCTAGGGTAACAGAAGAAAAAGAGTGTGGTTGCCCTGTGACAATTGGTTTTCAATGTGCATCACATTCATCTGGCAGGGCCCCACTGCCAGATTTTATGACTCAGTTGTTTTGGGGTAGAGCTTAAAAAATGCATCTCTAGGTGATGCTGATATTGATGGTCCTGGAAGCACACTTTGAGAACCGTTGCCCTAGGGTTTCTGTAGCTGACTGGGGGTTTTTTGTAGGCACATAATGAAACTCCTTTGGAGGCTCCCAGAAATAACTGGGATGCCCTTTGATAAGACTAATTTATGACCATTGGGCCAGCAATAATTTGAACTATCATCATTTAGCTATTAAAAGTAAATATGATCTTTATAATCACAGTTAAATTGACATCTTGGCCATTTAAATTATCTAGCAATGATAACATATTAGTTATTTGTCAGTTTATATATCTGTCTCCTATAACCAGCTGTGTGCCCCTTAAGGGCAAGGATACATTTCTGAATTTCCATCCACTCATCAATTCATCTATCCAATAAATATTCCTTTTTTTAAAAAAATATATTTTATTGATTTTTTACAGAGAGGAAGGGAGCGGGATAGAGAGTGAGAAACATCGATGAGAGAGAAGCATCGATCAGCTGCCTCCTGCACATCCCCCACTGGGGGTGTGCCCGCAACCAAGGTACATGCCCTTGACCGGAATCGAACCTGGGACCCCTCAGTCCCCAGGCCGATGCTCTATCCAGTGAGCCAAACCAGCCAGGCCAATAAATATTTCTTGAATACATTAGGTGTAAGACACTCTTCTAGGAACTGGTAATGAACATATAAATATATCAAAATCTCTGTCTTCATGGAGCTTACATCCTAGTCAAGGGAAATATATGCAAGGCAAGCTTAAGCATAATCCCCGTAAACCTCAGGCCATATTAAAGTTACAGATGTCAGTGGCCCTCTCCTGGAGATTCTGATTCACTAAGTCCAAAGTGGAGCTCAGGAACTGGTATAAACAAACAAATAACAAAGGAAATTCAGATGTTAACTAGTTTGAAAACCACTGCCATGGTTGTATTATGAACTATGGGAGGACAAAGAAAGGAGGGGAGAAAGGAAACAAATATTTATTGAACTCCAGCAGGAATATACAAGCCTTATAACTCTATAATATATATATAAAACAACCTTGTTTTTTAAATAAGGAAACTCAGGCAAATCAAATAAAGTGTTAAGTCATATAGCTCACAAGTGTTAGAGGTGGGATTTGGTACCCAGATCACTCTGTCTCTTCCCACTTCTGTGTGATTGAGGAAAACTTCTTGGAGAAAGTGACATTTGAAGTAGGCACAGGAAGTATGCCTAAAGGCACAGAATTATGACAAAGCTGTTGAAAGAACAACAAGTAGCTTATTTTGGCTTGACTGATGGGAGATAAGAGTGGGAAAGAATATAGGGACAAGACTGTGAAAATCTCTATATGCATTGCTAAGGAATTTGGATGAATCAACACAAACCAGCACCACATCATAGAAAACAAGCCAAAAGGCAGATCTCACTGATGCTGGGTTGATGATATCATCTTTAGGTAGATTATGATATTAGCCTGCTGCCACCTTGGGTTTAGTCACAAGATGTACCCTGGAAAATGTAATTCAGAGATCAGTTGGAAAAAAACACATATGGGGTGTAGGGGAATGCTGCCTTCAGAAAAGGATTATATATATTTAAGAGTGTTTTTAGAATATGTGAATGGTCACCTCAAGAAACCCATTATGTGAAAATATGTGGAGAATACACCTAAATTAGTTGATTGCTCTCATTGACAAAAGGTTTTCCCCTATTAAATGTATCACTACAGCATTCATCTAGTATATGTAAAATAAACTTTGGTTTATGTACAACATTTCAAGAATACAGCTATTCAGTTAAGCCATGGCATACTTTCATTTTAATATTACAGAAACAATTTCTACTACCATGTCACATGAAAATAGCTGGATGGATTTTTACGGCATTTGGAGCTAAGTTTGAGGTGCCCTAACTTAAAATACAGACAGTGTAGCATACTTGAAATTTAATTGCAGTGATCTCAAAGGGATGGGAGGCCATCCTCCAGAGTTCTATCACAGGCTTAGTGAAAGGCCCATGTGACATGCATGTGAAGATACCATGGAGAAAGTAAATAAACAATGTTTTCCAAAAATGATCTCCAAATGGAAAGTCACAAAATCAGAAACTATATATTGGTATTTATTCATAACACTAGAGGCCCAATGCATGAAATTTGTGCACTGTAGGGTCCCTAGAGGCTGGCAGCAGCCAGCCGAGTACTCCCTCCCTTCCCCCCACTGCCTGCTGCTGACCAGGGCCTCCCTCCCTTCCCCCAGCAGGCCCTGACCTCTGGTCGAACTCCCAGAAGAACTCCCAGTGAAGGGGACAATTTGCATACTATGCTTTTATTATATCTACTAGAGTCCAGATGCACAAAAATTTGTGCACTCAGGGGGGTCCCTTAGCCTGGCCTATTACCTCTTGCAGTCTGGGACCTCTGGGAGGATGTCCACCTGCTGACTTAGGCCCGATCCCCCAAGCTGGCAGTCAGACATCCCTCTGGCAGCCCAGCAGCTTTCAGGGGATGTCCACTTGCCAGCAGGGAGCAGACCTAAGCTGCAGTCGAACATCCTTAGTGCTGCTGAGGAGGCAGGAGAGGCTCCTGCCACCACCGCTGTGCTGGCAGCCATCAGCCTGGCTTGTGACTGAGCAGAGCTTTCCCTGTGGGAGCGCACTGACCACCAGGGGCAGCTCCTGCATTGAGCATCTGCCCCCTGGTGGTCAGTGTGTGTCATAGTGACCAGTCATTCCCAGTCGTTCTGCTGTTAGGGTCAAATTGCATATTACCCTTTTATCATATAGAATAGAGGCCTGGTGCACGGGTGGGGGCCGACTGGTTTGCCCTGAAGGGTGTCCTGGATCAGGGTGGGGATCCTGCTGGGGTGCCTGGCCAGCCTGGGTTAGGGGCTGATGGCTGTTTGCAGGTTGGTCAAGCCCCCCACTGGGGACGCTCACCCCATGGGGGTTTGGCCAGCCTGTGTGAAGGCCTGATGGCTGTTTTCAGGCTGCCCAAACCCCCTTCAGGTTGGGGGTCCCCACGGGGGTGCCTAGCCAGCCTGGGTGAGGGGCTGATGGCTATTTTCAGGCTGCCCAACCCCCCTTCAGGGTGGGGGTCCCCACTGGGGTGCCTGGCCAGCCTGGGTGAGGGGCTGAGGGCTGTTTTCAGACTGACCAAGCCCCCAGGCAACCAAAGCTCCCAGCCTTTCCTTTTTTTTTTTATTCGCTCCAGCTCTGTGGCCATGGCGACTGGAAGCAGGTATCTGGGGTTTATTTACCTTCTATAATTGAAACTTTGTTGCCTTGAGAGGAGGCAGCAGCTGGCCGGGAAGCTTGGCTTCTTCCATCATTGGGGCAACCAAGCCTCCTGCTTGCTCCAGCTCCGTGGCTGCCGACCGCCATCTTGGTTGGATTAATTTGGATATAGTCGCTCTGATTGGCTGGTGGGCGTGGCTTAAGGCATAGCGAAGGTACGGTCAATTAGCATGTTTGTCTGTTATTAGGTAAGATAATGATTAAAGGGTAATATGCTAATTAGACCAGACATCTTCTGGCCATCATTCTGATGTTCTTCCTGACAAAGCCGGGGCCAGAAGGAAGCCAGACTGGGTCCCAGGTGCCTGCGGGTGGCCAGAGGAGGGAAGCAGCCTGGGTCCCGGGTGCCAGAGGGAAGCTGGTGCCAGCAACTGGGGGGAAAGAAGGCCTACTCTTGCACAAATTTTCATGCATCGGGCCTCTAGTAGGATAATAGTTAGATATTCTCCTGCACTTGTAATCTCAAGCATGTGCCAATGAGTCTATAGGATAACAGTTAAGTATTGAAGTTATAAATACCTATGAACAATACCAAGGTATTATTAGCCAATACTTTGGTAAATGGTAGAGTCATTACATTTTAATGAATTTTAATATTATTGCAGTTTGTCTAGCTTTGGAGGTATTAAGTCATAAAATTAGTACTTTTTAAGTAGAAGTTTTTAGTGATATATGATCACAGAATCTTACAATGAAAAAGATCACTGACTCCCCTTGCTTAACTGAAGGAAATCTGATCAGAATTTTTTTCTTGTTATATAACTTTTATATTAAAGGCATGGGAGAAGTTGCTGTTTGGAGTTTGTTTCTTTCATGCCCTTGTACAAGAGAGAAAGAAATTTGGTCCTCTTGGTTGGAATATTCCATATGGATTTAATGAATCAGACTTACGCATCAGTATTCGACAACTGCAGGTAAAATTAGAAAGGAACTAACACTAATGGAGGATAACTGTGTATCAGGCCCTTTGCTTAGAAAAACTTAATTCTCCCAACATCACTAATAGGTGGGTAGATAGCAATAATAATTACAATTACGGTTTATGAAGCACTATCTCCATCTGGATTTTTCTCCTGCTACAAATAATGGAAAACCCAATTCAAACTGGCTTAAACCATAATGAAACTTATCTCACATAAAAAAAAAAAAGTGCAGAGGAAGGACACGCTCTGGGAGTTGGTTGATTCAGCAAAAGTGTTGTCATCAGGACCCTGTCTTTTTGCAGTGCCCTCCTCAGTGTTGGCTTTATACAGGCCCTCACTGTCCTCTCCTCTTCTCCACTCAGTGAAATCAACAATTTTGCTGTATCAGTCAACAGAAACAGGCTGTCTAATTTAAGTAGAAAGGAATTTATTGAAAGAATATTGGGTAGGTCACAGAATCACCAAGATGGCTGGAGAGCCAAAGCATCCAGAGTCATATTCAGAGTCACATCATATCTGGTAAGAGTAGAGCCTCTACTTTTCTTGAATATTAGACACTGCAGCTCACATACCTGCCACACACACACTGGTCTGCTGCAGGCCCTCTGATATCATAAAAAACAATTCTTTGCTGTTCTTACTTCTTTGCTTAAAACCCTAGTTCAGTCTAGGATGGATGCATCTGAGGAACCAAGCCCAGGTCAGAGGCATAGGCTTTAGCTATAACAGAGGCTAGGACTCACAGGGTGAGACATTCAGATGGTTGGCAGGCTCCCTCCAAATAAATAAATAAATAAATATCTACTGTAAATTCCTACTAACTCAGACTTTGAACTCGGCACATTACTTATATTCTGATTCTCACAGCAACCCTATAAGGTTGGTACTATTCTTATTTTTAAGAAAGCCAAAACTAGGGAGTGAACTTGCCCAATTAGGTAAACACAGAATATTAATACTTTTCTGTTTTTTAGCTGTGATAAGGGCCTTTATGACATGTGGCCTCCGAAAGGTCACCCAAGATAACGCATGGTGATAATTCTTTCAACCCCACTTCTGTGTGGATAGATAGATAGATAGATAGATATTTAATGTCATCTTAAAATAGAAATGAAGTGAAAGACTTTGTTTTTCTTGTTTTATGTTTCATTTTTTTCAGTTATTTATAAATGAATATGACACAATTCCATTTGAAGCTATCTCTTACCTGACTGGGGAGTGTAATTATGGAGGAAGAGTGACAGATGATTGGGACAGACGTCTCCTCTTAACCATGCTGGCTGACTTTTATAATACACACATAATTGAAAACCCTCATTATAAATTTTCTCCCAGTGGAAACTATTTTGCACCTCCCAGAGGCACCTATAATGATTACATTGAATTCATTAAGGTAACTGATATCACTGAAAATAGGGTTAGATTTAAGTGTGATTTTTCTAAAAAGCAAATAGTGAACAATTCCAAGGTAATGTATAGGGTTAGATAAGTATTATTTCAATCAATTTTCAAAATCTTTTGTTTCTAATAATTATTAAAAATTAGAAAAGTTTGATTCCATTATTGTTTGGTTGATTTTTAACCCTTTTTGGTTTGCACGTGTCTACCTTATGAATTAATGTATCCAGTGATAATGTGATGCTTGCTTGATCTATTCTGGTAGAAACTTCCATTTACTCAACACCCTGAGGTATTTGGATTACATGAAAATGTTGATATCTCCAAAGACCTTCAACAAACAAAAGTCCTCTTTGAGTCCTTGCTTCTCACCCAGGGAGGCTCCAAACAGACAGGATCTTCAGGAAGTACTGACCAGATTCTATTTGAAATTAGCAGAGATATTCTCCAAAAGGTAATTTTAGTTTAAAATATGTTGCTTATAATATAATATAAATCAAAATGGTACTGAAATGCCAATCTGAAAACTTCATTTAAGAGCATTATGACCTTGTGTGAGATATTTTACCTTTCTGAGCATTAGTTTCCAGATCTGTGAAGTGGTGACAAGAAGTATGGAACAGACTGATGAATTTCAGAGGGAAGGAGGAGGTGGGTGGGGAGAGATTAACCAGGGAATTTATATGCATATATGCATAGCCCATGGACAAAGACAGTAGTGTGGTGAAGGCTGGGAGGAGCTGGTGCAGGGTGGAGAAGGTTAATTGGGGGGGAGGGGGTATTTGTAATACTTTCAACAATAAAGATAAATTTAAGAAATAAATAAAGAAGTCGGGGTTGCATAGCAGCGAAGCCCCATCTGGCTTGCTCCTGCTCCTGACTCACTGCTGTTCACTCTGGCCCAAGAGCAAGTGGGTCTGGAAGGTGCTCTGCAGCCAAGGCTTTTAAAGATGCAGGAAAGACACCCATACAACCAGAGGTGGCAATTCTCCTAATTGGAATTACTCTAACCAGACACAATGTAAAATCTTTGGAGAAGGTGTGTGCTTACTTGATCAGAGGGGCAACGAAAAAGAATCTCAAAGTGAAAGGACTATTTCAGATGCCGGCCCAGGCTCTCAGAATCACTACAGGAAAAACTTCCTGTGGGGAGGGTTCTAAGACTTAGGATCAGTTTCAGATGAGGATCCACAAACGACTCATTGACTTGCACAGTCCTTGATTGCTTCCATCAGTATTGAGCCTGAGTCCAGGTTTAAGTCACCATTGTAGATAATTAAATCAACCTCTCACCCCACCCACCCCCCCTTTTTTTGTTAATCTTCACCCAAGTATATTTTTCCATTGATTTTTAGAGAGAGTGGAAGGGAGGGGTAGAGACAGAGAAAGAGGAGCATCAATATGAGAGAGTCACATCAATTGGTTGCCTCCCCCATGCATCCCGACTAAGGCTAGAGATTGAGCCTGCAACCAAGGTACACGTACCCTTGACCTAAATCCAACTGGGGACTCTACAGTCCCAGGCCGACACTTTATCCACTGAGCCAAAGCAGCTAGGGCTTAAATCAACCTTTTTAATAAATTGACTATCAGTTGTTATAAATGACATAAATAAATAAAGTACTTTGCATAACACCTAGCACATGATAACTTCTTAGGAACTTTAGCTGTGGATGAGCTAATGAACATATATGATTTATTGTCGTTTCTAAGCAAAGATAATGGACCTACTTTTAAAAAATATGTTTTTATTGATTTCAGAGAGAGAAAGGGAGAGGGAGAGAGGGAAACATCAATGAGAGAAAAACATATTTTTTAAATATATATTTTTTATTGATTTAAGAGAGGAAGGGAGAGGGAGATAGATAGAAATATCAGTGATGAGAGAGAGTCATCAATCAGCTGTACACCCACTACTGTGAGAGAGAATCATCAATCAGCTGCCTCCTGTACACCCACTACTAAAAATCAAGGGCACATGCCCAGGCACTGCTACCTGGGCATGTGCCCTAACCAGGAATTGAAACAGCGACCTCCTGATGCATGGGACAACTCTCAATCAACTGAGCTGCACCGACCAGAGCAATAATGGACCTACTTTTAAAAAATGGAGGAAATGGTCTGAACTTACTGGATCAAGGAGTGAATAGTTTTTAGGCTACCTTAGGAAGTGAGGAAGCACAGAATTAGCTGCTAGCACTCTTTTTCTTTTTTCATAATACAACCCAATGTTCTTAATTAGCCCTCTCACCTTTTTTTCTGTCTTAAATTCAGTAAAGAACTAATGTAACTTTTAAAAACATCATGGTCCCAATCACAGTTCTTCACAATTCTTGTCTAGGGCAAATACTGTAATTATCCCCACAGTGTTAGGCACTCTGACATAGCATAACCTGTCCATCTGCCTTGAAAGCCCATGGGCAGCACCACTCCTCGACTCTCACAGCTGGTAGCCTTGTCTGACATCACTCCTTAGGAGCCTACTCACTCGGCTGCTACCACTGGAGAAGAGAGTGGAACGGCAATGCCTGTGACCCCCGAGTTAGAGCAAACTAGCCTCCTCTCACCCATTCCCCTGGAGTGCTGCTTCTGTTGTTTGCCTCTTCTTACCCCTGATCCCCTACCATTTCTGTGATTTACCGCTGTGGGGAAAGGTTCTCACCCTTACAGAGTGGTGGCATTTACTAGATTCCTAACAGGAAGTTACCTGACACTGGAATCTGGGACTTATATGGGGTAGAGGGGTTGTACTAAGTCAAAGGGTCCTTGAGTGACACCACCTAGCGTGACTTAGAATTCTTTAGCAACACCCAGGGACCATCACCTGGAGATACTCTGGGCAGCTCAACTTTTTTTAGTTTGGTACTTCCCTGATTGGGAAACTTCTTTGTCCCTTAAGGAGTATGAATTCCAATGTCTTGCAGCTTGATCATCAGTCCCAAAGTCCCCTTCATCACTTCTCAAGCATCCCTGAGGTGCCTCATAGAAATCAGACACTTGATGGCCTTCTCTTCCCAATGCCCTGGAGCCCTGCTACATTCATACATTATTTATTTATAGCAGGGGTCCTCAAACTTTTTAAACAGGGGGCCAGTTCACTGTCCCTCAGACCGTTGGAGGGCTGGACTATAGTTTTTAAAAAAAACTATGAACAAATTCCTATGCACACTGCACATATCTTATTTTGAAGTAAAAAAACAAAACGGGAACAAATACAATATTTGTATTTGCATGTGGCCTATGGGCCGTAGTTTGAGGACCCCTGATTTATAGCATAAATGGAGATTGTTTTGGTCATGAATTTTCTAAGTGTTTCCAAGCTATTTGAAGCCAGTTGATAATTGATTGGGAATCAATATAAAACAGTTATGAAATGGTACATCAGTTTTATCAATACAAAATAAGATTCAATTTACAAAAGGAAATTATACTACTTTTCAGAAATGTTTATCTTCTGCAAAGTGCTATGTCCTGCAACATGGGCCTTGGGAGTTAAAGACCTGTGGGTTTAAACAGATCACTTTTTGGCTGTGTGCCCTTGGGCAGTTACTTATCCTCTCTTTACTTAAATGCCTCATCTGTAAATGGATATAATAATGGCCAACTAATAGGAAATGGTAAGAATTAAATTGAGATGATGTATGGAGCCCTAGCCAGTTTGGCTCAGTGAATAGAACATCAGCCCATGGACTGAAGGGTCCGGGGTTGGATTCCGGTCAAGGGCACAGTCATGGGCACATACCTCGGTTGCAGGATCGATCCCTAGCTCTGGTCAGGGAGGATAAACAAAAAACAAAACAAAACCAAAAAAAAAAAAAAGAGATGATGTATAGAAAGCAGGCACATAGTAACTGCTTAGTGCTAGCTATTAGTATTATCGCTGAATGAAACTATCTATTCTAGAGTAATATGTGATCTTTAAAATCTATTCTCTTAGCTACCAAATGATTTTGACATTGAAGCAGCCCTGTTGACGTATCCTGTGAGCTATGAAGAGAGCATGAATACTGTGTTAGTACAAGAAATGGAAAGATTTAACAAGTAAGGATCTATATCCCCAGTGATCCATAAGGTGACCAACCAAAGTTGATAAAAGTTGGTATTGACTTAAAGCTTTAAGAAAAAAATTATCAAAACCTGCCATTTCTTTATAATTTCCCCCTTTTTAAATTCATAATTTAACTGCATAACCTTTTGCCTCAGAAGTAAGGATATCTTTTATAATGTAAAAATAGTGATGAAAAAGAAATCTGGTTAAAAATATTCATTAATTGGAATTTCTCATCAATCCATTATTAGTTTCTTCAGAAACTAAAGATGAAATGAGCATTAATGAGGCCTGTGTGTAGTCACATCTTTTGACATTTTTCTTCCATTTAACATATATACACCTTGTTTTTCTTCCTGAGTACAATCTAGGTTGATTAGGTACCCCATCCTAGCAAACAGATTATATATGCTTTGAATTTTTAAATTGCATTTTCTACAATTCAGTCCGGGCTTAAGGAATGGAGATTGTTTTGGTCATGAATTTTCTAAGTGTTTCCAAGTTTATTTGGGTTTCTAGACTTGTTTTAAAATAAAATATTAATTCAGTATTTTGTAAGACCATACATATAATAAGTATTCACAAGAACTTATCTATAATAACAAAAGCATAATATGCTAATTAGACTGACAACCTTCCGGATGAAGACAGGGCTGCGAGGGCCGAGCCCCTTGCACAAATTTCGTGCATCAGGCCTCTAGTATGTAATAACATATTATCCCTCACATCAGGTATATTTAGGCTTCTAGCCTAAAACCCTGACATCAGGTGTATTTATAGTATTCTTAGCAGTTTGGGCCTAAGTGGGAAGCAGATTATTCAAAAGTGCATAAATGAATATAAGCTTTATGTTTTGAGGCAGTTTCCCAAATTCAACCATTGTATAACACTTTTATAACTTTTTCCACATTTAAAAGTCACCTGTAACATTATTTATGTAACATTTTTCTATTAATCATTATCTGCTTAAATTAGCCTGGTCCTATGCAATAATACCCAAAAAACTAGTTGTATTATTTACTTTATTTAAACTATTTCTTTTTAAAATGAAAAATGTTAATTTAAGTATAACTTAAAATAACCTTACATTGTCAAGTAGAAGTGACCGTACTTTGGGAAACACCCTTATAAAGCTGTGAATGAGATTCCTGCTATTTCTTCTGAAAAGATTCCATGTTGATATTCATTTCACATATATGTTGATCATATAATTGCTTTCCTTGCAGTTTAATTAAAACTATACGTAGCACTCTACAGGACCTCGAGAAAGCTATTAAGGGTGTGGTTGTAATGGACTCTGCATTGGAGGCACTCTCCGGAAGTTTGCTTGTTGGAAAAGTTCCAGAAATATGGGCCCAACGATCATATCCAAGTCTTAAGCCCCTAGGAAGTTACATCACAGATTTTCTAGCCCGGTTGAACTTTTTACAGGTAAAAGATTATATATAATGGGGAGACATTAGAAATTGGCTATGGTCACTTGAGATCTCTGAGTTGAATGGAATGTGATTAGTAGTTTCATGGTAATCTAACCAAACTTTTAAAATATTTAAAATTACACATATTTCAAAGCATTGAATAGAGAATTAAAATTTTGTTTTACTCAAACCCAAGTAATATGTGACATTTATATTTTCAAAGATTCTGCTTTTGTGGTAAATCACCAAAAGAGCCTGAGGTTTGGGTCTATCAATAATTGGGCATTGTCTTTTTTAAAATATGTTTTTATTGATTTCAGAAAGGAGGGGAGAGGGAGAGAGAGAGAGAAACATCAATGATGACAGAATTTCATTGATTGGCTGCCTCCTGCACAACCCCCACTGGGGATCGAGCCCACAACCTGGGCATGCACCTTGACCAGGAATCGAACCCTGACCTCCTGGTTCATAGATCTATGTTCAACCACTGAGCCACACCAGCCAGGCTGGGCATTGTCTTAAAATCAGTTGCTTCTATCTCATAAAACCAGGGAAAAGATGAATGCTTTGAAATCTCATTCACCGCCCCCTCACCCCCCACCCACCCCCACCCCC
>NW_005360187.1:2340406-2359410 GCF_000412655.1 Myotis brandtii | reverse complement strand
TCAGCATGCCCTTCTGGCCAACTCCCGCCCCAAATACACACATAAAAGGATGCTCAGGGCAGGAAAGCAAGCATAGGGCAAGGCGCTATTTTTCCTCACTAACTCCTCAGCTCACGCCCATCTTATGGTTGATATTTATGTAGAGGTACCAGGTGGGGAAAGACCCAAAAATACTTTTTGTAAATTTACACAGTTATATGACCTTTCAGTGTTCAGTTGCCTTTTTATTATATAAAAGCTTTATTTGTTTCACTGTAGAAGCTAATCATAAAATATCCAGTGCTTGTAAAGATTAGAGGGACAGACTTTTTCAGACATCACTTTTCAATTTTTGTCAATCTTGTTGTGTTAATTTACATTTCTTTGATTATTTATTAGTGAGCATGTGCTTCTTTTGGTATGTGTGCTTGCCATTTGTATTTTTCTGTGCATTGCCTGTTCATCTCCTAGGCCATTTTTCTTTTGGACTACTTAGCAATTTTTAATTTATAGGAGCATTTTATGTAGATTAATATTTAACAAAACAGTACAGAATAGTGGTTTTAAGTGTTTAAGCTCTAGAAGAGTTGCCACTTCCTAGCCTCAGTTTCTTTATCCATAAAAATGGGCATTTTTATCTCATAGGGTAACAGTCTACAGTATGTGATAAGCATTCAATAAATGTGGACTGTTCTTTTGTAAAATCAGAAACTGTTGGATTTTATCAAATGCTTTCTCAGCATTTTTTGCTGGTGATCATTTTTCATCTTCTTTAGCTCATTATTGCATTGAATTATATCACTACATTTCCAAATGTAAAACCATTCTTGTGTTTCTAGAAAAATCCCTCTTGGTCAGTGGTACCTTATTCTTTTAATGTTTTAATTGATTCCATTTGGATATTTTTAGGGCTTTTGATATACATTACCTATTTATCCTCCAGAAAATTTATTGAACCATAGCTCCATCAGTAGTGAATGAGTGCCTATTTCTCAGTAATTACTGTTCATTTTTTTTTCTTTTTATTAAATCTTTATTGTTCAGATTACATTTGTTCCTCTTTTTTTTCCCCCCCCATAACTCCCCTCCTCCCAGTTCCCGCCCCACCCTCCGCCCTCACTCCCCACCCACTGTCCTCATCCATAGGTGCACAATTTTTGTCCAGTCTCTTCCCGAATCTCCCATTTCCCTTTCCCCCCCAAGAATAGTCAGTCCATTCCTTTTCTATGTCCCTGATTCATTATAATCACTAGTTCATTCTGTACATCAGATTATTTATTCACTTGATTCTTAGATTCACTTGATAGATGCATATTTGTTGTTCACAATTTGTATCTTTACCTTTTTCTTCTTCCTCTTCTTAAAGGATACCATTCAGCATTTCGTATAATACTGGTTTAGTGGTGATGAACTCCTTTAGCTTTTCCTTATCTGTGAAGCTCTTTATCTGACCTTCAATTCTGAATGACAGCTTTGCTGGATAAAGTAATCTTGGTTGTAGGTTCTTGGTATTCAGCACTTTGAATATTTCTTGCCATTCCCTTCTGGCCTGCCAAGTTTCTGTTGAGAAATCAGCTGACAGTCGTATGGGTATTCCCTTGTAGGTAATTGAGTCTCTTTCTCTTGCTGCTTTTAAGATTCTCTCTTTGTCTTTTGCTCTTGGCATTTTAATTATGATGTGTCTTGGTGTGGTCCTCTTTGGATTCCTTTTGTTTGGGGTTCTCTGCGCTTCTTGGACCTGTAAGTCCATTTCTTTCACCAGGTGGGGGAAGTTTTCTGCCATTATTTCTTCAAATAGGTTTTCAATATCTTGCTGTCTCTCATCTTCTGGCACCCCTATGATTCTGATGTTTGTACGCTTGAAGCTGTCCCAGAGGCTCCTTACACTATCTTCGTATTTTCGGATTCTTTTTTCATTTTGCTTTTCCGGTTGGGTGTTTTTTGCTTCTTCGCATTTCAAATCTTTGACTTGATTCTTGCGCTCCTCTGGTCTGCTATTGGGTGTCTGTATAATATTCTTTATTTCAGTCCGTGCATGCTTAATTTCTAGTTGGTTCTTTATCATAGCATCGAGGGCCTCATTAGTTTTCGTGAGCCTCTCCTCAAGTTTATTGGCAGCTTCTAGCCCATTATTGCAAGCCCTCAAAATTGCGATTTTTAGCTCTATATCCTCCATTTCTGTCATGTTTTTTTGTCTCCACATTTTTTATGCTTTCTTGGTGCACCCCCTTGCGGTCTTTGTAGGAAGTCTTGTTCTAGTTAAGCCTTGATTATTGTAGTTAATACTAGAGGGATTTGACCCCCAGGCCGACTGGCTGTGAGAATCAGCTGTGTCTGCTGCAGTGGGAAAACTTCTGTCCTCTGGAGAGGCGCTAATCTAGCCTTTGCCTGAGGTGATCCGGCAAATGGCTCTGCGCAGGGCTTGGGCGGGGCGGGATCAACAGGGCGGACGGAGGGAGCGGGTATGGCTGCTCTCAGTCCCGTTCCCAGAAGCTCTGCTTCTCAGAATCCCAGCAAACCCTGCAAACCTCAGAGAGAAAGCTGCCCTCACGTTCCAACTGTTGCCAGACAATCCCGCTTCTCCCATTTGAGTCTGAGTCCCTAGAGACTCGCCCGGATCTGGAGCTCAGAGTCTGAGACTCCCTCCTGATTGAAAACGACACCCGAGCCCTCAGCCACCAGCCCGCTTTGCGCACGCACCTCCGCACCTGAGTATTTTCCACACTGCGCCTCCTCTGAGCCTCGGTATGCTGTTGTCTTTCCTTCTAGTTGAAGAGTCTCTCCTCAGCCAGCCTTCCTGTGGTTCTGGGTGATGTCCGTTCCGTCTTTTAGTTGTATTTTTGAAGTGGTTGTTTGCGGCAGCAGTCTCCGGTGTTTACCTATGCCGCCATCTTGCTCGGACCTCTCGGTTGACACTTCTCTGCTCTTGGCGCCTCTGCACCTTCTACCCAGCAGTCTCAATGCGCTTTTTTCTTTCCTTCTAGTTGTAGAACTTCCACTCAGCCAGCTTTCCCGTGGTTCTGGATGATAGCTGTTTTGTCTTTTAGTTGTAGTTTTAATGTGGTTGTGGGGGGCAGCACGTACAGGTTTATACCTTATGCTGCCATCTTGGTTCTCTAGTGTTCATTTTTATCTTTGCTAATTTGATAAGTGAGCATGTGTACCCCTGGGTGATTCCTAGGCATGTCTACAATATGTCTTTGACTTCTTCCTATATGTACCAGTCTCTTTCTGTCCCTTATCAAAAGCATCTGACATAGTTAATTCCATCCTCCCCTTGCCACACTTTTGCTTTTTTTATACCCTAATTTATTTCCCAAACTTTTCTAGAACTTTTATTGGAACTGCTTGCATTTCAATATATACTGCTTTGTTCCTGAAGGGCCTGATGAGTCTTCAGCTTAGTCCCCAAGGGCCTGATGAGTCTTCAGCTTAGGCCCCGAGGGTCCTGGCATGGCGCCAGCTGGGACAGTCTCCAGGATAAATTCAATTTGTTGTTGTTAATATAAGTTCACATCAAACTCTTTACATTCTGAAATTTGCATTTCCACTTGAAATCATCCCATTTGAATGAGTAAGAAAGGTCTCATTATTGAGCACTTCATCACCCTTTTCCACAAATCTTCCCCTGAATGGATCTCCTTCCCTCATTGTTCCCTTACCCTTACAGAAGCTGCACATTTTTACCATATCTTTCTTTCTCCTGGACTCTTGACTTCACCTCTTAATCATTCTTAGAGTTAACAAATTAAGCAAATGAGTCATCTGGAGTTTCCTGTCCTTTTTTTCTCTCATTTCTCTCCCACCATTGACTCTATTGACTCTATTTATCTTCCCCTTCTCCTTCCTGTACCTTCTTTAAAAAAAAAAAAAAAAGCTTTTTTGCACACTGGCTATCATTTCAGATTAAATCCAGGATCTGACAGTATCTGTGGAATTGAGCAAGATACTCATCTTTCTGAACCCAATTTCCTCACCTGTAAAATGAGAGGAAAATACCTAACTCATTGAGTTATTTTGTGAACTAAATGAGGTAATGCATGTCAAGTTCTCAGCACAGTGCCTGGTGTGTACAAAGCACTCAGTTAATTGTAGCTTGTATATAAGTAGCTGACCCAGACACTCATGACATTCTTGACTAAATGAAGCTATGGAATGAGCAATGGAATTTTCTAAGCACTTGCCTTCTGGGTTCTTACAGCTTCCTTGTGTGAAGTGCTGGTTCTGCCTAGCTTGTGCCCTCATGGAACTCGATCTCTTTCTCTACCTCTTGATCTGATAGCTTGTACTGTCCTAATATCTCTAGCAGGGGTTTGTTCTCTTCCTCCCAGGAAGCAAAGTTGGCTTCTTCCCATAGCGTGCTGCTCACTCAGAAACAAAGTGCATTTTATTAATTCATCTGTTCAGTCAACAAATGTAAATTGAGACTCCACTTTGTCCAAAGCACCTTGTTGTTGGACAAAGTTGCCAAATCGCCTCCAAGTTGCCAGTAGCCTATAGGGAGATAGTGTATATATCTATGAAAAAAACTAATACAGTATAGTAAGGGATCTGTCACAAAAGACTAAAGTGCTTTGGGAACTCAAAGAGAGAAGAGAGTTCTTTTAGCTCAGGAAAGCAGCTTGTTTATTGGATGAGGTAGCATTGGAACTGGGTCTAAAGCAGCGGTTATCAACCTGTGGGTCTCGACCCCTTTGGGGGTCAAACGACCCTTTCACAGGGGTCGCCTAAGACCATCGGAAAACACATATATAATTACATATTGTTTTTGTGATTAATCACTATGCTTTAATTATGTTCAATTTGTAACAATGAAATTGGGGGTCACCACAACATGAGGAACTGTATTAAAGAGTTACGGCATTAGGAAGGTTGAGAACCACTGGTCTAAAGGATAAATGAGTTGGACACTACAAAAAAAGGAGGAGGACTTAAGAGAGATAGCTGTGGCATGATGTAATTTAGATGGATTCTGTTATAAAATTTTGACATAAGCTAAAACATAATTTGTTTCTTTGTGTAATTGAAAAATCAGGTGGTAAAGTGGCTCCAGGCAGGGTGTGAGTTGGGGGTACAAACATGGTCACCTAGTCTTGGTTTCTTGCACTTCATCTCTTGGCTCCAGTCTCTGTGGGGTAACTGTATTCTCAGATTCTCCTCTGATGGTAGCATGATAGCAACAGCAACTCTAGCCTCGCAACTTTATAGAGAGTTGAGAATGAGTCTTTTCTCCAAAAGTCCCAGCAAGAATCTCAGCATCTCTGGCTTTGGTTGGGTCACATGTCCATAACTGAATCAATCCTTATGACTGGAGGTATGATTGGCTAGGCAATGAATCCCTTGCCTTCCAAAAGGTGTAATACCACTGCCAGAAGAACCTAGAGTGAGAGTATAGGAGGGTTCATCCACCAGAGGGACTTAAGAGTATTTTCACTTTAAGATAAGTAGAAAAAAACAACAGATGTCCACCCAGTGCGAAGAAGAGACCTGCAAATGGTGCATTCTGGTTAGAACGTAAGATGTTTGAAGGGAATTAAAAAGGATAGAGCTGAAATACAAGTTGGGGCCAGATTGTGAAGTGTCTTGAACAGAAGACTAAGGTGTTTACACTACAGTGTATTTAGACTTTAATGTGGTGGCATAGCAGTAGGTCACTGAAAAATGATGCAAGATGTTAAACCTGATCCAAACCATGCATGGCCCGGTACCCTCTGCCAGCATTGTTATAGAAATATTGAGCAGGAAGAGAGAAAAGCAGCAAGAAAAAGTACACACTGATAGAGAAAGAAGACCATGAATATCTAACCTGGAGGGAGGGCAATGGGCATGGAGGCAGAGAGTTTAAGAAGGTTAAGGAACTGGAGTCAACACATGAGGGCAAGAGTTAGACAATGTTTCTGAAGATGGTTGCTTTTGAGTGGGATTAAGTAATAAATAAGCCCCTAAATAATTTATATTTGGCTTTTTGAAGAAAATCTTAATTTTTCAAACTTTGTTTTATTCAGGTTAATGTTAAAATGAGTTAGAATTTTGCAAGAAGAGTAACTAGAAGGGAAAAGAGGTAGGAGGGCCAAGATAGGTAGTGTGCTTGGTGTCAGGAAGAGAGTCCTGTAATGGAAATTGTAGGCAATACACACAAAAACCAGAATCAGGAATTATGTCAGGTGACACTTGTGTAAGCTGAAAAAATAAACATAATACATTTTGTTTTTTCTTTACAGGACTGGTATGATTCAGGAAAACCTTGTGTATTTTGGCTCTCTGGTTTCTTTTTCACCCAAGCCTTTTTAACTGGAGCTATGCAGAATTATGCCAGAAAATATACCATCCCTATTGATTTACTAGGATATGAATTTGAGGTACAGTAACTTCTTAAACTGCACAGTATAGCATTACATCAAAGTCATGTAGTTAAGCAAAGAGGATATGCAGAATTCATATTTTTATAGCCCATTATATGCAATTTGACTTTTTTCATTCTTTGAATTTCATGAAGAAAGTATATAATATTTGTCTTGCTATCTCTATAATATAATAGAAATTTTATATATCTCAATATTCAATTTGAATAATCCAGGAGCATTTGAGATCTTGCTCCTCGGCATATGTTGTCAGTTTGAGCTCAAATACATTCTTAAAAATTCTCTTTTAAAAAAGCCAATGCTGCTTTTCTATTTTAGCAAAAATTAATATGAGGTACAGTAAAACTTGATAAAATGCTTCATAAAGAACTGTATTATACATTTTTACATTTACACTTTACTGAAAATTATATAGTTTAAGGAGCTCTAATATAACAGAGTTTCCCTGAATGTATTCTGAAGATTTAGCCAATGTTTTCTTTATGAGACTAAAGTTATCTGGAGAGGAGATCATTACCAGTGTGTGCCTCTCCCTTTAGGTTATTCCTTATGATAAATCTGAGACATCACCAGAAGATGGAGTTTACATCCATGGATTATATCTCGATGGAGCACGCTGGGACAGACCAAGGTCCATAGTTTCAAAGCAAAGACCTCCTCAATTGTAGCTGAATCTTCAGTCAGATAAGCTGGCTGCTGCCTTCCTCCCTGACACGCACCCCCCACCCCAACCAAAATGCCTCTTCTAGGGAATATGTCAAGTAATAAATAATATTAGAATTCTTGCCATAAATCATTACTCAGGCTGGGGCAAGTGATGAGTGGTTTTTAGATCTTGAATAGTGTTTAGTTAATATTTCAGTGGTCTAAGTTAATGGACATCATTTTCCTACTTCTTCTGTTTTATAACAGTTACCTTCCATTTTATAAAGTGTAGGAGCACCTCACTTTTAAACAATTTACAGTTATATTAAAGGTATTATTTCTACTGGTTAATGGAAAACTTTTTCTTGTATTTTGATGACATAATAAATAAATATTTAAAATAAGTGCTGAATTTCCAGCTTGGGAAACTAAGCAATGCTATTCTTTTTTCATGTATATACTAGTAGCCCTGTGCACAAATCTGTGCACCAGTAGCTCACCAGTAGCTCACTGCCGTTCTCCTGTTGCTCCCCCGCCCCCCTCCCACCCCTACTCCCCCTCATAGCTTCTGACCTGCCCCCTCCTGTAGCTCTCCGCCACCAGCTTGTAGCTCACTGCCCCATCCTCCTGCTGATCCGTGATCCGGTCGTTACACGGTCAGTCGTTACGCTTCACGGCATAATGACCATTTGCATATTACATCTTTATTATATAGGATACTTTTATTGATTTCAGAGAGAAAGGGAGAGGGAGAGAGAAATAGAAACATCAATGATGAGAGAGAATCATTGATTGGCTGCCTCCTGCACGCCCCCGATTGGGGATTGAACCCACAACCCAGGCATGTGCCCTTGACCAGAATCGAACCCAGGATCCATCAGTCCCCAGGCTGATGCTCAAACTGGCTAGGGCAGCAATGCTATTCTTGTTTGAAATATATAAGGTAAGAGAGGAAGAAAGAACATATTTCCCCTGGAAATTCACTAATAAACATAATCCTCTATTTCCAGAGTCAGAGTTAGACTTGGCTCTCAAGGGAACATTAAAGGCCAAAGCAGAGAAAATCGCTTAAGGACCAAGAAGGTGGTTCTACAGAGATCATTCTAAGACAGGGCTATGAGAAGACTTGGATGCACATAGTTCATTTGATTGTTTCTCTCTTCTTTTTCATCACTCTACTGGGTGATGAAATTTCTCTTAACTTTTTTTTTTAATATATTTTATTGATTTTTTTACAGAGAGGAAGGGAAAGGGATAGAGAGTTAGAAACATCGATGAGAGAGAAACATCGATCAGCTGCCTCCTGCACACCCCCTACTGGGGATGTGCCTGCAACCAAGGTACATGCCCTTGACAGGAATCGAACCTGGGACCCTTGAGTCCGCAGGCCAATGCTCTATCCACTGAGCCAAACCGGTTAGGGCTCTTAACTTTTCTTTATATATGTATTCATCTTTTTCTTCCTTTCTTCTTTCAAACTAATAAGCAAACAAACAAACAATGTAGCATAGGAAAAAGAAGCCACATTTTCTAGATAGGCAGATCTATATTTGAATCCTGACACTGGCATTTCAGAGCTGTGTTGCTATGAGAAAAGTACTCACACTTTCTGAGCCGCCACTCTACCTGTGAAATCAGATTAGGATTGGGGACAAGATCATTGAGAGGGTGAAATGTTATAGGCCACTGTCTGCCTCATGGACAGCACTTTAAAAATAGCAGGAATTAATATTTGTCCACTGTTTGTACATATCACCTTTGCACAGTTTTCTTTTGGTTCTCTCAATTTTTCATTGCCTCTTCCTTGGATTTATTTTGTTGTTGTTATTTCTTTTTGTTTTTTTTTTACATTTCTTTTCCTGCATATCTTTGGTTCTCTCTTATACTAAAAGCCACTATCAAAGTAGCAGTTTCTGAGAAGCAAATTTCATCTTATGTCTAATAAATGTCTCTCAATTTCTCTTCACAGTGGATTACTTGCCGAACAATATCCCAAACTTCTGTTTGACCTGATGCCTATCATATGGATAAAACCAAGTAAATATACTTCTAACAAAACTTCTTAGAGCTTTAGGGAGAATAATGGTAGATATTTTTAACTGCTCCCCCAAATAAGTCTTTGCTCAAGCCTATTAGAGTTTTGTCCAATTACAATAAAAGTTCCTCCGTTTGTGTGTTGCATTTGTATTATTTTAGGAATATCATTCTTCCTCTTTTTTGCTCTTATCCCATGGGATGTAACATTTTCTTTGTCCTTCCCCCACACTTCTACTTTTCAGAGTCTAGAGCTTCCCATCAATATTTTGATTCTCAGGTGCTTTTCTTTGCACACCTCTCTGAGACACAAATAGGCTTGGCACAGTCTCCAGCTAACAACTAGAGTTTTCTGGCTATAAAATCTACTAGGCCTAGGAGCTGTCAGGTGCCCCAAGGTTAAGACACTGCAAGCCACATGGGTGCAGCCTAGTTTTGTCCCCTTGGAAAAGTAACTTGCTCCTTCCCTCCTTTGCTATCATCATTTTTCCACAAGTCTAAACAAATGAGGTTCATTCTTTTGTTTTCTATTTTTTCTGTATTTTTTTATTCTCAAATAACTATTAATGAAAACATTTATAAATCACCCATAATCACTACCCAGACCATCAAGTATTTCCATTATTAATGCAGTTCTAGTTCAACTCTGAGAAATGTGAACTTCCTTTTGTGAGTAGCTAAGAATTGGTATATTTGTCTTAGTAATAACCTGCTGAAAACAAATAGTAACTTCAACTTCTAATTTATGGGTTTCTTGTATTAGAGCTCTAAGCAACTGTTTCTCTTTTTGCATCTCCCCCATTACCTATGCTGTATTTTATTCCTTCCTCCCTTACTCCTTCTCTCCCAAGTCCTCTTGAGTGTTTTCTTGCCTGTAAGTGATCCAGACCTTAAAATCAATTCCTGTCCTCCAGACCTAGAATCATGAACCTTATGAAATCACTTCCTTATTTCTCAACTATAATTACTATAAAAACTTTAAAAAGTAGCATCAACTTTCAAATGTTCAAATATCATAACCATAATCTTAAATTTAGCACTTGCCATTTTATTACAAGATAGTTGTTCTTTTAGTACCATTGGGTCTTTTTCTCTTTATGAAATGAATATATTTCTTTTATTTTTTTTCAAGATCAAAAGGCTCAGATTGAGAAGTCGAATGCCTATGTCTGTCCCCTCTACAAGACAAGTGAACGTAAAGGAACTCTTTCCACGACAGGACATTCTACTAACTTTGTCATTGCAATGTTGTTAAAAACGGACCAACCCGTTCAACACTGGATCAAGCGTGGGGTTGCTTTGCTTTGTCAGTTGGATGACTAAATTGGACAAATTTAACAAAATATCTGAAGCAAAAAAAAAATACCATGTCTTCACATACTTCAAAATATATATATAATAAAACCAAGTATCTTGGTATCATTCTTAAGTGGTCTTTGTGAAAGGTCTTTGCATAGCTCTCCTCCCTGATATATCACTCTTGATTGGGATATGGCCTCCTAAATGGACTTTTTTTTTTTTCATTCATTCAACCTTTGTTGATTCTTTTTTATTTACTGTTGTCCATGGAGCTTACACTCTAGGCCAGGGGTGGGGAGGGAGGTGGGGGAGTGCGGTTATGCTAAGAACAAAACAACCACAGAAAATTAACCAAGTATGACAAATGCTAGGCAGACAATCCAAAATCAGTGGTATAATCAACAGTTTCAAGGTGTGTTGTTTTTTGTGTGTTTTTTTTAGATTGATTGGTTAAGCAAAGCCCCACTGAAGAGGTATCCTTTAAGCTCAGATTAAATGTGTGTGTGTGTCATAATGGTTCTTTTTTTTTTTTCCATTATCATTTATCCCCTCTATAGCCTCCTCCCTCCCTCTACTGCCCACGTGGTTGCCACATAGATGGACTCGAAATCATAGTCAGACACTTAGGGAAGAAAAACATAAAATGTTTCTTTGTAGCATATAGCAATTTTTAAAGCTTCTATTTTGTTCCTTTTTTTAGTTAGATATGTATGTGAAAAACAGATTTGAGCAGAATAACTGGATAAAATTTAACTAATATCAGAAAACATCTCTTTTCACAAGTGTCAAGTCATTCCTCAGCTTCAGCAATAGTTTACTTTTCGCTCACCTACACAAACATTTAAAATACATAGATAATAAAGGAAAATAGTATTACAACAATTCTAAAACTAAGCCTCTTATGCAGCGGTTCTCAACCTGTGGGTCGCGACCATCAGAAAACACATATAGCATATCAGATATTTACATTACGATTCATAACAGTAGCAAAATTACAGTTATGAAGTAGCAACGAAAATAATTTTATGGTTGGGGTCACCACAACATGAGGAACTGTATTAAAGGGTTGCAGCATTAGGAAGGTTGAGAACCATTGCTATGTCACACTTTTATTTTTTTAATATATTTTTTATTTCAGAGAGGAAGGGAGAGGGAGAGAGAGATAGAAACATCAATGATGAGAGAGAATCATCAATTGGCTGCCTCCTACATGCCCCCTACTAGGGATCGAGCCTGCAACTCGGGCATGTGCCCTTCACCAGAATCTAACACAGTACCCTTATGTCCTCAGGCCGACACTCTATCCAGTGAGCCAAACTGGCAAGGGCTGTCATACTTTTAAACATTAGTTTCATTTCTCACAGTATCCCTGAGGCGAGGAAAGGAAACTCAAAGCAGTGAAGTGAACGCACAAAGGCAGTGAGATCCTGCACACCTGGGTGGTTTGTGCTTCTCAGCATTAGCTTCATAGCTCATTTTAAATGCGACGTGGACTCATTATTTTTAATAGTTAATATTGTTCTTATTTAGTGTTCATTCAGAATATTAATGTACATTAACAATTTAAAACATTTCAATGAAAACAAAATTTTATTATCCTGTGTGGAGTTAATTCCTTCCTTAGAATTCCCAGGATATTTGGCTGCAGCTCTGTAACCCAAAGAAAATGTAGGTGCAGCTACCCAGTGAATCAGAACCATTACAACAATCACTTTTGATAATTTGGTTAGCGCAAAATGTTTGGCCTCTAAGTAGAAAGTTGATTCTGTTTTGCAGTGGCTGTGTACATGAGTCTTAAGAGAATGAATTCACTTCATGTGGACATCCCCCTGCAAAATAAGCATTTGTTCCAAGAATGGGATTAAAATGTTTAATCCTTTAAACTTGATGAATATAGCAGTGAAGAAAAGAGATCATGTTTCCAAACAGAGCTAAACCACAAGTGAAAAAAACAAGGAGAATGTGCCAGACTGTCTTATGATCAAGTATTTATAGTAAAGCTATTAATGGAATGGTCATTACAGCGGAGTGGAGATCCTAAATATAAATGAAAATTCTGAAGTGCTAATCTTTAACAGTGAAAACTGCAGTGCTGTCCTAAAGGTGATAACAGAAGGTAAAAAGTCTTTGGTATGTGATCAAACTTATTCTATGCTAAAACTGAAATGTTCTTTTAAAACAATTGAGATATTGCCTACTAAAATGCATTGGTTTGTATGACTACTATTCCTATTATTTGTTGTATTATTTATTCTTATAGCATGTTCATGTTTAATATTTACTAACTAAATAACATTTTTTTCAGCATAACTTTCACTGAATGTAGAAAGATGTTCTTTTGAGTAAGTGCTATAATCACTGAAAAAAACTCATAAGTCAAGTCTAAAATAGATGAAGATAAGCATTTCCAAAGTTACAATGGTACTGACCTACGTTTCTATGAAAGGTCATTTTTCCTGAATAAGCTTTAAGTAAATGGTTACTCATGGAAGCTTCTAATTTATATTGAATCTGGGCAGTTCAGAATTTTTTTTAAGTTTATGAAAAATTTTTAAATGAATATCTTGTTTTCTAAATTTTGCATTTTATTCATTTATCAATCCTATCAGTTTTGTAGTTTTCTGAATTTCATGTATAATTTTAAGCAGTTGGTCATCTGTTTGTACAACTAGAAAAATATTTTTAATTCATTCTGACTTTAAATTAAATCTGTAGGTGTTTCATATGGATAATTACACCAGTGATGAAGACTTAGACATGGACTTTGATACCCAGCTCATCATTCAACAGAGTTTACAGGATATTTGCAAGCCAGGGACTGCAGAGCAGGCACCTGAGAATGAGAGGTAATGGTATCTCATTACCAATGTAGCATAAGTACTCAGGAGTTGACACTAGTGTTTTGACAAAAACAGGAGAAAGGGTCAGAATCCAAAGAGCTGCACATATACTTAAAATATCTATGAGACTTGATGCCTGACAAAACAGGAAAAATTTGGACATAATTTAGAATTGAATTAGACAGTAAAGAAAACAGTTGAAGGAGGTTAGCAGCAAACCAGGGTGAGGAGATGCAGACTGATAATCAGAAAGAAGAAACACATGAGAATATGAAAGGCTAGAGAACTCTTGTGCATCTTGTCTTTGGGGGGCTAAGGAAATACATAAATCCAACCAAGACCCATAGAAAATTATCTTCAACCTCCCTGGGTGGGTAGGGTAAAGTCCATGCTTTAATCTCAACTCAAAAGGAGGAATTATGTAAACTTAAATCCAGAAGAAGAGACTAACTAGTTCTGAAGGGTGTGGATTTAGAGTTCTGTTATGACAACACTAGAAAAGAACCCCATGGGTCCCTCAGCGGTGTAAGAAAATCTCCCTGGAAATGAGCTGACTGCAGCTGAGCCCACCTAGTCAAATGCTCTCTGGCTGATCAGCAACCTCAACTCCCTGAGTAGTCACTATTGTTTTTCAAGGGTGATAAACCCTGTTTGCTTCTGATGGTGACTCCTATGTACCTGCTGGAGTTAAAACTGGATAAATGTGTCTTAACCCCAAGAGATTTTATAATTAAATATAGGGATGTTGAAGTACATCAAAACTATAGTATTTTTTAAAAGTAACACACTCATCCTGGCCAGTGTGGCTCAGTTGGTTGGGCATCATCCCATGCACCAGAAGGTTGCCCGTTTGATTCCTGGTCAAGGACACATGTCTGGGTTGCAGACTCAATTCCTGGTATGGGGCGTGCAGGAGGTGGCAAATCAATGTTGTGCTCTCACATCCATGTTTCTTTCCCTCCCTCTTCCTTTCTCTCTCTCAAAATCAATTAAGTCCACTGGCTGTGGCTCAGTGGTTGAGCATACACCCACAAACCAAGAGTTCACCAGTTTGATTCCTGGTCAAGGGCACATGCCTGGGTTTCGGGCTCAATCCCCAATAGGGGGCGTGTAGGAGGCAGCCAATCAATGTCTCTCATCGATGTTTCTACTCTCTTAACCCTCTCCCTTCCTCTCTCTGAAATCAATAAAAAAGCCCTGACCGGTTTGGCTCAGTGGATGGAGCGTCGGCTTGTGGACTGAAGGGTCCCAGGTTCAATTCCGGTCAAGGGCATGTACCTTGGTTGCGGGCACATCCCCAGTAGGAGGTGTGCAGCTGATTGATGTTTCCCTCTCATCCATGTTTCTAACTCTATCCCTCTCCCTTCCTCTCTGTAAAAAATCAATAAAATATATATTTTTAAAAATCAATAAAAAACATATTTAGCCCTCGCTGGTTTGGCTCACTGGATAGAGTGTCAGCCTGTGGACTGAAGGGTCACGGGTTCGATTCCGGTCAAGGACACATGGCTGCGGGCTCAACCCCCAGTTGGGGGCATGCAGGAGGCAGCCCATCAATGATTCTCTCTCATCATTGATAATTCTATCTCTCTCTCCCTCTCCCTTCCTCTCTCTCTAAAAATAAAAATATTTTTAAAAAACATTTAAAAATCAACAAACAAATAAATAAATAAAAATTAAAAAGTAACACACTCATGGAGCCATACTGTTTTAAGCATTTCATAAATATTAACTCATTTAAATCCTAATTGTCATTACCTCTTGATGTGGTAGGTAATATAATTACCCCTACTTAGAGATAAGGAGACTAAGACTTACCCAAGGTCACAGAGCCAGTAAGTAAAGAGCCAGGCATCCTGGCTTCAGAGTCTGTGCTCTTTACCACACTATTCCTACACTTTTGTGTTAAATTTAGGAATAATCATTAAATAAAGTTTTGTAAAGAAATTGAGTTCATTATATTATCTGTTATATTAATATTGTTATTAAATATGTTTAAGTTCATTGAGTAATTGACTTTTAAATCATGATTTTAGGTTGAAAGGTATGAGATTTTGATTAAGAGTGATAAAATGTTTCAGAGAAATTATAGTTGACTATAGTTATAAATTTCGAATAGTCAGTCCATTCCCTTTCTATGTCCCTGATTCATTATAATCACCAGTTCATTCTGTACATCAGATTATTTATTCACTTGATTCTTAGATTCACTTGTTGATAGATGCATGTTTGTTGTTCACAATTTGTATCTTTACCTTTTTCTTCTTCCTCTTCTTAAAGGATACCTTTCAGCATTTCGTATAATACTGGTTTAGTGGTGATGAACTCCTTTAGCTTTTCCTTATCTGTGAAGCTCTTTATCTGACCTTCAATTCTGAATGATAGCTTTGCTGGATAAAGTATTCTTGGTTGTAGGTTCTTGGTATTCAGCACTTTGAATATTTCTTGCCATTCCCTTCTGGCCTGCCAAGTTTCTGTTGAGAAATCAGCTGACAGTCGTATGGGTATTCCCTTGTAGGTAATTGAGTCTCTTTCTCTTGCTGCTTTTAAGATTCTCTCTTTGTCTTTTGCTCTTGGCATTTTAATTATGATGTGTCTTGGTGTGGTCCTCTTTGGATTCCTTTTGTTTGGGGTTCTCTGCGCTTCTTGGACCTGTAAGTCCATTTCTTTCACCAGGTGGGGGAAGTTTTCTGCCATTATTTCTTCAAATAGGTTTTCAATATCTTGCTGTCTCTCATCTTCTGGCACCCCTATTATTCTGATGTTGGTACGCTTGAAGCTGTCCCAGAGGCTCCTTACACTATCTTCGTATTTTCGGATTCTTTTTTCATTTTGCTTTTCCGGTTGGGTGTTTTTTGCTTCTTCGCATTTCAAATCTTTGACTTGATTCTTGCGCTCCTCTGGTCTGCTATTGGGTGTCTGTATAATATTCTTTATTTCAGTCCGTGTATGCTTAATTTCTAGTTGGTTCTTTATCATAGCATCGAGGGTCTCATTAGTTTTCGTGACTCTCTCCTCAAGTTTATTGACAGCTTCTAGCACATTTTTGCAAGCCCTCAAAATTGCGATTTTTAGCTCTATATCCTCCATTTCTGTCATGTTTTTTTGTCTCCGCATTTTTTATGCTTTCTTGGTGCACCCCCTAGTGGTCTTTGTGCGCAGTCTTGTTCTAGTTGAGCCTTGATTGTTGTAGTTAATACTAGAGGGATTTGACCACCAGGCCGACTGGCTGTGTGAATCAGCTGTGTCTGCCGCGGAAAACTTCTGTCCTCTGGGGAGGTGCTAATCTAGCCTTTGCCTGAGGCGATCCGGCAAATGGCTCTGCGCAGGGCTTGGGCGGGGCGGGCTCAACAGGGCGGGCGGAGGGAGCCGTTATGGTGCCCTCAGTCCTGTTCCCAGAGGCTCTGCTTCTCAGAACCCCCGGAACCGCTGCAAACCTCGGAGGGAAAGCTGCCTTCCAACTGATGCCAGACACTCCCGCTTCTCCCGTTTGGGTCCGAGTCCCCAGCGATTCGCCCGTATCTGGAGCTCAGAGTCTGAGACTCCCCCCTGACCGAAAACGACAACCGCGCTCTCAGCCACCAGCCCGCTTTGCGCGCGCACCTCCGCACCTGAGTTTTTTCCACACTGCGCCTCCTCTGAGCCTCGGTGTGCTGTTGTTTTTCCTTCTAGTTGAAGAGTCTCTCCTCAGCCAGCCTTCTTGTGGTTCTGGGTGATGTCCGTTCCGTCTTTTAGTTGTATTTTTGAAGTGGTTGTTTGCGGCAGCAGTCTCCGGTGTTTACCTATGCCGCCATCTTGCCTCTCTCCCAAAAGCTGTTCCTAAATTTCATTTATTAAACTTGAATATGATACTTAGGAAGGCTTGCTGATTTGGTCAGTCACTTGAAGGAATTAGGCAGCAGTTCTCAACCTGTGGGTCGCGACCCCTTTGGCGGTCGAACGACCCTTTCACAGGGGTCGCCTAAGACCATCCTGCATATCAGATATTTACATTACGATTCATAACAGTAGCAACATTACAGTTATGAAGTAGCAACGAAAATAATTTTATGGTTGGGTCACAACATGAGAAACTGTATTTAAAGGGCCAGAAGGTTGAGAACCACTGGAATTAGGAAACTATAATACATTTGAAATAATGCCCCCCCACCAAAAAAACGGTCCTCATCCTAATCCCCAGAACCTGTGAATATGTAACCTAACATGGCAATAGCGCAGCAATTTTCAACCGATGTACCGCAAGAATTTCATTTTATTTAAATATATTTTTATTGATTTCAGAGAGGAAGGAGAGGAGAGAGAGAAACATCAGTGATGAGAGAGAACCATTGATTGGCTACCTTCTGCACACCCCTCACTGGGGATCAAGCCTGCAAACCGGGCATGTGCCCTGACCGGGAATTGAACCAGGACCTCCTGGTTCACAGGTCAACGCTCAACTACTGAGCCATGCCAGACAGACTGCAAGAATTTTAAAAACATGCAACACTTGACTATTTAGTCTGGAGCACTCAACTCTTTTCCCTTACATTGTCAAATAAAAAAATGACAACAGCCAACACAACAATAGCTATCTGGTGTGAATGCCTGTCTTGAACCAGATATACAGGGTGTCCCCCCAAAAAATATATACACACTTTAACAGCTGATGGCTTAATTTTAAAAATGTATTTTAATAAACACTGCCTTTATAGTTATTCAAAATGTGTGTGTACATTTTTGGGGCACACCCTATATATGAGTCATATAATAGAGTTGCAGTTTTTGGTCATGTCACATAATAATGTTGCATCTGATTGGTTAATTCTTGGTATCAGAAATCCTTATATACAAGTATAGGCACCTAATTTTTTAAAAAGTCACTTTGGAGCAAAAAGGGTAGGTAATTACTACTACTACTATTAATTATTGTTTTGTAAATCAATCAAAATTATGCCTATTTTTTTGTCAGATTGGCAAAAAGTATATTTTTTGGTGTGCCACAGAATTTTAGTAATTAGTTTATGTGTGCCATGAGATGAAAAAGGTTAAAAGTCACTGCAATAGAGAATTAAGGCTGCAGATGGAGTTAAGATTGCTAGTCAATTGACTGGATTATCCAGGTGGGCTCAGTGTAATCACAAGGATCCTTAGAAATGGAAGAGGAAGGCAGAGGAGAGACAACCTGAGAGATGGCAGGGTAGGTGGTGTGATCCCACAACAGTGCCTTTGAAGATGGAGGAAGGTGTCCATGATCCAAGAAACGTGGGAGACCTGTAGGAATTGGAGAAGACAAGCAGATTCTCCCCTGGAGCCTCCAGAAGTAGCACAATCCCACCAACAGCTCGGTTTTAGCCTATGAGACCCATTCCATACTTCTGAACTGAGGAACTATAATAAACTGTGTTATCTTAAGCTAGTTAAGTGTGTGGCAATTTCTTACAGCAGCCATAAAAAACGAATACAATACTAAATCTCTAAGTACAGTTTTAAATGCTTAAGAGCATTTAATTGACCAAATTGTAAGTAGGACAGATTGTCTAAGGCAATGGTTCTCAACCTGTGGGTCACGACCATCAGAAAACACATATAACATATCAGATATTTACATTATGATTCATAACAGTAGCAAAATTACAGTTATGAAGTAGCAATGAAAATAATTTTATGGTTGGGGGTCACCACAACATGAGGAACTGTATTAAAGGGTCACGGCATTAGGAAGGTTGAGAACCACTGGAAGGAAATTTATTCTCTTCAAGTTGGGTTCATTGAATAATCAAAGAAAATGGGAAGGTAGCAATCTCTATTTTCTTTTTTTATTTTTTTAAATATATTTTATTGATTTTTTACAGAGAAGAAGAGA
>NW_005360187.1:2326445-2340265 GCF_000412655.1 Myotis brandtii | reverse complement strand
CCCTACTGGGGATATGCCTGCAACCAAGGTACATGCCCTTGACCGGAATCGAACCTGGGACCCTTCAGTCCGCAGGCCGATGCTCTATCCACTGAGCTAAACCGGTTCGGCAGCAATCTCTATTTTCTAGGTTTAAAAATAATGTATTCATAAGTGACCTTTGAAACTTTATTTTTAAATATTTTAATAAAAATGTTAGTTTAGAAACTGCCAATAGTGTTTTCTTAGCCCAAATTCTGGCCATGATTATTTTTTAAAACTTAAACCAGGATTATTTATTATATTTTTAAATAATAATTATGGCTAGAATCATTGACATTATAGAGTAGCCATTAAATTTTATCATGGGATAATGTGACATTTCAGTCCTAGCAGGTTTGATTCAGTTCAGAAAACACGATTAAGGGCTTGCTGTGATCCAGGCTTTGACACAGTCCTTGCGGTAAAAGGGAGGACACGTGGGAGAGGAGTTTCCCCAAACGCACATGTGAGGTTCCCACTGCATTTTGGAAGTATTTCTATTAAGCCCCAGTCATTACCTCCCCTATGAGTTTATCCCTGGTTAACTACTATTGCCTTTACTCTTTCCTTTTGTTTTATGTCAAATATCTTAGTGTTTTCCTAAGTCTTGGGAATTACCTGTTTTTCTTTCCTATGCAGCTTCCATTCCTTTTTGAGCACTGACTGTAAGAAGATAGTGGAAACAATAGAGACAGTTAAGTACTCTTCCTATTCTATCCCCTTCAATTTGTGGTAAGAGGTGATGACAACTGGCAGCATTTCCCTCTACATTCTGGAAGCCTAGAAGTGGTTTCTCCCAAATGCTGCACAACATGGGGTCCTCAGCTGACTGTCAAGAGTCTGATGTGGTCTTTCCCAGGAGAAAATACTTCAGAACAATTTAGCAAAGAGTCCAGGCGTCTTGGTGGACAGGGCTGTTTTTCTGATGTAACAAGGTGATGGGTATTCACAGGCCGTGGTGGATGGAATGATAGAGGAAGGGCCATACTGCCTGTTTGTCCTGTGCCATTTAAATCTGTCTTTCATAAAAGATGGTGATGAATTACTGAATTATGTTGTCTCATCTACTAACACTGATGGTAGAATTCTGGAGCAGCATAGGCTGCCCTGTATGTGTGCCAAATGTGAATCTGTTCTCATTTGACTTGTTAACAGGTGAGGAAGATGCATTGTTACACTTGACCAAGTACGGTTCCGCTTTTGATGAAGCAGATGAGATAGGCCGGCTTCCTCTGCATAAGGCTGCAGTGCAATTAAATACAAACATTTTGGAAATAACCCTGAAAGGTAAACTCCCTTTATAACTCCTCTGACACTTTTGAGAAATAAATGTCACATTTATTTTTATATCTTAACCTATGTGGTCTAATGGATTTATTTCAGCTTCAAAACCCAGTGTGTGGGAGCAAACCACCCACAATGGTGAAACACCACTTTTTTTGGCTGTCAGCAATTGCCTCTTAGAAAATGCCACTTTTCTGCTTCTCAATGGCTGCAATCCAAATGCCAAGAATTTTGAAGGCAACTCTCCTCTTCTTACAGGTAAAGTAACATCTTGTCTCTGGGGAAGAGTTTGTGGCTCTGAGTCTCCTGCATGCCCACAGGTGTCAAAGGCAGCTTTTTGTACATAGCTGCAGCTCTGTCACTTCATCCCAGCAGATCAGACATAGGTACCTGGCCCTCTGGAGCTCTCCACAGACTGGCCTGTGAGGTGGCCTGATGCAAAACCTCTGCCAGGTTAGGCACTGATCATTTTGCATGGTGCCTTAATTGAGCCGGTTAATTCTGGTGCAAGAAAGCAGAGCAGGAAGAAGCAGCCAGATAAAGTCAGATAAAGATGGCAGATTGAATACAAATGCCTAATTTAGCTCCCTCCTGAGTATTCACTAAAATTAAAGTTAAGTAATTGTTTTATGGGGATAAGATACAAAAGAATGGGAAGAACATGAGAGGAGACAACAAAACGTAATGTTTTAAAAACTAGAGAATGATTTGACCCAGTGATCCCACTTCTAGGAATATATCCCAAGAAACTAGAAACACCAATCAGAAAGGATATATGCACCCTTATGTTCATAGCAGCACAATTTACAATAGCTAAGATTTGGAAACAGCCTCAGTGCCCATCAGCAGATGAGTGGATTAAAAAACTGTGGTACATCTACACAATGGACTACTATGCTGCTGTAAAAAGGAAGGAACTCCTACCATTTGCAACAGCTTGGATGGTACTGAAGAGCATTATGCTAAGTGAAATAAGTCAGAGAAAGATAAGTATCACATGATCTCACTCATTTGTTGATTTTAATCAACAACATAAACTGATGAACAAAAACAGATCCAGAGACAGAGAAGCATCGAGCAGATGCTCAAACCCCAGAGGGAAGGTAGGGGAGGGTGGAGGTAAGAGGGAGAGATCAACCAGAGACTTGTATGCACTTGGGGGGTGTGAGGGCATGAGTGGGGAGTGGGGCGGCAATGGGGCGATAAGGACACATATGTAATACCTTAATCAATAAAGAAAAAATATATTTTTTTAAAAACTAGAGAATGAATAGTGACAAGAAAACCACATCTTAAATTGGGGGAAGACAAAAAAAAACACAATTCTATCAAATGACCTGAAAATTATTGGCAATAGTTACCTCATGGAGCATAGGGAAGAACAGGCAGCTAAAATCGGAGGATTGGCTCAGCGGATAGAGTGTCAGCCTGCGGACTGAAGGGTCCCGTGTTTGATTCTGGTCAAGGGCACTTACCTCAGTTGCAAGCTCGATCCCCGGTCCTGGTTGGGGTGCATGCAGGAGGCAGTTAATCCATGTGTCTCTATCAGCTCTCTGTCCCTCCCCCTCCCTTCCACTATCTCTAAAAATCAATGGAAAAAATAACCTCTAGTGGGGATTAACAAAAGAAAATAAATAAAGGAATCTTATTTTTAAAAAATAAATAAAATAGGAGGGTTGGTTTAAAACTATTAAGAAACAAGTAGTCTGACCTCTAGATCACTTCTCCCAATCCACCCTGCTGGGACAGATCCCCTACCCCCCACCCCAGCAAAATTGATTTATTCTCTGGATAGTTTAAACAGAGCCATTCTGCACTGGGGAATATTAGGCAAGGGTGGGAGTACTGGATTAAAAATACTGGAGGAATTAAGCAAATATGGCTGAGACCTCCCAGCCTTCATCCTAACCAGGATTCCATAAACTGGCAGCCAGAACTTTACCCTCCAAGAGGAGGTTTCTCTGAAGAATTTGATCACCAAAAAGAAAGAAAGAAAAATAGTGAAATTGGGAGTTCCCCAACAAATGGCCTAGGCATATCAACCTATAGTTAAGACCACAGTCCACAAGTCCCACCCAATGTTTAGAATTTCTAATCAGCTCTTTAGTCCCCAACTCTTAATCATGAGCAGAGAGCCAAGAACTATCTGAGGAAAGTCTTCAAGAAACAAATATAGCCTGGCTGACATGGCTTAGTGGTTGAGCATCCACCTAGGAACCAGGAGGTCAAGGTTCAATTCCAGGTCAAGCAAGGCACATGCCTGAGTTGTGGACTCGATCTCCAGTGTGGGGCATGCAGGCAGCAGCCAGTCAATGATACTCTCTCATCATTGATGTTTCTATCTCTCTCCCCCTCTTCCTTCCTCTCTGAAATCAATAAAAATATATTTTAAAAAAGAAAAAGAAATATAAGCAACTTCATGGAAATAGATTATTTAGGAATAATAAAACATAGGAGAAAATTATATTTTCCTCAGAGAAATTAATGAAATAATAGAAGCTACCAAAATGATTAAGGAACAAAACAAAAAACACGCTTGGAAATTAAAAATATGATAGCAGAAATAAAACTTAAAACAAATGCTGGGAGATGGAATTTAGGAAAGCTCCCAGATAAAAAGATAAGAAATGGGAAAGAGGAAAGAAAAGGAAATAAGAAAACTAGAAGGACGAATAATAGGAATAATAGGAATGCTAGAAGGAGAACAGACAAGGTGGAAGCAGTACATCAACAATGGAATAAGTCAAGAAGATGATTTCCAAAACAAAGTATATGTGTTCCAGAATAAAAGGGCATACTAAGTGCCGGCTCAATTAATTAAAAATGACCCAGCACCCTTGGCACTCTATATTTCGGTCTTAGAGCAGTTAGAGCCTTTTCTATGGCACATTATTATGAGCAGAATTCATACTGATTCAGCATCTGGCACTAGCAAGAGTCCTCAGTCCATGCCAATATTTAGCAAATGGGTATGGAGATGAATAAATTAAGGTGTTTTAGAATCTTGAAGGGTTAAAGATTAACAGCATAAATGCAGAAAAGCCAGTTAGAGAATTTTAATTAACAAAATGTAACCTTAAAAATAATTGCCTAAATATTGCTGCTTTTGTTTTTCTACTTTTAAAACAGCTATAAGCACTTCTAGGACTATACTGAGTACTGACATTCCAATTCTCTTAAAACTTAAAAATGATAAATGAAAAATTTGTGTCTGTTTTTCAGCCACATAAGCCACCAATAGACAATGAATAATTGGTCATGTCTTACAGAAAAACAAATAGCCTATTGATATAAAACACTATTCATATTATTTTATATATACCTCATTTTATAATCTGTTTCCAAACACAAAATGCTGGCACATGTGGGTAGTTAGGAAGAGCTCCTCAAGAAGCCTGAGGGGCACTCTGGCCTTAATTTCCTGTTGAACACATGCCTGCCTCCCTTCTAATTCCCTAGCTGTTCTACACGACTCCTACGACATGGCGTCCTTGCTGATCAGACACGGGGCGGATGTCAATTTGCAGTGTGCCAACGAGAGGACAGCTCTCCATGAAGCAGCCAGGCTGGGCAGACGGGACCTGGTGAAACTAATGCTGGTTTCTGGAGCTCACCCTGATCCACAGAGCTCCTACGGATTCACTCCTCTTGCACTTGCTGCCCAAAGTGGGCACACCGAGATCATGGAAATATTACTGCAGAAAGGCAAGGTTTTCTCTTTTTAATTAATTAATTACTTTTTAATCCTCACTAAGAAGGGGAAGGGAGGAAGGGGAGGAGGGGGAGAGAGAGAATAACATCAATGTGAGAGAGACACATCAATTGGTTGCCTCTCGCATGTGCCCCGATGGGGGCTGGGGATCGAACCCACCTCATTCCAAATCACATTATGTTACTACCCTGCATTGCTTGAGTGGCAACATGACATCAAAGAAATGGGCCCTGGCCTGGCCTGCCTGGTCTAGCCAAACCAACTAGGGCAAAGCAAGATTTTCTTTTTTAAAAAATATATTTTATTGATTTTTTTACAGAGAGGAAGGGAGAGGGATAGAGAGTTAGAAACATTGATGAGAGAGAAACATCTATCAGCTGCCTCCTGCACACCTCCCAAAGGGGATGTGCCCAAAACCAAGGTACATGCCCTTGACTGGAATCGAACCTGGGACTCTTCAGTCCACAGGCCGTCACACTATCCACTGAGCCAAACCGGTTAGGGCAAAAGCAAGATTTTCTATACCATCAGTGGTTAGAGTGTCAGCCCTCAGACCAAAGGGTTGCAGGCTCATTCCCAGCCCCATGTGCGGGAGGCAACCGACTGTTATGTCTCTTTCACATCGGTGTTTCTCTGTGTCTCTTCTCCTCCCTCCCACTCTCTCTAAAATAATCAATGGAAAGAATATCCTTGGGTGGGGAGTAACAACAAAAAACATGCCATAGGTAAACTAGTAAGCATTCTCCTCCTCATGGAGAGCTTCAAAATAATAGTAGTTAACATTTTACTTAAGCCTAATATAAATCCTTGAAAGAAGTATACTAGTATGGTAAAATTAGCTACTGAAAATCCTAAAATAGCAGCATTGGATACTTTACACAAAAAGAGTAACCTTTTCTATAGATCACTGATTAAAATATAAAGAAAGAAGAGTGCCAACAGATGTTAAATCTTTAACCCTTCAAAGAAACCAGCATTGGTTGACCTAAGTGAGGTGTGAGTGAGCATTCCCCTTAAATGACCCCCTTACAAAGTTATTTGCACAAAGTGACATAGCTAGTAAATGGCAGAATCAAGATTTGAACCCACATCTGCCTCATTCCAAATTGAGTTACTTTACTAATCTGCATTGCTTGAGTAGCAACATGGTATCAGAGAAATGGGCCCTGGCCTGGCCCACCTGCACACAATCCTGACTACCCTGCTTACTAGCTGTACATCTCTGGGGAAGTCGCTTTGCTTCAATGTGCCTCCGCTTCTTTTCTTTAAAACGAAGATATTGGCATCTACTTCTTAGGATGTTGTGAACTTTAGAAATTGTTGTGCATGTAAAGGAAGCAGTACATAATGAAGACTCATTACATGGGAGTTTATTAGACATTTCTTCTTGCATTCTAGGAACAGGATCCTTGCTTGGGCAAGCACTATATTCTAATGACCATGGAGTCTGTCCTAAATTAAAGTCACTGCATGTTTTTTGTTGTTACTCCCCACCCAAGGATATTCTTTCCATTGATTATTTTAGAGAGAGTGGGAGGGAGGAGAAGAGACACAGAGAAACACCGATGTGAAAGAGACATAACAGTCGGTTGCCTCCCGCACATGGGGCTGGGAATGAGCCTGCAACCCTTTGGTCTGAGGGCTGACACTCTAACCACTGAGGAAAATCGGCGAGGGCAAAGTCACTGCATCTTTTTTTGGGAGCGGTGAATGTACCCAGAATGCTCTCCTCTCCTTTTGTCCATTCCAATGTTACTCTTTCTTTAAAGCCCATTTTACTGAGAGGTCTTTCACAGCTGACCCCAAACTCCTTTCTCCTTCCTTCACACCCTGGTTTTTCTCACAACCCCAGCCCTGAGATCTTCTGGAGGGCATTTTGCCTGTACCTACACAGGCACACCTTGTTTTATTGCACTTCACTATATTGTGCTTCATCAATGTTATGTTTTTTACAAATTGAAGACAAGACCTTCCACCAGCAAAAAGATTACGAGTAGCTTTATTTCCATACTCCCTATAATGTGGTGGTCTGGGACCAAACCCACAATATCTCTGAGATATGCCTGCACTCTTTTATTACCCACACCACTCACATGACACTTCCCATACAGGGAGCTACAGTTTGTCCTTTCCACTATCAGTAATCTGAAGCTTCAACTAAAAACAATTATAATGTCTCTTACTATGAACAGCTCCCTAAGTACAAGTTAAAACAGAAAAAGGCCCCTTTCCAGCATAGCATCTATAGATGGCATAGTTCAACAGAAGTGTTAGTACATCCTATGTACGTGTGCTTTGAGTTAGGTGGGCTTTTGTAAACTGGTCTGGAAATAAAACAACCTTTTATAAAATTATTTCTCCTGGAATTACCAAGTTAAAAAAAAATTCTAAAATTACTCTGCAAGCCAACCTACTTATAGAGATTACACAATTCCCCCCTCCCCAACTAGATTATAAACTGCCTGAGCAGGAGGTACATTTATTTCGTTGATTCTTAGTGCTTTGCTAACGTGGCTGTTCAATAACTGCTTTTTGGTAGTGGTAATATGTTTTTAAGAATGCTTAATCAATACAGTGGAAAAGACTTTAAGCATAACAAGAATCTTTCTCCTCTTAGGAGCTAATGCTCGTGGCCAGGCCTCAGATTCTTCTTCCATCTTACTTGAAGCCGCTAGTGGAGGAAATCCAGACTCCGTGACTCTCTTGCTGGAGTATGGAGCTGATGCCAATGTCCCTAAGAATTCAGGCCACCTACCCATTCATGTGGCAGCCGACAGAGGCCACTTGTTGTAAGTTCAATTACATTATTGAAAATAATAGAAATAAGTAATAGCTACTTTTTTGGAGCAGCTTCTGGGAACTTTATATTCTTCATCTCTGATCCTGCAACTCCAATATCCCTTTTATTAATTTTTGATTTTGAGAGAGAGGGGATGGGAGAGAGGAAGAGAGGGAGAAGCATCAATTTCTTATTCCACTCATTTATACATTCATTGGTTGATTATTGTATGTGCCCTTATTGGGGATCGAACCCACAACCTTAGTGTATTGGGATGATGCTCTAACCAGCTGAGCTACTTGGCCAGGGCTCCAATACCCCTTTTTAAAGATAAAGTCTTGACCTAGAAAGTGGTGAAGTCAGGCACATTCTGTAGCCACTGAAAAGACATAAAACTATTTTTTAATATATTTTATTGATTTTTTACAGAGAGGAAGGGAGAGGGATAGAGTTAGAAACATGGATGAGAGAGAAACATCAATCAGCTGCACACCTCCTACTGGGGATGTGCCCGCAACCAAGGTACATGCCCTTGACCAGAATCAAACCTGAGACACTTCAGTCTGCAAACCGACGCTCTATCCACTGAGCCAAACCGGTCAGGGCAACATAAAACTATTTTATTATCAGGTCTTTAAGCAATATGAGGAGCCTCAAGTCTCATTGCCTGGGCTAATTTTGAGTTTGTAATCTAGACAGTAGTTTCATTTAGCTTTACTTGGTATCTGAGCTTTTAGTATCGGGAACTATGCTTTTTTGGTTGGGGGTTCTAAATACCACCTAATATTAATACCATCCAGTGCTAGTATAAAACCATCATAAACATGTTAACGCTGCATCTCTTTTTTTTAATACTGCATCTTTTTTAGGGAGAGGGAGAGAGAGAAATGTGAATTTGTTGTTCCACTTATTTATGCATTCATTGGTTAATTCTTGTATGTGCCCTGACTAGGGATTGAACCCGCAACCTTGGCGTATTGGGATGATGCTCTTACCAACTGAGCTACCCAGCCAGGACAATGCTGCATCTTTTTAAAAAAATATTTTTCTTTTTTATGCACTTTGAAATTTTTTTCAGAGCTCTAAAGATTTTGATTCCAGTTACGAATTTTGCTGCAATTAAGCGGAGTGGCATCAGTCCAGTTCACTGTGCAGCAGCAGGAGCACACCCTGAATGCCTTGAACTTCTCATCCAGGCTGGATTTGATGTAAATTTCATGCTAGATCAGAGAATTCGCAAACACTATGATGACCAGAGGAAGTCAGCTTTGTATTTTGCTGTATCAAATGGTGACCTCTCTTCAGTTAAGCTGCTTCTGAGTGCTGGAGCCCTGCCTAACCAAGACCCAGTTAACTGCCTCCAGATAGCCCTAAGGATGGGCAACTATGAGCTGATAAGTCTGCTGCTAAGGCATGGGGCCAACGTAAATTACTTCTGCAAAGTCAACCCGTTACACTTCCCATCAGCACTGCAATACACCCTCAAAGATGAAGTCATGCTCAGGATGCTGTTGAATTATGGATATGACACAGAACGATGCTTTGATTGTCCTCATGGAGACAAAGTTCATCGTATCTATGATTTTGAGGGCTGGACATCTACAGTTATCAAAGATACTCTGGTGAGTCCACAGTATTAGCTGTATCACCTTATATTGTCATTATCAATGGCCCTGAAATAGCACTAGGGAAGACTCCATTCATCCTCTCCAGAGCTCATTGTTGGATTTTAAATGGGAAAAACACAATAGTAGAAAGATGTAAAAAGTACAGAAACAGAACAACAAAAACCACGGTGATTTAACTCAACTTAGGGAGTTTCACAAATGAAGCAACATCTGAGCAATGTTTTCAAGAATGAAGGTGGTCTTGTATCCATGATGCTTTTTCTTTGAATAAGTTCTCTAGCTAAAATGCTTCTGGGTTCCCAATACCTGCACCCCTAAGTTTCTGGCTCTTTTAGCACTAACATTTGATTAAATGGTTTTCTTTAGTCACCTTTTCGATGAAAAAAAACAAACAGAATCACAATAATGGATTTTTCTCTTGGTTTTCATCACACCAGACTTCCCCTTTCCCCAACTTGAGTTCTTCCCACTTTTCACACAGCTGCCGCCCTTCAGGTCTCATTTCAAACATTACTTCTTCAAATAGGCCCTTGTCTAAGTTCCCTTCCCTAATCACTCTCTTGTAACAGTTTATTTCTTTGATAGCACTTACCATTCCTGAATTTTTTTAAATTTTACTGATTATGTCTCCCCCACAAATACATGAAAGTAAGCTCTTGTTCACCACTTTCCTCAACTTACAGATCTGTGCTTAGCACACAGTAGATGCACTATAGACACTTGAATTCAGGAACATCTAAAAATAAGTGAGCGAACAAAGTACTTCGAATCAATTCTGAAAAGTAAAAAGCAAAATATTGTATGATTTATTTTTTAGGTTATGATTAATTTAGGATTTGGTATTTAGGCATATATCTTATATTATTTTCTGACTTTTCACATAGTGTTACTTGACTTCTTACATGGACATCTGTAAGACCATGTGAATTACTTGAAGATAGAAACTATCAGATCCCTCAAGTAACAGGGTGGGAGTAGGTTATAAATGATAAAAACCCAAAATTAACAGTGGCTCTAATAAGATGGCCCATTCCTCTCAAATAAATAAAGGCCAGGAAGTAAACAGCCTTCTAATTGGACAGCTCCACAAATTCACAAGAGAAACCTGCATCCACATTCCAGTCACCAGGAAGGCAGGCAGAGGAAGCAGCACACACCTTGCTCTTCTTTAAGAGCATCCTGGGGGTTGCTCACACTTCCATTTACATCTCATTGGCTAGAACCCAGGTGGCCACATCTCAGCACAAGTGAAAGACAGCCTTTACTCGTGGCCAACCAAAGGGGATAATAGATACTATATACTACTAATAGTCTCTTTCACACCTCCATTACATCTCACATAGCTCTGAATTCATAGTAGTAAATATTTTTCCAAATATTAGAGCTAAGAAATAGATTTTCTTGCTCAGCACCTGGGTTTATAAATGAGAAACTTGAGACCTTGCATTCTGAGTTTACTGCTCTTTTGATTACTATGCTAAATAATAAATACTTAGTTTTCATAGTTCTGATTTTCTTCCTCAGTTCTGCGAAGTAATAACTTTATCATGGCTGCAACATCTCTCTGGAAAGGTTGTTCGAATAATGCTTGATTATGTTGATCAAGTTCGGATATGTTCTAAGTTGAAAGCTGTGCTCCAGAAACAGAGGCTCTGGTCAGAAATCCATAATATTTTGAGTGAGTATCATTCTTGCAGAAGATTCTTATCAAAAAATACTAATTGAATTCTTGTTGATAAAACATTCTTCTCTTCATTAAAAACTTGACCTAACGAAACCAAGAAAAATACTACTCCTATCTTTAAAATGTTAGTTTGTAAATATATTTAATTTGCACTATTATATCGGTAGGTAAAATTTTTATCCTAATCCTATGTAACAGTGTAGAAAGAGGAATTAAAAGGTATGAAATGGCAATAAAAACATAGATGAGAAAAGATATCAAATGACCTTTTCAAACCAAATTCTGTCACAGTAGAACCAAGTCAAATTAGAATTTCATTTAATTTCCTCCTGAGTTTTTAGCCTGATCTTGAGGGCCAGGACTAGGTAGAGGTGGCAGATTTAAGAACTTCAGATCTCACAGGCCAGACCCACAACAGCTGCCGGTCCTTGGACTCTAACTTGACATGATTCTGAAATCATTCTCTACAAGGGTTGAGTAAGAAGTAAAAAGCTGTTTCCCTATTAAATTCCCATTTTGTCACAGGAAATGAAAATCTTGATGGCTTAAGCATAATAAAATACATTTGCTAACTAAACCCTAGTCACTTTAAAAAAATCAATTCTTTTTCCTTTTGGATAATCTGCCTGTCTCTCTCATTTTAGCAAACCCTCGTTCCCTAAAACATCTGTGCCGCCTAAAGATCCGGAAGTGTATGGGACGTCTGCATTTGTGCTGCCCTGTCTTCATGTCATTTCTTCCATTACCCAATCGTCTAAAAGCATATGTCCTTTACAAAGAATATGACCTTTATGGAGAAGGAATTTTCACAGGAACTTGGTAATCAAACTGTTCTGGTTGAAAAGGTATAGTTCTTTAGCTGTATTCCTTAAAATGTGACTTGTTATACAATTCCTATTTCTCACTTTACCTAGCAACTAAAACCTTAATTCAGTCTACATTCTTTAAAGTTGCTCTGAACATAACCTTTCAATCTATCAATGGCTAGCATTCTGAAAAGCAGTTTAAAAAAACCAAACAGTAAAAATTTCAATTAACTGAAATATATCAATTCTAACAAAATATTGATCTTATATTAAGTGTATGAATGCATATTTCTACATGCTCAATAGACGCTACCTCTGACAATGCAAGATGATTAACAGCAATCCTTTTTATAGAGAAGTATATATATAAAATGTGATTGCATTGAATCAATATTGACTCCAGCACATGACCCAAGGCCAGTTTAGTGTCTGTTTACTTGCAGAGTCCAGTATAGAGATGAGGTGGGTTAATTAAAATAGAATCTTGCAATTAAAATAGAAAATTGCGCCGAACCGGTTTGGCTCATTAGATAGAGCGTCGGCCTGCGGACTCAAGGGTCCCGGGTTCGATTCCGGTCAAGGGCATGTACCCTGGTTGCGGGCACATCCCCAGTGGGGGGTGTGCAGGAGGCGGCTGATTGATGTTTCTCTCTCGTCGATGTTTCTAACTCTCTATCCCTCTCCCTTCTTCTCTGTAAAAAATCAATAAAATATATATTAAAAAATAAATAAATAAAATAAAATAGAAAATTGCAATTTCATTGTTAATGGGAAATAATGCATCCCTTTCCACAAAACCCTGGTCAAGGGTTATCATTTAATGTGATCACTGGAATAGAAATTACAAGTGTTTTCAAATGGATGATGGCTTATAATTTCTATATTGAGCCTACTAGACCAGTACTGGACACAAGGAGGAGCTCACTGGTAGAAGTAGTTACAAGATTTTAGTTTAGATTTTTATTTCTATATAGCCTATGCTGTATGTTAAGTACAGGTTCCTATGTGTGGAAAGTGAGAAAGGAAATAGAAGACATTCACTCAGCCACAGCTGTGTAGCATTTAGATGGCACATCAACAGGAAGCACAGAGAGGTAGGATGGAGTAGTCTTCTTTTCACCATAGGCCCAATCAGCTACAGCCTGATGTTTACATGTTTAGTCTTAGCATACTTTCTTAGCATAATACATTCTATCTTAGGTGAACTGAAGTTATATTTCTTTCTCATGTGGGGATTCATGGCTATATAGACTATTTGAGTAAGCACAGACTTAATTTTTTTTAAATAATAGTTTCTCGAAAATAGCTGGCATAAATAGATTTTATTATTTTAAATCAAATTGTAGTATCTTACCTAATAGACAAACATGGTAATTGACCATACCTTCGCTACACCTCCCATTGGCTAATCAGCGAGATATGCAAATTAACTGCCAACAAAGATGGCGGCCGGCAGCCACGGAGCTGGAACAAGCAGGAGGCTTGCTTGCTCCAGTGATGGAGGAAGCCAGGGTTCCCTGCCTGCCGCTGCCGGCTCTAAGCTACACTCAAAGCAACAAAGTTTCAATTATAGAAGGTAAATAAACCCCAGATACCTGCTTTCAGCCGGCCGTGGCCACAGAGCTGGAGCACAGGAGACTTTCCCTCCCACCCGCCCTGGCCGGCTCTGAGCTCCACTCAGGCAACAAAGTTTCAATTATAGAAGGTACGTAAATCCCAGAATTAAAAAAAAAAAAGGAGAGACTGGGAGCTTCCGTCGCCGGGGAGCTTGGCCAGCCTGAAAACAGCCCTCAGCCCCTCACCCAGACTGGCCAAACACCCCAGTGGGGACCCTCCACCCTAAAGGGGGTGTGGCCAGCCTGAAAACAGCCATCAGTCCCTCACCCAGGCTGGCCAAACCTCCATG
>NW_005360187.1:2325379-2326184 GCF_000412655.1 Myotis brandtii | reverse complement strand
GCTGCCAGTACAGCGGTGGTGGTGGGAGCCTCTCCCGCCTCCTCAGCAGCGCTAAGGATGTCAGACTGCAGCTTAGGCCTGCTCTCCACTGGCAAATGGACATCCCCCGAGGGCTCCCGGGCTGCCAGAGGGATGTCTGATTGGCAGCTTAGGCCCAATCCCCCGGGGAGCAGGCCTAAGGCAGCAGGTGGTCATCCCCCGAGGGGTCCCAGACTGCCAGAGGGCACAGGCCGGACTGAGGGACAGCCTCCCCTGCCCCCGTGCACAAATTTTTGTGCACTGGGCCTCTAGTCTCTTTATAAGTGACTGGTGAATTATATGTATGTCAATGTACAAACACAAGAGGCCCGGTGCACAAAATTCATGCATTGGTAGTATCCCTAGGCCTGGCCAGCAATCAGGGCCTTCCGGCTGCCAGCTGGGGCCTTCCTTTGTTCCATGCCACCCCTTGGTGGTCAGTGAATGTCATAGCGAGCGACTGAATTCCTGGTCTCCCAGTTGAACTCCCGCAGGGACACTTTGCACATTAGCCATATATATATATTAGAGGTCCGGTGCACAAAAATTTGTGCACTGGGGGGCGGGGGGTCCCTCAGCCCAGCCTGCGCCCATTTGCAGTCCAGGACCCTTTGGGGGAATGTCCACCTGTTGACTTAGGCCCACTCCCCGGGGGATCAGGCCTAAGCTTGCAGTCAGACATCCTTCTGGCAGCCAGGGAGCCCTCGAGGGATGTCCAACTAAAGGCTTAGGCCCCCAAGGGATCGGGCCTAAACCATTAGTTGGACATTCTTAGTGCTGCCACGGA
>NW_005360187.1:2290977-2324697 GCF_000412655.1 Myotis brandtii | reverse complement strand
CCGTGTGTGTGTGTGTGTGTGTGTGTGTGTGTGTCCCCACTGGGGGTCTGCCCCCAACCACATGGAGGCTCAGAGCAGGCACTGTGTGTGTGTGTGTGTGTGTGTCTGCTGGGGGCCTGCACCCAGCCACACCATGGAGGCTTGGAGCAGGTGCCCCTCTCTGTTGATCTCTCAGGCTCCTGGCCTCCACTGCGTGTTGTACTCTCCCTTGAGCTGTGGCCAAGGTGGGGTGCTGCCTGCAGGCCGCCCTTTCCTGCTCTGGGATCGCCATGGCGACCCAGGAGCATGCCTTGTTGGGTGCTGCCTACAGGCTGCACTTTCCTGCTCACCGATCGCTGGATCGCCAGGGCACCCAGGGTCAGGCCCGGCTGGGTGTTCCCTGTGGGCGGCACTTTCCTGCTCTCTAATTGCCATGGTGTCCAGGCTGGGGGCGGGGCTTAGGCAGCCCAGGGCTTAGGCAGCACATGGGGGTCCCTGCTGGGGCCGGGGCTGCACACAGGGCCTGGATGGCGGCTCATGCTGTCCCGCCCTGCCTGCAGTATGCAAATTAGCCACCATCTTTGTTGGCGGTTAATTTGCATATCTCGCTGATTAGCCAATGGGAGGCGTAGCGAAGGTATGGTCAATTACCATGTTTGGCTATTATTAGATAGGCTAGATATTTAGGAGATACATACACTTATATCATAATTGTAAAGTTAATTCCATCCATCCCCCTGGACTTTCTAAAAGTGTATATACATTTTATAAAATTCAAAACAAGAACAGAAACTCCCAGTAGCAGAAAAGAACTTGGTAAATGCTACAGGAAACTCTAAAGAGCACATGGGATGAATATGCAATATTACAACTACAGGCCCAAAACACTTAAGCTGGTGTACACAATAACCTGCCCCTATAAACAATAGGAATTTCTTTGAATAGAACCACACATAGAAAGTATACATAGTCACACTGTCTGTAATATGTCCAGGGTAGCTACTAAGAAGTCTCTTTATTTTTCTAAAAGATAAACAAGTCACTAGTGAAGAATTAGTATTACTTTTCAATAAGTGACAATTTCTTTTTTTTCATTTTAGCTGTTAGGGAATTGCAATGGGGCTAGATGTAAAGCATCATTTGAAATTACTCGGAGAAATAAAATTCAGAACATGTCAAATATTTCATACAAAAATGATGGTACAAAAATTATGGACTTTATTATACATTAAAAGTCTCCTAACAGCATAGTTCCTGAAGCCTTGTCAGAGAATATCTGTTTTGACAAAATGAAAAAGTAAGTTCTCCACCCCACATGTATACCACAATTACATTGAGTTCTTCAAATCCAATTCTAAAGGAAAATGTAGCATGAATTCAGTGCTGCATGATTAATAGCATCAGTGAAATAAGAATTAATCAATTCAGTTACACTACAAATATATAAAGCAGTTTTACATATTAATTATAATTTTATCTCATGTTAATGAGATTAAAAACTTAGTTCTTATATTAACTGAATTACATATGAGAACAGCCACAAGAGATTGGTTAAAAAGTATAATATAGTTCCAGTTTCAAATTTTTATATATTACTTCTTAATGTAGAAGAAGAAAATCTCATGAAAGAAGAGAAAACCAAACTTGCAAGTAATAAAATGAAAGTCTTGCTACAGTCAGTGTGTTTGAAAATTTAAAGTACAGTTTGAATGCTAGGAGGTTGTTGTCAAAACCAATGTTAATATTTTCACTTTATTAATTCAGGTGGCAGAAGGTTTTATATAATACATGGGTTCTTAGGGTCTGTCAGCATTTATAAGATTTAAATTTTAAATACTTCAAGTTCCTATATATAAGTCAAAATTAACTCTGATGCCTTTACCACTCACGATTATATGTTACATAGAATATTATGCACAAGCATAAAGGTAAAATAAATCTACCTAGACTGTAGAGGCTGAGAATTCTTTTGAAATTAATCACAAAGTAATCATTGTAGACATGGCAAAAACGACAATGGCTTTGGGGATTCTGTTTAAGGTAATAGTTTCAGTCCCTTATTAGCAAGTTTTGAACATTTTAAAAGGGAGAAGGAATAACTTGTTTCCTATCTATTGACTTCATTACCATTGGTACAAAAGGACTATTCATATAGGTAGCAGAATACATAGCAAAATTAGGTAGACTTAATTTTTTTCCTTTTAAAGAATGTTTGGTTAATTTCTTAAAAAGAAGAAAAAACACAAAACATTAAGTATAAGTTTGAATCTGTGTAAGAAATCCCAAAATCTAATTCAATTAACACCAAAGCATCCCAAACCTACAAGGGATTTCAAAGGGTAACAAAGATAAATTTTAACATTATGCAGAAACCCTTGGGCAGCCTTCTTTCATCAAAAAGAGTTTATTAAAGTTGATGCTTAAATATCAGCAGTAGTGGAATAGTTCATACAGTCCTAGTAATGGAATAGAAGGTGAATCATCTAAAATTGTTAAACCCACACATAACTTCTGTTGGGCGTTGGAATGTGCTTTAGTCTGACTTATGGACAGGTTATGATTGTGGAAATTCCTATCAAAATGTAACTTAAAAGGAACTATAAGTCTGTCCAGCATCCCTATGCCTTCCAGTACCCTTAACTCTACCCCAATGACCAGAGTGCTAACAAAGGTCAGCATGTCGCTACCAGGTAAAACACTAACCTAGTAAAACTGCCTCCTAATGCTGACCACTCCCCTTGTTGGGTGACAAAGTTCATCTGAGCTAAGTGAGTTGACAACTTCATAGTATAAACAAAAGACTTAAACAGAACGCTTACTAATTCTCAAAAAGGTCCCAAAAGCATGACTTGCAAGACTATCAAGTGCTGACCACAGAAGAAAATTTACCTTCTATAAAAGAACAATACACAAGCTATTGTGAAAGCATTTTTTTTAGTAAGCACAAAAAAAAACTTTTTTCAAAAAGTAACCCATAAATTTCTACTTTTTTATTTTTTACTAAATGTTTTGGTAACATAAGGCTTCACAATGATTGTCAAGTAATCATTATTCCCATTTGGCACATGGATAAAAGAGTATCATGATCTTATATATAAACACCTATCCCATTCGTACAGAAAACAGTGTACATAAAGTGTGAACAGTCACACTATATTGTGAGAACTAAATAAATGCCATTTCTAATTCAGAACTAAAGATTAACTGTACATAAAAAACAAAAGGCTTTTTTCCCTTGTAAAATTAGTCTTACCTGGCCGGTGTGGCTCAGTGCTTGAGCATTGACCAGGAACCAAGAGGTCACTGGTTCAATTCCCCCCCGCCCCCCGCCCCCAACCAGCGCACATGCCCAAGTTGCAGGCTCGATTCCCAGTAAGAAGCATGCAGGAGGCAGCCAATCAATGAAGTTTCTCTCATTTATGTTTCTATTTCTCTATCCCTCTCCCTTCCTCTTGCTCTAAAAAATCAACTAAAAATAAATAAAAATTTAAAAAAATTAAAATTAGTCTTAGTGGCTGATCTCTTGAAAATTTTAAATGTATAACTGTAAAATAGTTCATTCAATATAACTGGTCTACATATACTTTTACATATGAAACACAGGAACATAATTTCTATCAGCAATGTTAAAAATCTGAGTAAAGAAAAAAATCAGTTGTTGACATAGAAGTAGGCAGTAGAGAAATGTCATTTTAACCTTATCACCATGCTAAAATCCTTCCTTGGTCAACCCTCCTACTTTAAGCATTCAATTCCTTTTCAGTCTTTCATGGAATGAGATATTTCATTCATTTGAAGAATATACGTATTTACAATAATTAGTGCAACTTATCCTATTCTCATATATTAGTTATTTGCCTTTGTGGATATAAAGCAGTGATCAGTATGTTATCAAAACATGGGATTATGAAAATACTATGGGTATCAATCTGAAATTTAGAAGACTACATTTTCTAAGTTAATCTCTGGGAATTTTTACTTTAAGCAGAAAACATAATTGTTATAGAACTTCTTTTGAAATGTCACTTGATTTTCAATAAAAAGTATCTCACTCAATGCAGAAAATACAATGTATTATCCTTTAACAATATCTTTACATGTTAAATCCTAATCTAAAATGTACTTCAAAAACAACAAAAATCCCTTTTTATAAATTCCAAAATCTTATTTTAACCATTACTGCTCTGCAGCAATAATTCAAGTACCAACCTGAGAACTAAGACTGTGATAATAAAATGCCCCGGGCTGTAACAGTAATTGAACTGACACTTAAGCTTCTTTCCCAATGGCACTGGGTGTAGTACATCAGAGAAATGTGAGCAATCCAAGAAAGTGCCCTGCATCAACAGTAGTACCACCTGCCACAATTTAAAACCTTAAGTCTAAAATGTCTTTTCTAATTATTTTATAAAAGTTCTATTGCACATTTAATATTGTTAAAATATTTGCAAACTTGTAGAATTCTCTGTATAAAGAGTGTTGAACCTATTCAGTCAAAAGCTTCCTCACTACCAACAGAATTATCTTTTTTTTTTTTGGATTTTGAGAGTACGTTTATTAAAGCTGGGGACAGTGAAACAGGAAGGGCTTAGGACAGAAGAAGTAACAGGGGAGAGCCTCAGCAGGGCTGGTAGACTCACTGAGAAATAAAAGTCACAGTGAAAGAAGTGAGCCCACGTGGGGCTGTCAGCTCACTGGAAAGTCAGAGAAAGGGGGACCTTGGAGACAGGTTCAGGGGTTAGCCTGGGATGCCACTGCCCATACTCCCAGGTTGCAAGTCTCGTGGGGTTCCTTAGAGTTTAGGAAATGTGTGCCTGTGGGGGAACAAGAGGGTTCAGAAGGGAAAGGTGCAGCAGTGGTCCTGGGAGGGAGAGCGTGCCACCAACAAAATGTTCTTAATGAAAGAGGGGGAGTGTAACCATGAATATCTGAAGCTGAAGAATAAATGATTTCTTACGGTCATAGCCAGTTACAATAAATTCACAATTTAAAGGGGAAAAGGCTTGAGCAAGTGTAATTCCTCAGCAATCTACTTTAGGGAGATGAACAGGTTTCTTTTAGACATATGGAATTTGATGTTACTGCATAGCATATTATTTTTGAGGAAAAGAAATCAATGCAAACCTAAGTCATCAAGGTCAACTTATTTTTTTAAATGAAGTTAAAACAAACAAGCCAATATAAACTTTAGTCTCCTCCATGATATTTCAACATAGTTGTTACCTTGAGTCATTTCACCACAGAAATTGTCAATAAATTTGAAGGGGAGAATTATCAACCAAAAGCAAGGATAAGTTTATGCTTCTGACTCTCTCTTCTTTCCTTCTTCTCCCAAATCACTCTCTTCTGACTGGCTACTGCTAAGGACAACAAACTGCCCCTCACTACTGGCTTGGTTTGGTCTACTGGAAGCAGCTATCAACCGACTTTGTTCTTCTAAGTCCTAGTGGAAAAGACAGAAAAGAAAATATAAGTTAATTGTTTGCAATCGAATGGAAAACTATGCAGTTAAAGTACATACTTGAGAATCACTTCAATCCTTCTGTTGTAAAATAATTCATAATTCTGGCAACTCACTGAGAAGAAAGGCTACAACAACAAATGCAGCACCAAAGTGAATTCTGGTTCCATTCTATAAATCCTATAAAAACCACACATTTCTGTGTTCTCCATTATTATGGTCAATAACCAAATTCAGGACATCGTTATCGCTATACTCCACAGTAAAACACTCATAATGCATCACCGCACATCCCTTCCCCTTCCCTCTTTGCGCCCTCTTCTCCAGCTTTGTTTATCTTGCTAATAAACCAGTTGTCATCCTCCTTTAGCCTAATCTACCCAAGAAGCCTTGACTTCAGTGTCATCTTTGCCACTTCCCTCTCCTTTGTCCATACATCACTCCACTGACAATTCCTGCTGATCTGATCTCATTAAATATCCCAGTTATCTTTTCCACTGATGTCAATGCCACACCCCATAATTGGCTTTTTCAATCTCATGTATCACATAGCTAATGTATTCTCCAGATTTTGTTCTAAAATTTGTCTAGCTTAAAATTATTCTATTGGACAGACAATGATTTGACACTCCTGGTAACATTAAAATATATATATGTGTGTATTTATACACTATATATTATAACTATGTATGTATGTATGTATGTGTGTGTGTGTGTGTGTGTGTGTGTATATATATATGTATGTATATATATGTATGTATATATACACATTCCTAGAGGTCAACGTGGATTTCAGCAATGGCAATTAAGTCTATATGACACAGCCTCTCAAAAGACCTGCTTTGCCAGAGACAACCTTCACTGGAATATGGAAACATGAAAGTTCAGATATGTTTGCTAAACGGCATGTCAGTATAATTATAATGTAAACATCATATCAGAAGACAGATGTCATCCTTTTCTGCTATGCTATGAGTCCTCTGGTTATGAAGTAGCTGAGCAAGCAGAAACAAACCTTCATTTGGAATGAAGTCAGTGCTGAATTAAGGAAATTCTTTACAAAAATCACAGAGAAGATCCAGATATTAGGACTGCATACCTTTTCAATTTGTTTTTGTTTACTGAGTTCTTTCTGTTGCTTCTCTTTTACTCTCTCTATTTCTTTTTGTTTTTCTGATGCCCTACGATCCTAAAGAACAGATGAATACAACTAATGAATTAAGTATGAAATAACTTTAAGTTTTAAACTTTTCAATTAATATTCTTTGTAACCTTTCAAATTATTTTCTGCATGTATATGAGAAAGCACACCAAAAATTTACATGCTATGTTAGCCATTTACCCAAATTCTAAATACCAAATCAGCAATAGTATCCAATGTTAACCTTATTTAGCAAAATCTTTTTATTTGTCATTATGAAAAATCTTGCCTTACATTAGTTAACATTCTTGGATTCTTACCAGTTCCGCATGTAAAGCTATCTGTTTTGCCAGTCCAACAGAATCACAAATCTAAAAGGGGGAAAAGTAGAAAAAAGTTAAGCAGTTCTCCTATCAAATTTAATAATTTCAAGTATCCAAATGGCGAATGTAACTAGTTTTATAACTCATTATAATACACTGCTTCAAAAAAAGGCTGATTTTAAAATGTTCCAAGCCCCAAACCAAGACTTTTGTTTTCTTCAGTCTGTGTGTTTCAACTACTGGCTGTCACCTTTTTAACATAATACACTTATTATCTCAAATTCATGACTGAAATAGTAAGGGTCTGCAAAGAATAAAGTAAGAGGCTGCTGATGCTACTCTAAGCTGAAGACATCTGAAAATAGCTGGTTATGGGAATATATTGCATTCCCAGGATAAATTAATGAGGTCAGAAGATTGCACTAGCTATCAATGGCTAGAAAGATATAGGTCTAAAGAACTAAGAAGGCCCAATACATCGGCTCAGCTCTCTTCAGAGCAACAGGCTTTGGTCAAGCAACTCAGCTGAACCAGGCAAAGTCTAAGTTTTCCAGAAATCTTAGAACTTTAATTATTCTTAAGAACTTTAATTATGATATGCATTTCACAACAGAGACACATTTTGAAAAGTCAGGTACCTTTTCCCCCTCATTGTTTGATTCAAATATATAGCAGACAGATGACAGATGACTTTCACTTCTCCCTCCAGATGTCCGAAGAACAAATCCAAAAAGCCTCTTATTTTCCTGGTGTGTAGCATATAAAACTACACTAGGTAATGGAAACTGCCACAGAAAACATCAGAGGCAAACATGAGATTTTTCAAGCCATTACAATAGTACTCTTTTTTAAAATTTTCTTAAAATATATTTTTATTGATTTCGGGGAGGAAGGGAGAGGGGGAGAGAGAAATATCAATGATGGGAGATTCCCCCTGCATACCCCACACTGGGAATCGAGCCCGCAACCCAGGTATGTGACCTCCTGGTTCATAGGTTGATGCTCAACCACTGAAGCCATGCCAGATGGGCTACAATAGCACTCTTATATATAACAAACTTAGGCTGTTATAAAAATATCCTAAATAAAACAGTAAAGTCAATTTTTTTAACAGAACGGTAATCCAAGAATAAATAATATCATATTTGGTTTGGCTTTCCAGGCAGAATAAGAGGCTGTTGAATACTGAATTTGTTTTATTAGTCATAACACAGTTTACAAAGTCATAATCAAATAACAAAAGTGGTTTATATTATGAAATGATTACATAAAAGCACATACTTTATTATAAAATAAACTCAATCATGTTCCCCTTTTAATTCCTATTTTTATTTTATTTTCCATAAAAAAAAACTTACTAATTTAGTGAGAAAGAGGGAGAGAGATGGGGAGGGGAGGAAGAAAGAAACATCGATTTGTTGTTCCACTTATTTATACATTCTTGTATATTGGTTGCTTCTTGTACATGCCCTGACCAGGGACAGAACCTGCAACCTTGGCTTGCCGGGACGATGCTCTGACCAACTGAGCTACCTAGCCAGGGCAAACCTACCATTCGTTTCTTTAGTGATATATACTCCCTAGCTAAGGGATAAACACTACGTATCACACCAAATTGCACTGATTCTTTGAGTTACATGGAACGTTCAATTGTAACATTTTAGGAGAGCTAGCCAATGACTTAATTATAACAGCCTTTTAAAGACCAATTGTAGTTGATACTACCATATCTGAATATAGAGAATCAGGATTGTTATAAAGATGTAAAAGGTGTATTTATGCCCAAAGAGACTTAATGCTTTAAACATGTAGAACTCACCGTGAGCCTTGTAACTTGTGTCTGTGGATCAATTAACCTATAATAATAATTAAAAATTTGAACAAATTTTAATTAGGCTAGAATTATATATACATTTTTCCTATAGTTTTTTGAGGGAGAGGTTACTACTTACTTTAAACAATCACAAGTGACTAATAAATGCGATTCTGTCATACGAAAGATGTTATGGATGGCCCGGGCAGCTAAGATTTGGCGCATTGTTTCATAAACAACATCTGGATTGTCATCTGATTTCACCTCCATAGAACCAAGGAATCGGACAATAAATAACTGATGAAGAATAGAATCTACAACAGAACAAGGTATATTATGTATTTTTAAATCCCACATTTCTTTACCTAAAGAATTAAAATATACTGCCTCCTTTTAGATTTTCTAGCTCCTAACTATAGTGTTCAAGTTACAGGAGAATTAAGGTCTTAAATTCAAATAGCAAAGATTATGCTTCAACAATTAATTGGTTGCTATGGCTAAAAAGAATTCCTATGTTATTCTTTTCTGTAAGTTTGAAATTAAGTAAAAATAAAAAGCTACTAGAAAAAGGAATAAAGTTATACTCCAGTACCAGAAGAAAACATCTGCTGGAAAAGCTTAAAGGACATCTTATACTTTAAGACTTTGTAAGGTCAAAAGTATAATATTCTATAATTTTTTGTGAATAACAAAATCTAAAGTCCAATTAAGTTCTGTTGCTTGAAGTGTAAGTTGAGAAAAAAGAGATAATTGTGAAGTAAATAAAGATACCATTAAAATAGCATACAGCAAAACAAATATAAACAACAAATTCTTCAGTTTACTGCTTAGAATTTCTAAAACATAAAAATACTGCACATCTGTTTTACCTTCAGTTTCAGATTTTGTGCCTCCTCCAGATTCTCCAAATGGATTTGTACGCCTGAAATTTTTTTAAAAAATTATGAACCAACAGTTAGTTACAGTGAGCCACATGGGAGGATTATCAATCACTGAAACCAGAGTTGAAAAGTAAATCACGAAACCTTGTACATACATTTAATAAAATAAAATCTAAAATAACCCATCCTGTTAAGGAACACTACTGATGTCCAAGCTAGTCTGATGAAGGCCCCAACCCTCAGATTGAGTTAATAGGCTCAACTCAAAACTTGCTGCATTTTGGAAAATGTGGATTGGAAGTTCAGACAGACAGACAGACACACACACACCATAATAAACCATGTTGCAGAAGTTCATGAATTTAAAAAAGCTGAGACAGAGAAACAGCTGATTTAGCTTCAATTTTAGCTGCTTGAGAAAAATGTAAGACATTCCCTGGGATGGTAACAACCTCTTTTTAGGTTATCTATGTATATGTCATAAGTTGACTATGATAATTTCAAGTTTCTAGTTTTAAACCTGTATTTCTCAAGGCATATGTAACAATGCAAGAAGAAAAGCTACCTAGAGATGGAAGCTACCTCCCTCCTTAGTGCTTGGCTCCTGCACACCCACATGAAGGAAAACAAGTATAATTCAAAGTAAGTTTTATAAGCAAAGAGCTAAGTGGTTCTAAAATAGCACTGGCATGAAGTTAACATGAAATTATCTCCCAAATACATGTCTGATTGACCTATTATATCAGATGCTAAGTATATTTCTGTGATCAAATTTAAATTACTTTTTCTTGATCACAGCCATGTATACCCAAATTAATATATTATCAATTTACTAGGTGTCTAACCTGCTTAATAAGTAATTTGCCTTAAGTCATGTTTGCTTCATCCATAGCCAAAGAAAAATTTTATTGCTTTAACAAAGATATTTCTCATTATATAAAAAAATGGTTCATTAATAATTCATAGTATGATAATGATTTAGTACCTTCCTGAAGATCTCTTATTCTGATACAGGATAATATTTTCTAATAAATCTATAGCACGTGTATTACTCTCAAGAACTTTAAAAATATTGTCATGACCTAAAGATAAGATTATCAGCTTTCCCTTGCAATTTAATAGCAAATACTATGAAGATCTGATAGCAATTCGGAATTAAATATTTTTAAATACTAAATTATCTTAACTCATTCATCTAAGGCAGAAAACAAAGAGAAAAACCTGCCATGATTCTTCTCTAACTATCAAAATGATTTTAGGTAATTAAATAAGGTACAACATAGCTGATGCACATGATATGTAAAAGATAGAAATGAGATCATAAACTTCACAGACCATAGCACAATATCACCGAGATGCCATCACCCACCTGCCTCCCTGGCCAGAGGCTTTCCCCTGCCCAGGCTGATCTTCAGACACGGGAGAAATTATGTCAAACTGTATTGGGGTGTCTGGGGCAACGAGAGAATCAAGAGAGAGGGCAGCCAAATTTGTGGACTCAGATCCTAAGGATCCTGAACTGCTGGTTCGAGCTGTCGATGGTCGAGACTGTCTAAGCACAAAAGAAAACAAAAAGGCACACTTGGTTTTCTCTTTTGGAAACTGAATACTTAAACTATGAGATAAGAAAATACAACTTTGTAAGTCAATGAGAAGGATAGAACAAATTTTAATAGACACAATCCCAAATCATAGCTACTTATTCAATAATAGGCTTCTTTTTTTCCAGTTATGAATTCAAAAACATAAATCACCTCAACCTAGAGATAAACACAAAGAAAATTTGGAATCATTTTATTTAGCACTCTTGGCTGGTAACTTTACCAATTTGAAAATACAATTTCCATTTTGTTTGGGAACTATTTCACACTAGTCTAAGCAGCACTGCTATAATCAAAGTGTTCACTATCCCTTCCAATATCCCAAGTAGTTCTCTAAATAACCCACAGTCTGGTAACTCACCCCACAGGCCGCAGGCTCTCGTGTCTCTGCTGGAAAGATGGGGAAGGAGTGACAGCTTCCAAAGCTGACTGATTTACTCGTGCAGCAGTTTCCTTTAAAAAAAAAAAAAAGGACTAACATTAGTAAAGCAAGAAAACCACAAGTTTGAATATAACTCTCTGAATCGAGTTACACATAAAATGTAAATTGGAGTTAATAAAGTAGTTCCATGTACTTTGTCTTAATATTAAGATACATAATTAACTTTGCAGCATTATAACTTGTTTTTTCTTACTTCCTATAAATGTGGGGGAAGTGAATCTGATTTTTTGTCTACTATATACAGATCAGGAAATATTGTGGTGGGGGGGGTTTTCTTTATGTTTTTAACTATGAGATTTTTTGGACCAAGTTTGTATTGCTAGCACCTAGAACAGTGTCTGGCATACTAGACACTCAATACATTCGCTAAATAAAGAAATTTAGAAAGAGTAGAAAATAGTAACAAAATATAACTATGCTGCTGAAGTTTTCATGATTTTCCAGAATACATTTATGCTCAGAAATATCTATACATTTATTAATTGATAAAATTATCATGGATAATTTTCAGACCAAAAATTGAAAGAAAGCTTTCCCTAAGAAATATTTATAAACTTATTCTTTTATTTAAAACACTAGCTAAATAAAATGGCATTTACATTAGAAAAAAATCACAAAATATTTTTACATTTCTGTCTTATAGTTAGCAAAAATACTAAGACAATGCCATAAAATAATCAAAATTTCTTCTCTCATTAATATAGATAAAATAATTCTGGATAATCTAGAAATTATTAATTAAAACTTAAGTTCTGAACATTGATAGGAAAGTACAATTAGCCTGAATTTTTCAAGTCCAAACATTGTATTCTCAATGTATTCGCGAGGTATTAACAAGTCATCTAATTTGCATTTTAATTTTTTGTTGCTTAAGTAACATAACAGAAAGGAAAAGCTAGATTGGTGGGAAATTAAGTTACTAAAAGCAAAGGCTTCTCTACAGTGAGCACTGATTTCTTAAACTCATAAGATTATTATAAAATTGTCAGAAATTACTAATATTTTAGAAGTCTGAGATTTTGTTTATTTAGTACAAAACTTTTCTCTAGGCATCTAAATCATGTGTTAGAGAGGCACCTCAAAGCCATTATGATTAAAAAACAAACAAACACAGAACTCTTCTAAAATTTTCCCTTCACTTGGGTTTAAAACCTGGAAGTCATCTTTCTCTCCTTCATCCTTTAATCAGTTCCAATGCTAACTAGTCCAGTCAATTTCTTTTTACCTGTTTCTATGATTCATTATTTTTCTGTCTTTCCTCAGTTCATACCTGAATTATGATAATGGACTTCTACATATACCCAGACACTCCCATCTAATCAACCATTACACCAACAGCTTAAGACATAGAAGGTGAGGACTTTCTAGAGAAACTAGTCCTTCCTCTGCCTCAACTGAAATCATAGCTGGGCCCACCAAGACTGGCAGAGGCCAGGCAGCTCCTGTCCTAAGCCAAGTCTTTTCCCAACTATACTGCAATATGGATCCACTTGATTCCTTCCAGAGTTCTCTGCACACCTGGGTTCTGCCTGTACATTATGTTTGGATTGTACCTATGGCTATGTCTACACTGCTGAGTTTATCTGGTTTGATACCCTCGCTACTTGAAGTATAATTGGCAAAATTAAGAGTTCAGGCCACCTCACCCAAGACCTACTGAATGCATTTTAATATCCCAGATCATTTGTACACACATTTCAGTTTTTTATTATTCTTCAACAAGAACCTTCAAATCCAATTACACAGCTAGTTTCTGTACTCTTATCTACAATGTCTTCTCTTTTCCACAAAACATGGACCAATCCTACCCAGTGCAAGTTTCCATAATCTCCACAGTTCTCTAAAGTCCACACTGATCTTAACATTCTTAAATATTAAGCTTTTAGTCATCACAGTATGTTTTCAATTACTACTGTTTTTTGAAATGTTAAAGTTTTAGTTTTGTCTTCCCATACACATAAGCTCCTGGAAGACAGAGGCCCATGGCTTATTTTTCTTCTCCATCCCCTTTCTCCATGGTGCACACAGCACTAAACACAAGGTCAGGGGCCACTAAATATGTTTATTGGCTGACTTCAGTACCTTTGAAATAATTTATTGTTCAGGAAGACCAGATACTCATTATATACCTGATACATTAAAGCTACCCATACAAGTGCAAATTAAAAGATTTTAGAACTTGAGAATTATGACTTAATTAATAAAAGCTGTATTAGCACATGATTTAATTTTGCCATATCTAGATATGATAAAATAAAAATATTACCTCTGGATTTTCACTTAAATATATTTGTTTAGATATATTGTTTATTGTACAGATCCACTGTAAGAGGAAAAAATAGAATATGATTAATATTTTTCTACAGTGCTTCTCTTCTAAAAGAGAATGTTCAATATTTGAAGTAAATATAAATTTCATTAGGAGTAACACATAATATTTCTTATAAGATAAATACCTTCCTATATACATAAGCATATATATGTACAGTATTTGAGGATATAACAGAACATTGAACAGATATATTATTTTTAAATGCCAAATTTCATACAAGAAAATTAAAAAATATAGTAATCATGTGAAGTTATAATTTAGTAGTCTCTATCTTTTTATATTACTTCCCCCTTAATCCCTACCAAACAAGACTGCCTGGACTCAGATCTCATTATTAACACCAATGCAAAAAAGTTAGGAGCTAAATATATTCCTGGTGAATAGATTTTACATACTTCCCTTCTTTCAGGTTTATAAAAAATTAACACAGAAAACTCTCTGCTTCACACCTTCTGCTTCACTCTGAGAATTCCAGTGCTTGATGAGCATCACTAAACTAAATTAATATTCTGTTTGGTAAATGCTGCAGACATTTGTCTGTGTTCCTCAGAGATCAAAAGCCAAGTTTTAATAGCTATTCTTTTCCACCAGAAATAAATAAATGTAACCTCTATATAATCTGTAGCCTTGTCTTTCACCAAAACAATTATAATAGCAAATAGCTCAAAATCAACCTATAATACATTTTCATTGAAGAATATTTCTCAAGACAAAGTTTTTAAAGTATCAGTTCTTAATAATAACTTACCTTCCATATTTGGTGTACTACAAGTAAAAATAGAGCCAAAAGTAAAATACTTGTGAGGAAGAACAGACATTCCCATATTTTCGCTTTCTATCTTTCATTTCCCTAAGGCAGGGGTCCTCAAACTTTTTAAACAGGGGGTCAGTTCACTGTCCCTCAGACCGTTGGAGGACCGGACTATAGTTTAAAAAAAAACTATGAACAAATTCCTATGCACACTGCACATATCTTATTTTGAAGTAAAAAAACAAAATGGGAACAAATACAATATTTGTATTTGCATATGGCCCGTGGGCCGTAGTTTGAGGACCTAAGGTTTTAAGCTTTAGTTGCTTCCTCCCATGCCAATCTGCTGCCACTATATATTCCTAATGCAGCAAATACTGTCTTAGAGGGTTGGTGAGAAGAGTGAATAAATTAAACTGTCCCCTCATGATACTAACAGCCTGTCAGAAAGCAACAGCCACAAGGTCATTTCTGAATTGGAGGCTTTAAAAAGAGAGGAGAGAGATGATCTCTAAGGTTCTCTCCTCAGAGGTCCAACTATAAATTCTTTATGAAACTTAAGAATGTTTTCTAAGGTTGATAAAACTTCTATTAAAAAGATATTTTTAATTAACCCAAATTTTTCAAACTTCTATAATGAACATATTAACATGTTTTGTCATCAGCAAAATATCTTGATGTTGCTAAAGAAATTAACAACATAAAATTTTACCTCTTCATGGTCTTTTTTACTCTCTGCTTGCAAAATTGAAGATCTGAAAAAAAAAAAGAAAAATTGGACCCTCAACTTCTTTTAAAGTACTTTGTTAACAGTACTTTAATTTTTTTATTTTAAAAGTTATATATAAACTCAATCGGTATGAAAAACACACACACACACACACAAAAACCCACATAGCCAACTAGTATCTTAGAAAAAAGAGATCACCAGGGGTACCAGGACTCGGATTTTAACAACTTTTAACTTTGCTATCTATGCCAAAATGTGCCAAAAAAGAAACAGGTGCTAGTTTTCAGAAGACAGCCTATAGCAAAGGTGTACTGCAACTAAGAATCTATTTCAACCTTCTGACACACACACTTCAAATATAAATAACTTTCAAATATAATATAAAACATTAATTTTACTTCATTATTTATTATTTCTCATTGAATATGGTTGAATAAAATTTTTTCAATATATTCATCACTAACATAGGGATATTTAGCTTTTCTATAGATGTTCATGTTTTAAGAGTTAGAGAAAAAAATATTTTTACTAATCTTGAATCAAACCAGCAATGTGAAGTGGAAAATCATATTAAGCATTAGCAAAAAAACTGAAAATACAAAAAGGTAAGTACATGTAGTGAGTTATTAACAGCTTGACAATTTTGACAAATGAATACAGGGACTCCCAACATCTACCATGATAACTGATACACAGTAATTGGCATTCATTATATGTTTATGGAAGGAATATGAAATTAAATAACCATTTTGAGCTATAACATCTTAATGTACATACTAGTAAATATAGGGGGAAAATGACTTTCAGGATACCCAGAGTTGCCCTGAACAATAAGAAAGATCAAAAGCAACTTAATTAAGTAGGAAAAATTTGCAGATAACTTAAGCATCTATCATTAGAAAGTTTTGTAAATTATGGTATATATCCTTATCTAGATTATAATGTAGCCATTATAAAATGATTGTATTAAATGACTGCAGGTTCAAATTACATATGCAGTATTTCCTCAATTATTTAAAAACTATAATTAAAAAATAAAAATTGTAAGGCAACAGACTAAAAAGTTAATTGTTGCTCTAGTTCAGTGGTTCTCAACCTGTGGGTCGCAACCCCTTTGGCGGTCAAACGACCCTTTCACAGGGGTCGCCTAAGACCATCCTGCATATCAGATATTTACATTACGATTCATAACAGTAGCAACATTAGAGTTATGAAGTAGCAACGAAAATAATTTTATGGTTGGGTCACAACATGAGGAACTGTATTTAAAGGGCCAGAAGGTTGAGAACCACTGCTCTAGTTAGTGAGATCATAGCTTTTTCCATACTCCTTTATATTTTTCTATGCTTTTCAAAAATTTGTTCTACAGATTCTCATTTAATGCAAAGATAATAGAAAATTTTAAAATGGCATATAACCATTAATGGACTAAATAATTTTATCAGAAATATTTATTTACTTGAAATAAATAATGTTTTTTGTTAATCCTCACCCGAGGATAGTTTTCCACTGATTTTTAGGGAGAGTGGAAGAGAGAGGGAAAGACAAAGAGAAACATCGATGTGAGAGAAACACATTGATTGGTTGTCTCCTACATGAGCCTGAACCAGGGGGCCCTTGACCGGAATCAAACCTGGGACCCTTTGGTCTGCAGGTGAATGCTCTATCCACTGAGCCAAACCGGCTAGGGCGAGAAATATTTATTATTGCTAGCACCTAGTACATGCTAGACATATTAAATATGTTAGATCTCGATTTTTCATTAACAATTTAGAAAACAGGGATTGTGACCTCCCCCCAATTTTACATGTACAAAAATGAAGCTCAGAGAGGTTATGTAACTTGTCTAAGACCACACACTCAGTAGTGGGTCCAGAATTTGAACTTTCTGACTCTAAGGTTGGGGCTCTTTCCACTAACTTGTGCTGCCTTCCCCACACCATGCAGGGTTTTCAGTGACTAGTCTCAGCATGAAATCACAGGTCTTTACCATATGACCTCACTTTGGTAACCTTAAAATACTAGACATCATTTAACCAGATCAGAAAGGACAATTCAACTCATTTCTATAAGAAAATTACCTGAATATATAACAAGCCTAAAATATCTATTAAGTGTCTGAATGAAAATGAATTATCCTACATTTCAGTAGTTTAAAATATTACATACTTTATTAGTAGAAGGAAAAATACTAACTTTTTTCCATCAAAAGAGGTGATCTGAAAACAGTACCGCCTGTCTTCACAGTCCACAGCCATTACTGAACAGTTGTCTATGTCCATGGCCAAGCCTCCTGCTACGTCTCCACGGGCCTGACTCATTAAGTTTCCACCCTGAGTGAAGTAAAACTGTCTGTCCCAGGTAGATGACACCAAGCCTGTTTTACTAAATGAAGAAAGTACATTCACTCTTTAATTATAACACACATGAAATCTCATCATAAGTCAGACACAAGATAAAGCACACCACAAAGAACCAGCTTGCAAAAAGGCATCAAAGCACCTAGAAAATATAAATATCTGTTTTTCAGTTTCTAAAATAAATTCATGTATGCTGACCACTTATGTGAGTGGGTGTACATATATTTCCAAAACAAGCCTGGAAATTATTAAACTGAAGCTGCTATAATGATGCTTCAAAAATATAGTTCAACTTTTCAAGGGTGTAAATTCAAAACAAAAGAACTTATTTTACTCCTAGGGTTAACTTGCTTCAGGTAAAAACTAAAATTTCACCTGATGGTGTAATTACATACATGTTTAAAGTATGATAAATAACATTTTATAGCATTCACATTACGCTAAATTTAAATTCAAATTGGTTTCACTTTTTAGATAATTCTAAATTATTCAACAAATATCTAGTTACTTTTGAAAATTATTCATGTACCCCATAGGTCAAAAAGTTCAACCAAATACTAATACCACTAACTAAAAAGATCCAAGCTTTAGTGAAATCAAAACAATTTGGCAGGCAATATCAATTATATATTATACTAGAGGCCTGTTGCAGGAGGATTCCTGCAAGAATAGGGCTTCGCTCCCGTCTCTGCGACTCCTACCCCACCCTTCTCTGTGGCTCCTACCCCGCCCGTCTCTGCCGCTTCTCTCCTGCCCGTCTCCGCTACCTCAGCTCCGTAGCTTGGCTTCCTTCTACGGTGTCTTCAGTCTTCGCTCCCAGCCGGTATATGCAAATTAGCCGCCATCTTTGTTGGCGGTTAATTTGCATATCACACTGATTATCCAATGGGAGGCGTAGCGAAGGTACGGCCAATTACCATGTTTGTCTATTATTAGATAGGACTTGCTTGCTACTAACTTAAATGATACACAATATAAGAAAATAACAATAGTTTTCTTACTTCCTAGCATTAAGGTATCCAGCCTTTCGGGTTAAGTTTCGGTTAACAGGAAACTTCGTGGGATCAGGGTCAGGCACATATAAAGGGTCACTGGCTATTTCCAAATCCTCTATTGTCTGCTGCATGGTCTCTACATCACTGTCCATCTCCCTGCGAACACTAGCACAGAGAACAGGTTATTCACTACCAACCACAACAAAGTACTCCTTTCACAATCACATTTATCTGTGATTTGTTTTATATACATTTTCTTAAAGAGAGCAACAGTGGTATGGGTAGTTAAAGTAACATGAACATGTTATAAAACAGCTTTACGTTTTATTTAAAACAGATATTTTGGAAACAATACTAAATTCAAAAACTTAATGAAGCCATATTCAATGCCTAACTTCAAAGGAATTTTCAAACTGTTCTGTCCTGTGCCTTTAAAACAACATTTTCATCTCCCTTTCTCCCCCAGATTGACCACATCACTGCTCAGACTTCTGAACCTATTAGAGCTGCTTTCTCTAAATTTTCATGGCTTGAAAAACAAGATTTATTTAGTGATCTCCCATCTATCCACCACAATTCAGGTAACTGTGAGGATAACTCACTATGAATAATTACTATCATGTGTCTGTTATACTCAGACATAAAACCTAGTTTAGAATCAATAAAATAGCATCAGATTTGATACTATTATGAAATTCAGAGTTCAGATTCTCTGGAAAAGATGGTGAAAAAAGAAGTGTCCATGAGTCATGCAAGAAACACTCTCACGGCAGGAAATTAAATGGTAAATATTTTTAGATTATGACATTTAGCTGTTAACTTATCATTCACGTAACTTCATTTTCAATTTTAAGGAAGAAAATACTTACTTCTGTACACTTGTTCCAATGTTAGTTAAGAATTCTTCCAGTTGTTCATTGAGATTTTCAGAACCCATCTTAAAGAAACTTATCTGAGGCAAGAGGGTGTGAGAGTAAGAGGGCTGAACAACAGAAACACCCACACACACAAACAAAATACTTAAATAAAGCATATAAACAAATTCCAAGATAATGGGTAAGTAAAAAACAAAGCATTATTCCCATCTGTGTTAAAATAGGTTGTAGTTTACAATGACTTCTACTGGGCATGAAACCACTTTAGAAAAAAACTTAAATTTCACTGTTCATTCTTTTATATATTAACTAGAGGCCCGATGCATGAAATTCGTGCAAGGCCCTCAGCCCTCGCAGCCACAGCAGCTTGCCTCAGCCCTTGCCGCCCTGTCTTCATCAGGAAGAACGTATGGTCTAATTAGCATATTACACTTTTATTATTATAGATACATGCATATGGTAAGCAATTTTTTTTAATTGGAAAATAAATTTTAAGACATTTCAAGTAAGTCATATTGATAAACTATTTCATGTTTAATACAAAGATTAAAAAGTTTTGTATCTGAGGAATAACAATATTCATACTTGAAGAAATAGGGGGCTGCCATCTCATCTTCTATTACCCAAATTTAATTTTTTGGCCCCCTTCCTGATGCATACCTCTTGGGACACTTTGGAGTTCATTAATATTTTTAACTCAGGAAGTATGCAAGCAACTTGAATCAAACTCAAACTTTTCTTTCAGATCTATTATGAAGAAAGAATGATTGGAGGCTCCAGCAATAGGTGTAACTCCACAATTCATTTAGCTTTCTGTTCCCTGTCCTCAATTGTGATGAACAAGATCTACATACAAAGTAAGTGGTTTCATTTACCATGAAATATTTGAAATCTTCATCTGCAAGGAAAACCATTCTCCCTAACTTCCTTAAAATAACATCCTGATAACAATTTTAAATTATTTTAAAACATAGGCACAAAATTGTAATTTGTAGTTTGCAATGTAATATCCTTATATTTAACATAAATATCATACTTAATATAAAGTTTTTAGGGTAGTTATAATCCAAAATACAGTGTAGAATTCACCTGAGCTTGCATGTACCCAAGTAGAGGTTCTAACAATGCTATTTTCTTCTTGTATTGAAGAGTATTTAATGAACAAAAATAATGCATCATGGTCTGGTGTTGTTTCTTTCTGGAAGTGTAGACATCTTCTGTTACTTCATACTTTGCCTTTAAGTGAAAAAATTAAAAATACTATTATTGATTTAATTTTTTTAATATATTTTATTGATTTTTTTACAGAGAGGAAGGGAGAGGGATAGAGAGTTAGAAACATCGATGAGAGAGAAACATCGATCAGCTGCCTCCTGCACACTCCCTACTGGGGATGTGCCCGCAACCAAGGTACATGTCCTTGACTGGAATCGAACCTGGGACCCTTGAGTCCGCAGGCTGATGCTCTATCCACTGACCCAAACTGGTTAGGGCTTATTGATTTAATTTTAATTTATCTTTAGTAGTGGCTGTGAAGAAGAGCCTACCCAAAGGAAAAAGGCACATCACCAGCAATTGTGCACTGCTTTCTTATTTTCTTATAGATATTAGAAATCCTGCCCAATATTGGCTAAGATAGTTTTCCTGTTTTACTACCAACCATTTCATTTTAAAGCACATTAAAAGCAGAATTCTGCATATAACTAAGAATGGTACAATAAACTAAGCATGTCGGAGAAAGTCTACCACACAGAGGGAAGGCAGACAATTAATTGTTTGATAGTAGCTTAGCCATTAGTCTTTGACTTTGTCAGTTCACAACATACCACTCTCTACTCCTGGTTCCCTCCCTACTGCCCCTCCTCTCGTTTTCCTTCACCTACATTTAAAATGTGTGTGTTCCTTTAAGTTCTTGTATTCAGACAACAAATATTTACTAAGCACCTACTATGTAATATATACTAGGTTCTTCTCTCTTCCTGCTCTCCTGAGAATACCAAATCAAGTACAAAGAATATTCCATATTCCAATGACTCCCAAATTTTTACCTCCTACCCTTCACTCTCCCAAGTGTCAAAGGAAGCACATGTCCACCTGAGCTCTTTATGTGTATGTATGTGTGTGTGGTGGGGAATGTGCTAGCAATGTACAAAGCTAAAGACAGCATTTTTTTTTATTGTTTAAAGTATTACATGTCTTTTTCCCCAATTGACACCCCCACACACACCCCCAGTAAAGACAGCATTTTAAACAGGAAAAACTAGACCACCTAATGAAACAGTTGTTAATTGCAATACTGAAAGAGTAAGTATGGATCATACCTTGTCATTTTCTCTCTTTTTTGATAATCGGCTATATCTGTGAATTGCAGCATCATGATCTGGAAAATAGAAATGACTATTAACAACAATAAGATAGTACTTTGCAAAACTTATAAATGTTTTAAATGGCTTCAGATGCGCATCTTTCAACAAATGTTCTCCTATCCAAATTTCCCCTAAAGTATGTTTCTACTTATTAAATTGGTAAAAATATTTAATTCAAAGGAAGGAAACTATAATCCACTAAAATTTTACATAAATATTTTTAATACAAAAATAGCAAATGCTCATTAAAGAAAACGCAGGATGTATAGGAAAACAAGGCAGGGGAAATATTATATCACCTTTTTAATATTATGAGGATAGAAAATCACAAGAGTTGATTTAATTTCTTATTAAATTTTTCTATAGGGTAAACAGTACAACTTAAATAACAACACTGATTTAAATAATGTTCATTTAAACTTTTAATTAGGCTCATATTTTTTTCAATTATTACATAGAATCTGGCCACAGATTTGTGTTGATTTTAAAAATGCATGAAACAAGAAATAACTGTAAAGTATTAAGAGCTTACCATTACTAGCAATCTGAAACACTTCCTTTAATGTCAATATTTCTGGAAAAGTTCAAGAATAATTTCAGTGTAGCATATTTATGAAATATCTTAAAGTTTGTTTAGAAAATAGTAACTGCCATTTTAGCTATAATTAAAACTCCAAATAATATCTCATATTTCAACATTCAAAGTGAAAATGCCACTCTGTATTTCAGCTAGCCTATGGAACATTTACTATCATTAGCAACATTACAACTCCAAAAAATCTACTCACCACAAATTAGTAATATGACACAAAAACAAATTGTAAAACCACTGTAAATTCTAAGATATGGAAATAGTCTTTGTACCAGAATCTAACAACTCATTTTTTATATTGACTCTAATAAGTTCAAATGTTGAATAAGAAATAAAGAACATTTTATTAAAAAGATTATGACATTCAGTCCCCTTAGATTGAGAAAAGAGATTTTGTTTCTTGACCTTAGAACGACCATTCTTGAGGATTTACCACCGAAAATATTAACTCCATCTCTAAAATACATTTGTTTTTATTCCATTATAATTTAAATATTTTACCATCCACTGATATATTAATTCAATGTTTATTCTATCTACCTATCTTATAAATAGATCTATGTAATTTTCTAAGATTGTGAATTATGAGAAAGCAGAGCCAATTCTATAAAACTCATTTTATCACTGAATAATGCTAAATGGGGGCAAAATCCACCACAAACAACTAAGTGATGGGTTGCTAGCTGTGTCAGTACCGCCTACCTCCTGCCACTCCAGGCCATAAACACACCTCCATCTCCTGTGCCACTGTCTCAGTTCAAGTCTCAGTCATACCTCACTGGACTCTCATAACCTCCTAACCCATTCTCCTAGACATCAAATTCACTCTATTCCACCCTCCAAAAACAAAAGGATTGTGTCTCCTTCTTAAAAGACCTCCATTGGCTTCTCTTTCCTTATAAATTTAAGTGGAACATCTTTAACATAACCTAGTCCCAACTAATCTTCTTCTAGATTTGTCTCCTGCCATGCCCAACACATTCAATATTGCAGCCACACTTAACTTATCATTCTCAAAACAAGCCATGTATTTCTACAACCCATACCTTTGTATTTCCTAGTCCCTCTAATAGAATGACTCTTTTCTTCTGGCAAACTCCTCTTCATGGCTAAATGCTCATGTCAAATCCTTGGTGAAGCCTTTCTGACACCCTCCTCTGAGCTTTCACAACACCTTGCTCATTCCCTATGAAACAGTATTGTAATTATCTGTTTATCTACATCCTTCTGTAGACTTTCTCAAGTGAAGTGACATCTTATTCATATCAGTATTCCTCAGTATCTAGTTTAACACCTAGCATTAATTAGCTCCTATAAATGTTTAGTGACTAATTAAAGTAAATGTGGCACAAGCTGTATTCAGAAATGGTTAAGATATAGAGTAATATGCATTTTACAGGCATTAATATTCTGATAGCTAATGAAAGTAAACATAAGCTTGACTTCAGTACCTTTCAGATCTCTTTCTTTAAACTGGGTAATGGGGAACATCATGGCATCAGCAAGCTGCGTTGAAAGTACCGCATGACAAGAGCTAAGCTAGTAAAAGAAAAACCAAAAAGACCAAGTAACAGAAACATTTAACCAGTGTTATGTAAATAAAACAAAATCTAGTAAAAGATGTTGATAATAAGAGAACACAAAATTAGGTAATAAAATATACAGTAAAAAAGTTCCATTTAAAACTCTTAGAAGAAAACTTAGGATAACCTTGGATTTGGCAATGATTTCTTAGATATGAAACCAAAAGCACAAACAACAAAAAAATATATAAATTAAACTTTATCAAAATTAAAATTTTTGTATACCAAAGGATACTATCAAGAAAGTAAAAAGACAATCCACAGAATGGGAGAAAATATTTGCCAATGATAAGGAACTTGAATAAAAAACCCTTAAACTAAATAATAAAAGAAACAACCCAATTAAGAAAACAGACACTTTATCAAAGATTTACAAATGGCCAATTGGCACGTGAAAAGATGCTCAATATCATCAGCCATCAGGAAAATGCACGTCAAAACTATGATGAGATTACACTTCACACCACTTCAATGGCTACAATAAAAAGTAAATAAAAATAACACATTCTCACATGTTGGTAAGAATGTGGAAAAACTGGAACCCTCCTACATTACTGGTGGGAATGTAAAATTGTGTAGAAGCTGTGGAAATCTGTTTGGTGGTTCCTCAAAAAGTTAAACACAAAATTACCATATAACCCAGCAATCCCATGCCAGGTATATGCCCAAAAGAATTGAAAACTGGTGTTCAAAAAAAAAAAACAAAAAATAAAAACTTGTACATGAATGCTCATAGCAATACTATTTGCATTAGCCAAAAGGTGGAAAACAACCCAAATGTCCATCAGCTGATAAATGGATAAATAAAATGTGGTATATTCATACAAGATTTTATTTAGCAAAAAAAAAAGGAATGCAGCCCTAGCCGGTTTGGCTCAGTGGATAAAGCGTCCGCCTGTGGACTAAAGGGTCCCAGGTTCATTCTGGCCAAGGGCACATGCCCAGGTTGCGGGCTCGATCTCCCCCAGTAGAGGACGTGCAGGAGGCATCCAATCAATGATTCTCTCTCATCACTGATGTTTCTATTTCTCTATCTCTTTCCCTTCCTCTCTGACATCAATTAAAAAAAAAAAGGAATGCAATCTGATACATGCTACAACATGGATGAACCTTAAAAACATTTTGCTAAGTGAAAGATGACACAAATTATATTGAGTCCATTTATATGAAATATTCAAAATAGGTAAATCCAAACAAACAGAAAACAGATTTATGGTTGCCAGGAGCTAAAGGAGTGAGGAGTAGGAAGTGACTGCTTAATGGGCACAGGGTCTCCTTTGGGATAATGATAAAAGTGTCTAGAATATCAGTGCTAATGGTTGCACAACACTGTGAATGTACCAAATATCACCAGTAGTAAATTTTAGTTATGTATATTTTACCACAATAAAAAAAATTCCATTTTCTATAAATATTTCTTTATATTGATCTGCTACAATATTTTTATAATGAATTATTAAAATATTTCAAAAATTTATTTTCCAGTTAAGATACTAGAAAAGACAGGACTAATGGTGCATGTGAAAAGAAGAGTTTTCACTGTACTAGTAGAGAACAGTCAGGGGCTCTCCAAACATCTCTCACCACCTTTCTTCCTCCTAACTTCCAGCCTTTTTTTAGTTATTTGTTCTGAGAAATTAAGGGTTAATACTGGCTGTTTAGAATGGAAGATAAAATGTTGCCTGATGGCAAAAAAAAGAAAAACCATAAAGAGCCTCTTCTCTTCCTGTGTTCATCAGATAAGACAATGAAACACTGAATGTTAGTTACATGGACTGGGAGAACATATCCATATGTTTATTCCTTGAAAACAATTTGTTTTAATCAAGCATAGAAAGTACTGTTTTTACAAGACAGCCACCAAGAAATAAGGTCCTTTATAAATAGTAATCTTTTTTTAAAAGGGACTTACTCATATAATCATAATAATAACAGTTCCCAATAAAAGCTAAACAACTTGAATAACTTAATTATAAGACCACTTATTTAAGCAAAATAAAATAAACACTTACCTCATCTATAACTTTTGAAAACTGTTGCAAAGTAGAACTCATCACTTCATCATCACCACCCAATGGAAAACGCTAAAAGGTGAGAAACAGAGATGAGGTGAAGGACCAATGCTGTATGCCTTTTGTGAATGACATTATCATTTAGATTTTTAAATAACTTCAGAAAACTTCTAAACTTTGAATAAGCTCTAAAAGTATAATTTTAATAAGCTAGTATAGTTATATAATTAGTAAACATTAATTATGATGCTGCTAAGCAACCAATTAACATGGCATATAGAAATGCACACCATACTTGGGAGTTCAAAGATTTGGTGTTTAGCTCCAATTCCTCCAATAACCAGCTGTGTAACTTAAGCAAGCTTCAGTAAAAAGAAGAGAGGTCAATCAGATAACCTCTGTAGCTAACATTAAGTCATTAAAATTAGATATAAGTGCTATAAAGGAATTTCAATGGCATATCAAAATTAACTTCTGTGAATTCTAAAAAGTTTAGGATTCTTGATGAGAAATTCTACTTAACTATATAGATATGGTATTACTGCATATTTTAAATTATGCACTTAAAACTTTCATATACAGTACCTGTTTTTCATATTCTTTTAAAAGTTTTGAAGTCAGGTGTGTTGCTGCACTTAATTCATTCTATAAAAAAGATTAATTCAAATTAAGGAGACATTACTGATAAGAAAAACTTTTAGTTGAAGATACTTACACCATTTTTATTTATCACTTAACATAAAATATCGTACATGTTCTCTAAACCCCTCACTAAATCACTGGAAAGAGAACTACCATTAAAGTGCTAAAAGGAAACTCAAACCATAAAATATACACCAGCAATGTTCCTGGTGCATGCTTGTTTTTAACTAATAAAAATTAGGCATTAAATTAAATGTTGTTAAAGCTTTAAAGTTAGGAGTAACCTGTACATATCTTAGCAAAATCTTAAGAGATTCTACACTGAAAACTCATTATCCCTTTCTCTAGATACTGATACTAGTCCATAATAAGCATTTAATAACATACAACCAAAATGTGGTCAACCTAGTCATAAAATACAGCAACAGAACCATATGAAAGAAATAGTTTTTTTAATTTAAAGGGTTTTTTCCAATGATGAATATGACAAAAGTAACATTTCTTTTACATATCAACCTGTCTTCAGAAATCCAATTTGAGAGACCAATTAGAAGAAAAGAAAAGAACAACTATCACAACTTTTAAGTACATAATGAAAATGTGAGTCCAGAAGGAAGAGAAAATTAGAAGGGGAAAAAATGAGTACTTAATCAATCCCAAAGAAAGTTTACTATAGAACCCAGGTTGTTGTTAAGGCTTATAATTAAATTTCATAAACAAAGCCTCAAATCTTATTCCTATTCAACAAAATAATTTAGTCATTTCTATTTTCTTAAATTCATCTCCTATGCCCCAGAGCTACATCTAATTTTTATTACCTTCTATTAACAAAACAGAGGCAAAATACTTTCAAATCCTTTGTTTAAAAAGGGGAGGAAGTATTCCATAAGATTAAAAGCATGATTAGGGAAAATATGGGTGTCAATATGGGGTTTTCATTAAAATCTTAGGCCAAGGTCACTGTTAGTAAGTTTCAATAAGCCTTTACTGGGTTTGGGGAGTAGGGACAGATGCTTCAATCTTCATAACTTTTGTAGTACTACAAACTATGCATTAGTAACAGAAATGTGAGCTCTGTAATACAAAATAATGTTCATTCATCCATTCAACAAGTATTTCTTACTATGAGCCCAGGTCAGCACTAGGCACCAGTAAACAAGACAGACACTCTGTGCTTAAAGATTCATTTTTAAAAAGCATGGAGTCAGCCTTTAGCTTTTTACCTGTGCATCATAAATCCGATGCATAGCTTGATACAATTGGTTCATATAGTTGGAAATAGCTGTAGCATCTTCTTCAAATACACCCAGTAAAGACCTTGTCTGTATAAAATAAAAGCAATAAGTTTATGTTAACCATTACATAAATCAGATGGAAATTTTTTCTAAAGGAAGGAAAAATCCTAGAATATCAGAGCTCTAATTATTCTGAGTATTAATCTATTTTTTCTCTTTTGATAGTAATGCCAAGATGTCAGGATTCTTTGTTCTGTTTCACTTCATTAAAACAAAGGGTTTTTCCAAATACATCATACAAACTTTTAGAAGGAACAACAAAGATATATTTTTATGAAGTAAAAAGTCTGTAATTAAACTTAAGAACAAATCAAAAGACACATTCAAAGCTAATTTAACAGTATTCCATGTGTAAATACTTTAAATGTCTTATTTCCGGATAACTTATTATGATTATTTCTTTTTCTCTGTGGTATCTTCTAGGAATGCCAAACCCCTCCCCATCCTAATCCAAAAATAATACCACAATGCCCCTCTCCAGCATAGCCTATAAAACGTTAACCATGTTTTTCTGAGTGCAAAATTTGGGCTTATTCTTTTTCTTCTTCTTTATACATTTCTATATTGTTTGGCTTTATTTTTTTTCCAATGAGCACATAAAATTTTTCATTTTAAGGGGGGGAAAATTGTAAGTAAATTTAAGACTGTCAATAAAAAGAATTTCAGAGACAAGGAAACTCAGCATATCAAGGCAAAGTATGCTAAGCTTTTTATATCTCAAAGGCAGAGAAGAATTAAAATACCAAAAACTATTGCCATAACTACAGCTTAAAATCTAAAAGATGACCTTGTATTTTACTCTACAAATAATGCCTCAACCTTAAAAGCTGGTTTTTAAAAATCAACTTAGTCTTAGCTTCCTATTTTCAGAAGAGAAAACTAAGTGAATACAGTTTTTGGAAAAAAGCACAAAATCATTATGCCAATATACAAAGTCTACATTCTCAGTCATCTACTTCCCATGCCCCAGAGAATTAGATCTGACAGAATTTTTTTATTTTTTAGCTCTAGTGCCTCAACTCCTACCTCTCAAAGTGCTATTTTAAGATGTAAAAAGAAAAGCATCAAAAAATCTTGTTTGGCTATGCCATTTTTTAAAAATTATATTTTTTTATTGATTTCAGAGAGGAAAGGAGAGAAAGAGAAACATCAACGATCAGAATCATTGATTGGCTGCCTCCTGCAGGTCCCCTACTGGGGATCAAGCCTGCAACCCAGGCATGTGCCCAGACCTAAAACTGAACCTCCTGGTTCATAGGTCAACACTCAACATCTGAGCCAGGCCCTGGCTATGCCATTTTTAAGAAAAATCTGTCACTTAGTTGTTTTTTCCTCCAAAAATTACCATCCTAATTCAAGGAATACATTTATGTAAAAACCTGTAGTGGAACTAAATTTAAAAGATCATCTTGGCCCTAGCTGGTTTGACTCAGTGGATAGAGCATTGGCCTGCAGACTGAAGGGTCCCGGGTATAGTTCTGGTCAAGGGCACATGCCTGGGTGCGTGCAGGAGGTGGCCGATCAATGATTATCTCTCATCATTGATGTTTTTCTCTCTCCCCCTCTCCCTTCCTCTCTGAAGTCAATAAAAATATATTTTTCAAAAAAATTGTTAATTAAATATCAATCATAGTAAACTTTCTCACTTAAAAAAAATCATCTTGCCCTTAAAAAAAAAAAAATAAACTCTAAATCTAAATCTGAAAAATAAAAGCATTTAAAAAAAGGATCCTCTTGCCCTGGCCAGGTGGCTCAGTTGGTTGGAGCATAGTTCCATATACCAAAAGGTTTCGGGTTCGATTCCCGGTTAGAGCACATACCTAAGTTGTGGTTTGATCCCAGGTTGGGGTGCATATGGGAGGCAACCCATTGATGTTTCTCTCTCACATCAGTTTCTCTCTCTCTGAAATCAATAATAATGAAAAAAAATCTTTAGGTGAGGATTTTTAAAAAAGAAAAGATCCATCTTAGCCCAAACAGGGTTGAAATAGGTTCCCTAATTAAAACTCAAATATCAAGTTCAACACTGTATGATTGTTTAAAATTAGCAACTTATAAAAATACAATCAATACCATTTCACTGAATCTATGATGGCATCCACTGTGAGCTGCACCATTTTTATATACTACTAAAACAAACAAAACAATGCTGGCAATTAAGTTATAATTTAAGGTTTTCTTATGTCTCGAAATTTTTAATTTAAATTTCATGGAAACACACCTTTAGATACAATTTTATATATAACACCCATATAAACATAAAAAGGAAAACAAACACAAGCAGCATAAATTTAATATACTAATAACCCTAAAATTTCTTCAGAGTTCAACTCTTGTGAGTCACTTTTTGACACAAGAGTTATCAAATATCCATTTTCTCATCCACTATTATTCTGTACAAGTATTTCTTAGATGCGCTCCCCTTTTGTCCCCAATACATATTTTCTTACAAACCATTTCATGAGATACCATTCAGCAAGTTTTTCTTTTTATTGAATTTAGTGAGAAAGGGAGAGGGAGAGAGAAAAACATCATGATCAGTTGCCTCCCTCAACCTGAGATAGAATCCTCAAGCTGGGTGTGTACCCAGACCAGAACTGAACCCACACTGGCCAGGGCCCATACAGCAGGTTTTAATGGTGTCAAAGGAGTATTTTCAAACAACAAACACGAATGGTAGTGCTTCAAGTTAAACTGATTTGTTGGCTGAACGACTTTAGAGGTTGTAGTTGGCCAGTCATGCCACTAGGACAGTGATGGCGAACCTTTTGAGCTCGGCGTGTCAGCATTTTGAAAAACCCTAACTTAACTCTGGTGCCGTGTCACATATAGAAATTTTTTGATATTTGCAACCATAGTAAAACAAAGATTTATATTTTTGATATTTATTTTATATATTTAAATGCCATTTAACAAAGAAAAACCAACCAAAAAAATGAGTTCGCGTGTCACCTCTGACACGCGTGTCATAGGTTCGCCATTACTGCACTAGGACAGCCAGGTGTGTACATTTGCAGGCAATTAGAAATAAAACATCGTCAGCTGTAAGAGGCATCTTGACAACAGAGATGTGAAAATGTGAAAACAAGTATGTGTTGAATCTAGGAGTATTTCATATTATGCAAAAGAAGCCTCAATTTTTTTTAAATTTTAAAAATGATTAGGATCAAGTGATCTAATAAAAACTTGTATCAGGAGCTTTAAAAGTTTCCATAATCTTTGTTACTTCACTTCTTGGACTCCATCCTAAATAAATAACCCAAATTAGAGCAAAAATTGATGCCCAAGCATGAATCTCAGCCCAATATATAAAAGCAGAATTGGGGGAGGGGGGAGTCTAAAATCCAATAAGACAACTATTAAGTCAGCTAAGGAAACGCGCAGCCTTTAAATTCTTTTATTCAGAATGTAATAATATGTGAAGATGCTTAAACTATAATGTTAAATTAAAACCAAATAAAAATTGTAAACACAACATAATCTCAATTACATTAAAATGTATAAGAGAAAAAATTAGAAAGAAGAAAGTAAACTATTAACAGGGTTTGCGGCTGGGTACATAGCATGTAACTGCTTTCTTTTCTGTACTTCCAATTTTTCTGAAGTAAATATTATTTTTATAACCAGGTAGAAAAATAAAATAGCTATCTATAACAGCTGTGGTTCAGAGAAGTTGAGTAACTTGCCCTAAAGCAGAAGGGACTAAGTGGCAGTGAAGATTAAAACGTTTATATCCTAATCCCAGATCCAGGACTTTCCATTCTGCCACAGGTTCTCCCTAAGAATCACTTACAAGTGTCCTCCCTTTCCAAATCCCAGTTGTCCACAACTAATTTTCCCAAATAAATATTGTTTAGTTCAAAATTATTACTTCTAGCCCTAACCGGTTTGGCTCAGTGGATAGAGCATCAGCCTGTGGACTCAAGGGTCCCAGGTTCGATTCCAGTCAAGGGCATGTACCTTGGCTGCGGGCACATACCCAGTGGGGAGTGTGCAGGAGGCAGCTGATCGATGTTTCTCTCTCATTGATGTTTCTAACTCTCTATTCCTCTCCCTTCCTCTCTGTAAAAAAAATCAATAAAATAAATTTTTTAAAAAATTATTACTTCTAGAAATTGAAATATCAATGTGGCTATTTCATTAAAAATTACTGTCAAACTGACACTAATGTGGCACATTCTTGTAAAAAAGGAAAAAACTAATGCTCAAGTTGTAAACCAATTGTGTGAAAAATTCAAGAAATAAGTGAAGAGATTATATCCTCTTCACAAGTCATGGCCAGGGCACTGTACAACCTATTTTGAGCTGTGCATATAGTCTTTATGGGCTATAAAAGCCAGGCCAGGTAAAAGACAGGTACGGCAACATGTTGAGTCTTAGATAATAAAAAGGCAAAAGGACAAAGTGCACCTAACCAATACACCTCACAAAATTTTTGCGAAATGTATGAAACAAATATAGTTTATCTTTGCACTACAGAAATAATTTGAACTGCCTATTCTAGCAGTCAAGCCAAGATGTGGGTTTCTCTTTGTGTCAGTATTGGCTGATAAGAGTACATTACCAGCAGGCAACTGGCCAGTGAAGATAACTTTCAGCAGGAAAATCAAATCAATTCCACAATCAGAGCCCAATTTCAACTTGGCACAAGCCGGGTTGCTCAGTTGGTTGGAGCGTCCTCCTGACACGCCCAAAGTTTCGGGTTCCCTAAGTGGAACAACAAATCCACATCTCTCTCTCCCCCTTCCTCACTCCCTCTCTCTCTCTCTCTCTAAAATAAATAAATAAATGTTTTAATTTTAAAATAATACACGGCAGCCGTGCCGCCCAGGAAAGGGGCACATGAAATACATGGAACTGTAGTTCAAATGAACATTTCAGAACATTGTCTTCATTCTAAGTGGTTACGTTACCAACCATCAACGTGGTCTTAAATAGCTTAAATTATTGTGTAAGACTTAGGATGAAATTTCTCTATGCAAGTTACAGCCCCCACCGACGTGTTTTTAAAGTAGCTGATTTCATTCTTCAGTACTAGAAACATAACAAATGGTTGTTTCCCTAGACTGTCTGCAGCTAAAGCACGCGCAAGAGCATTCCCAGCGCGCAAACCCCGGCACACCGGGCGTTTATTTGGATGCGTGTCCCCGGGTCAAGTCTGCGAGGAGCGGCACGGCAGTCGCGGGGCCTCGGAGGCGCCGTCCATCACCAGCGTGCACAGCTCGAGTGACAGCGGCTACGGTCGCGGCCACGACACCGGCCACACCAGGCGGGAGGCTCCGGGACCAAGTCGGGCTCCTCCCCGCGGGCACATGAACAGCCTTTCAGCATCTCCCGGGGAAACACTGTTCCTCTTTCCCCAGCTCGCTCAGAAACCATCTCCTGAGTCTACCGGGTTCTTTCTCCGGAATTTTCTCGGAAGAGGTTTTCGGGGAGAAAACTCCAGGTTCAGGATTTACCACCGCACATCCCGGCGATAAAAACGCACCTTTCGTCAACAGAACGAAGCCCCGCGAACGTACGTGACCGCCGGGCCGCAGAGGTGC
>NW_005360187.1:2275161-2290460 GCF_000412655.1 Myotis brandtii | reverse complement strand
TTCGCGCTTGGGTGTAACTGGGGCGCCGTCTCCCATCGCCGCGCGCGCCTCGAGAACCGGAGCCTCGAGTGAGGACCACACTGGGGAATTGGGGGCGGCTTTAGTTCTCCCTCAGCATTTTCCGTCAGAGACCATGCAAGAGGCCCTGTGCTGTTGCCTTCCTTTAGTGTCTCAAACGGAACCTTCCCGACCCTCCCCGAAGCGTCCAGCCTCCCCCTCCAGCACAACGGTGCTGGCCACCTCAGAGGTCTGTGGGATCCGAGGTCGTGTCATTCACCGGGCTTTCCCGGCTGATTCGTGGACAGTAGATTCTACATTATTTTTCTGGACATTTGGATATCAGTTTATTCAGCTTAAAACATGTGACCTTGTCGCCAAAATCATCCATTCTTACCTGGTCTTGAAGGACTGACAAGCCACGATTTAGACGTCCATATTTCTTTAAAATCACAAATGAAAACACCTTTTAAAAATCAGAATTCCCTAGTCAGTTATGTTGGTGACTGACCAGCACTTGCGTTTGGTGGGAAAGTTTTGGAAGAAGCTTTAAGTAGCTTCTTGGGCCCCTGGTTTTACCGTGGAGAAGGCGCAGGCCGCTCTCGGGACTGGATCTGGACCGGACGTGCCGCCTCCCCATCCACCTGCCTGGCCGCACGCTGCCGGCGTGGCTCCCTGTGGCCCGAGGAGCGTTCCTTGCAGATGAAATGGCAGATCACAGCGCTGCCTACACATCCAGACATTCGCCCCACCAGCCCATCCCATTTTCAGTCAAGAAATGCTGAGTATAAAGATGATCAGTTGCCTGGCTCCACCGGTGCGTGGGAGCAAACCCAGCTACAGCGACGGGAATGGAAGGCACTCATTTTCCACCGAAGCCAGGTTTTCCCACGGCCTCCTGAAGAAGGATGAAGTCAGGTTTTCAATGTTTTCCCAGGTAGACTTGCAGTGGTTTCACAGAAGTATAATGTTATAAACTCTAACGAAAAGCTCTCCCCTTGGATTGCTTTTTATCAACTAGTCACCCTCTGGAAGAGGCCTTTAGTTTTTGAAAGGTGTTTGGAGTCCGGCCTTACCCAGCGCTGCTGGTTCCCAGCTGCTGGGATGTACCCACAGCACCTCCAGGTCCCAGCAACCGGTCGGTCCTCCCCGATTTCTTTTCACTCCGGCAGCCCAGGGGCGTGCAGCCTGGCTCTACCGAGGAAGACTTGCAAGGTAAGTGACCTGCCTCGTGCAGCTGTGACTTAGATTGTAAGTGTGGGAAAAGCAAGGCAGCGGCCTTTTCTGATTGCCCAGAATCAAGAGAAAGTGACCAGTGAAAACCAAGTGTGAGGAAGAAGAGTCATTCTGTGGTGTTGTTGAAGAGAGTTGGCCAGTTGGCCAAACCCAATGATTTCAGTGAAAAATTCCATTAGGTAACTGAATGATCTGGGTGGGGTATTCTCATCAAGTTCAATGGTTTCCTCCTTTGTGTGTTATGTGCATCTAAACTGTCTTTTTGTAATGGATTCTCAAAAGGCTACGATATTATCAAGGAGGGACCAAGGAGGGACAAGGAATTCTTACCGGGCTCTGCTGATTAAAAAACAAAAAAAACAACAACACAAAAAACAAAAAAACAAGTTGACATTCAATTGAATGGAGAGGCAGTTTAGTCAAATCATAAAACTAAAAAGAATCTTAACAGGTCTTCTGTTTGGATCCTGTATCTAGGCTACTGTTATATACCCTGCTCATCCAAAAAGATTATTGTATTTTTTATTTTAAAACATCTCCACAACTGCAGAATTACAGCCTCCTCTGACAACCAATTTAAGTTTAATCAACCTAGATTCTGTACAGTTGACCAAGCTCAGTTCCTTTTACACAGGAAATGAGGCTTGTTCAGAGAGAATGCCTCAGGGGTTACTGGGGAGCATAGTAAAAACTTCGGCCAGCTGGTTAATTTTATGGAAGGCAAGGCAGGATTAAACGACATTCACCACACAATTCTTTGAGACGTTTCATACCTGTAATTTGCAATAAAAGGACATACAATCCTGTAAATAGATTTGTTAATTATTAGTCTCCTAAAATTATATTTGATCTTATAATTGGGTTTTTACATGATACTCCTTGAAGTTCTGGTCTGTGGTCTGTAATAGGAAAGAATCTAACAACACAAATGATTCTGATACTTTACTTTTCAAAATTATCCCCCTAGGTCATACAAGTCATCTGGGGAAGGTTGTTAGAATACATATTTCTTAGCACAGCTGGAAGGTTCTGATGCCAGAGGTCAGAAATGGGGTGGGAGTTACCCCACGTGAGTCAAAGCAAATGATCCTCAAAGCACAAGTTGAAAAACTCCATCCAAAACGGAGAAGAACCGTTTTCCAGTCCAAAATAGCCTTGTATTTCAGAAAATTTAGAGTCAAGTAAACATTTAGGAAAAAAGTCCTAGATTCCAGCTGAGAATAGGGACAGGGGCACCATTTCCAGAATCACCCGGAGAGTAGGGGAAGCCTCATCTTCACAAATATCCCCCAAAAGAACCAATAAATCTGAAATTCTGAGGAATTCATACTCCTTTTAAAAGTATAATGTATAATGCAAATAATTCTGGATGTTAGCTAGTAAATCACTTGTTAATGGACTCACTTTAACAGATAATTGTTTTCTTAAATTTTTTAAATATAATTCTTTATTGTTGAAAGTATTACATATGATCTCTTTTTTCCCCCATTGACTCCTCCAGTTGGCCCGCCCCCTCCCCTCTGCCCCAGGCCTTCAGCACCCTATTGTCTGTGTCCATGGGCCATGCATATATGCATACAAGTCTTTGGTTGATTACCTGCCTTCTCTCCCCCCAACCCCCTCTTCCCTCTGAGATTCCGCACTCTATTCCATGCTTCCATGTCTCTGGATCCAGTCCGTTCATCAGTTTTTGTTACTTATTAGATTCCACATATGAGTGCGGTCATGTGATACTTGTCTTTCTCTAACTGACTTATTTCACTTAGTATGATCCTCTCCAGGTCCCTCCATGCTGTCTCAAAGGGTAAGAGATTCTTCTTTTTTACTGCTGCATAGTATTCCGTGGTATAAATGTACACAGCTTTTTTATCCACTCATCTACTGATGGGCCCTTGGGCTGTTTCCAGACCTTAGCTATTGTAAATTGTGCTACTATGAACATAGCGGTGCATACATTCTTTCTGATTGGCACTTTGAGTTTCTTAGGGTATATTCCTAGAAGTGGGATTTTTTATTGATTTTAGAGAAAGAGGAACGGGAGAGGAAGAGAGAGAGAGAAACATTGAATTATAGTTTCACTTATTCATTCATTCGTTGGTTGATTAATGTATGTGCCCTGACTGGGGATCGAACCCACAACCTTGGTATATCAGGACAATGCTCTAACCCCGTGGTCAGCAAACTGCGGCTCACGAGCCACATGCGGCTTTTTGGCCCCTTGAGTGTGGCTCTTCCTAAGCCTCAGGAGTACCCTAATTAAGTTAATAACAATGTACCTACCTATATAGTTTAAGTTTAAAAAATTTGGCTCTCAAAAGAAATTTCAATCGTTGTACTGTTGATATTTGGCTCTGTTGACTAATGAGTTTGCCGACCACTGCTTTGGGCAATCTGAGGGTAGACTCAAAAGTTCTGAGGAGTGGATTTCAAAAAGAGGTGGATGAGCAGCAAGAACCAACAGATTCTTCACTGTGCCACTGCAAACCACCCTCTACCTTTGACCTTGATGTTGATAATTGCTTTTGCTCTTTGCCAAGCATCCTTAAAATGAAAGGCAAATTCTGTAGCTTCCACTTTCTTGGCTGTACAAAGAACTTTATTCCTAGAATAACTGTATATGCTTCTGTTTCTTTTATGGTTGCCTTGATTCCTTTTTGGAAGAAAAGGACATTACTAAATTTATTTCTTTGGCCAGGCCAAGAACTTTGAATCAAAGCAGAGTCCTTCTCAATTCTGTGGGGAGATGGATAAAAGCTTAGGCCAGCCTAGCTATCTTTGATTCCTGGCTGTACTCTTTACTAGTTTTGTGACTTTGTGTCTCCATTCTGTCATCTGAAAAATAGGGCCTAATATAGGGAACCTACATTATAATATTGTGAAGATGATTAATGAGTTTTCAAAATAGTCCTAAGTACAATAAGCATTCAATAAAAATTAGCTTAATTTAATCTTAAATATTTTAATGCTTTTAAGGCAGCTTTGTTTTCTTAATTTTCCCTTTTTTCATATCTAAAGAAACCAATATTTCCTATGTTAGAAGATGGTGCTCACTCTTTTAGAGAATCCTGAAACTATTTTAAACATTACCATTACCTTTGCTAGTGTTTTATCACTTTGACTTAGGGGGTTTTTATAGCCAAAACAAAAATGTTTAAATTAATAAATGTGTATTTTGATATTCTGGAGAACAATTGTCGGTACCAAAACAGCAAAGGCTATTGTCCTGTTTTGGGGTTTTGGCAGTGAGGAGGAAGAGATGCCCTAAGTTGAAAAGACATGACTTAATGATACTCGTACCCCCACTAGAATTCTGGGGCAGGTTAGTGGAAAAGAGGTGGCCCTTAGAGAAGTCAGTGTGTTTCATACCGTTTAATCATTGAAAACATTTTAATTTTTGCAGAACCACAGAGGGCAGTTAAAAAAAAAAAATAGTGAGAATTTGAGTAAACCATGGCTAGTGCAAATAAATCTCAGGGTTAATCAGCACATTCTTCCACAAGCACTAGGTGGTGCTATAAATTTAGTTTTGAGATTCAAAGTACTACCTCAGGAAATGGTTGTCTTTATTCCACAAATATTTACTATGTAATGAACAAAATATTAAAAATCTGTCCTTGTGAGGATGGTGAGAAGAAAGAAAAATGATAAACATAGTAAGTCATTAGAAGTATAGTATTTTAGAAAGTGGTACATGCTATAGGAAATAGAGCAGGGAAAATGAGATGAGGAGGCAGTTGCAATTTTAAATAGGCTCACCAGCACTGAGGCCCTAAGACTTAAGGCTGGAGTGGTCTGGTTTGTTTTCAAGAATTGCATAGAGACCAAGGTGACAGGAGAGGAATGAGCCAGGAGAAGTCTGACTCTGAAGAGGGAGGAAGAAGAGGCTACGTTGTGTAAAACCTTGTGACCTATTGTGAGGACTTTGACTTTTACCTGGTTTTGGATAAAAATACCTTTAATAGAAGTTAAGATTTGAAAAAAATGTTGATAAGAACCATAACATTTATTCCCTAGAAACAATGTTATAAATGCCAATCAGGCTCTCCCATTTCATCTACAACGATTAGATTTTTTTAAAAATGGAGACAACCCTAAGTTCCCAGGAATGTTGTTCAATAAATTATGGTTCATCCATTTGATGTCTAGCACCAAACAACTGTAGAAGGATGAGATAGAGCTATACATACTGACATAGGGCGTCATAGGGCGAGGATGGGGGTAGGGGGCAGTGAACCACTAGCAGAAAAATACACATCTGACTCCATGTGGATAAAAACGTGTCCGTGTGTGTCCACCTATTTATTTGAAGGCATTTAAAAAAGACAGGAAGGAAAGGCACTAAACTGTTAGTAGTAGTAATCAATGGGTGTGGAGTAAAAATGGGTAGAATTGGAGGAGACTGTCATATTTAACTCTATTAATGTGGTATTGAATGAATTTTTTTTAATATGTGTTGATTTTTTTTTTTTTTTTTTTTTAGAGACAGAGGAAAGGATAGGGATAGAGAGGTGGAAATGTCTATTAGAGAGAGACATTGATTGGCTGCCTCTTGCACACCCCCTACTGAGGATCGAGCCTGCAACTCTGGCAGGTGCCCTGACTGGGAATCAAACCAGTGATCTCTAGGTTCATGGGTTGTCACTCAACCACTGAGCTGCACTGGCCAGGCTGACTGGTCCTTTTTTATGTCATTGATCTTCTCACTAAGTTCCTTGAAGTTTCCATTTATATTCCTTAAGCATCGTTATAACCATTGTTTTGAACTCTGTATCTGGTAGTTTGCTTGCTTCCATTTCATTTAGTTCTTTTTCTAAAGATTTCTTCTGTTCTTTCATTTGTTTCTTTGTCTCTGCATTTTTGCTGCTTCCCTGTGTTTTTTTCTATGTATTAGGTGGAGCTGCTATGTCTCCTGGAATTGGTAGAGTGGCCTTGTGTGATAGGTGTCCTTCAGGGCCCAGTGGCTCAGCCCCACCAATCACTGAGCTAGGCACTCTAGGTGCACTCCTGTGTGGGCTGTGTGCACTGTCCTGTTGTAGTTGAGCCTTCATTGCTGTTGGCATCACTGGGAGGGATTGACTTCCAGGCCAATTGGCTGTAAGGACCAGTTGCAACTACCGCAGAAGAGCTGCTATATAGGAGAGGCTTGCTTCAATGGGGCTTTGGTCCTCTCCAAATCTACCCCTTGAATGTGTTGCTAATGGATGTGGTAGGGTTGTAATCTGACTTGGTCTGAAGATGAACAGTGGATGCACTGGCTCTGGGGACTCTCTGGAGGTGCAAAGTCAGCTACTGCCGGGGCCACCCAGCACGAGCTATAGAGTGATCTGCAAATGGCTGCTATTTCTATTGGCCTTGGAGGTTCCCAGGAGAGACCAAGCTGTGAACCAAGGCAGGTTACTGCTAGTGCCAGGCCTGGGGCCACTTATCGTGAGGTATGGGGCACGCTGATGCCAGCTGCTGCTTGTTTGAGAAAGTTTAGGAAAGTCTGAAGCCTGAGCTAGGACAGGCCATTCATATGGAAAAGCCATTGCAAACAGCTTGGGTGAGATTACTAATTGGGTGGAGCAGTGTCTCAGGGAATTATCGGGGCCTGGCAAACAGTCTGGGCCAGGTTGATGGAGACTTGGATATGACAAATGCCTGTTGGTACTGGAGCCAGGAGGTCTCAGCAAAGCAACAATGACCTCTGCCAGCACTTTTGTCTGGGACAAAACTTTCCCCCAATTCTTGCCCTGATGCCAGACAATTTAGTTCCTCCCCATGTGTCCCTGGATCTTTTCAAGCTGCTGCCCAAGCGCTGGAGTTCAGAGGAGTGAGTCTGAGTAAGTCTGTGCACCATCCCTTTAAGAGGAACTGCTTGGGACTCTAGTAGCCTGTGTCATTCAGCCACAATCCCCACTGGTTTTTACAGCCTGAAGTTATGGGACTACTCTTCCTGGCACTGGAATCCTGGCCTCAGATACCTGGTGTGGGGCTAGGACCCCTTGCTCCTCGCAGAGACCTCCGCAGCCAAAACATCCCTCTCGATTAAAAATATGCCACACGTAGGTGTCAGACCAACCCATTCTATGACTCTGCCCCTTCTATCAGTTTCAGTGTGGCTTCTTCTGTAATTCTGTAGTTGTAGGACTTCCATTCAGCCTGATTTCAGGCAGTTCTGAATGATGGTGGTTCTGTGGTTTAGTTGTAATTTTGATGTGGTTGTGGGAGGATGCGAGTATCATGTTTACCAATGTCGCCATCTTGACAGGAAGCCACAAATCATTGCATGTCAATTTTTAAAATCAAGGGCCTGCTATGTGCAAAGCACCATATTTTACTGAAGGCCATTTTAACTGATTTGAAAATATAAAAATATGAAACTGTGCTCTTGAGATTTGTGAATAAAGCCTGAAAGGTTTTTAAATGTTACAAATAAAGTGAACCTTTATTTAATATCTCCTACGTGACAGGCACTGTGAGAGGTGCTGGGAAAGATAGAAGAGTGTATGAAACAGCCCAAACTCTTCTAAACCTTGTAATCACTGGGAAAGATACCTTGTGTCACAAGTAACAACAATGGAACAGCATAGTCCTACAGATGTGAATTGTTTAACAGGACTTAGGATTTTTAAATTTCAAGCTCAGATTTTTAAAGTGAATCTGCATCTCACTTTTATTAAATTTTCATTACAGAATGCCATAATGTTTTCTAATTTGTGGATTACCCTGGAGTGATATATAACTGGTTCATAGAAAACTAGGAGTACCTTCACACACAGAGCTAGAGGGGAGGGAGGTTGGAGGAATGGGTAAAAAAGGTGAAGAAATTAAGAAGTATAAATTGGTAGTTACAAAATAATCACAGGGATATAAAGTACAGCAAAGGGTATATAGTCAATAATCTATATATATATAAAAGCCTAAGCGACCAGAATGACCCGAACAACTGGTCTGTATGATGTGCACTGACCATCAGGGGCAGACGCTCAACACAGGAGCTGCCCCCTGGTGATCAGTGTGCTCCCACTGCCAACCTCCCCTAGCCGGCCAACCTACCGCATTCTCTCCCCCCAGCCAGCAGGCCCCGATCACCTGATCGGGGCGGGGCCCCAGGCTTGGATGGGAACTGGGGGTGGCTGACGGCTGACGTGTCCCCTTTCCCAGGGGGGTCAAGGGCTGGCACCTTCCATGGGGCCAGCAGTCAACCTCCCATGCCCCGTCCCTTCCCCCAGCCAGCAGGCCTCAGTCGGCCTGCTGCCCACCCATCTCGGTGGCAGCAGGGCAGCAAGCAAAGGAGGAGTGAAGGAGGAGGGAATGGAGGAGGAGGGAACTGCGTGGTGGCGAGGCACCAACAATGGCAGAGTTGGCATCTGGCATCCATTCCTTTCACGCCCAGCCCAGTGACCGTCGCCTCCTCTCCAGCCTGGCCCTGATTGGCCTAGCTCTGATGGCCATGGTCGCCAGCCAGGCCTAGGGACCCCACCCATGCACAAATATTGTGCACCAGGTCTCTAGTCTATAATAAAAGCGTAATATGCAAATCGACCAAACGACTGAACAGCAGAATGACCATATGGATGACCTTCCAGACGACCACACTATGACATACACTGGCACCAGGCCAGCCAAGGTGGGTGCGATGCGATTGGTCGGGGGACCCCGCCATCACCCCACAATCACCCTGCAGAGGGAGGCCCAGGCCACCCTCTGTGGGGCGATTGATGGGGGGACTCCACAATTGATTGCCCCGCAGAGGGAGACCCAGGCTACCGGCTGGCGGACAATCGATCGGGGGTCAGGGGGTGTATGGGGGGACTCCACAATTGATTGCCCCGCAGAGGGAGGCCCAGGCTACCGGCCGGCAGGCAATCGATCGGGGGTCAGGGGGTGTGCTCCACAATCGCCCCAAAGAGGGAGGCCCAGGCTACCCAGCCGGTGGTACTGCGGTGGGAGGGCAGGGCCTCCGCCTCCCTCTGCGGGGCGATCAATCACCCCACAGAGGGAGGCCCAGGCCACCAGCCAGTGACGCTGTGGCAGGTGTGCGGGGACGGCCAGTGATCATCGAGCAGAGGGAGGCCTAGTCCAGCCAAGCCTGTCACTTGCAGAGGGAGGCAACCAGCTGAGGGGGTGGGGGAGAGCCGCACAGATGGCAAGCAGTGGCAGGGGCAGGGCCAGCTGCCGGCAGCCAGAGGAAGGAAAGCCCGGATAGGTCCTGATCGCCCGCCAGGCCTAAGGACCATACCCGGGGGGTCCTGGATTGCGAGAGGGCGCAGGCCAGGCTGAGGACCCCCACCCCTGCACGAATTTTGTGCACCGGGCCTCTAGTATTGTAATAACTATGTATGGTGCCAGGAGGGTACTGGAAGTATCAGGGGGAACACTGTAAAGTATATAACTGTCTAACCACTATGTTGTACACCTGAAACCTGAAATTAATACAAAATAATATTGAGTGTAAACTTAATTGAAAAATAAAACATTTTTTTAAAAACATTGGAAACAATAGTAAACCCACAGCAGTTACATTGTCTGTCCAATTTGCAGATGTCTTCTTCCTAATCCCATCCATCCATCCATTTGTTTGTTCACTCATTTAACAAATATTTATTAAATATCTACTTTGACATTGTTCTAGGAGACACTGAATGTATAACAGTAAAAAATAAACTTTTGTTTTCAAAAACACATTTAACATTTAAAAATACTGACAGTCTCAAATAGGACAGTGTAATTCCTATGCAAAAATAAAGTACAAGTGTCATTAGAGCTTTGCTTATTGCATTTCTATCTTATGCTCACAGATTGTGAGCATAATAATTATATGGCTGATTTATTTTTAAAAATCTCTGCCAAAACACCTAAGACAGTGGGCATTTTTCCTGATGTTAATGATTTGGGATTTAATTGTAATACACAATTAGAAAATAAATGATAAAAACCTGGGTGGATTTAGAAGTTATAAAACAAAACATAAACCTCTAAATTTTTACTTATACATGTAGATGTTTATAATACAGACTGTACAATTTTATGATTCCTAAAATATCTTCATTGTCAATTGTCAAACTTTTGTTTCTCATATCAAAATAACTGTTAAAAGTTATTGAGGATAGGAGAAACCAAGATGGCGGCATAGGTAAACACCGGAGATTGCTGCCGCAAACAACCACTTCAAAAATACAACTAAAAGACGGAACAGACATCACCCAGAACCACAGGAAGGCTGGCTGAGGAGAGATTCTTCAACTAGAAGGAAAGAGAACAGCATACCGAGGCTCAGAGGAGGCACAGTGTGGAAAATACAAAGGTGCAGAGGTGCGCGCACAGAGCGGGCTGGTGACTGAGGGCGCGGTTGTCGTTTTCAATCAGGAGGGAGTCTCAGACTCTGAGCTCCAGATCCGGGCGAGTCTCTAGGGACTCAGACTCAAACGGGAGAAGCGGGATTGTCTGGGAAGGCCATGTCAGCAGCAACTGCCAGCCAAATGTCAAACTTGAAATCTCCCAAATATTCTACAGGACATAGGTAGTTTAGGTAAAAGATCACTCTTCTTATCTATTATAATAAAGGCATAATATGCAAATCAACCAAATGACCGAACAGCAGAACGACCTTCCAGACAACCACGCTATGACACGCACTGACGCCAGGCCAGCCAACGCAGGTATGATGTGATTGGGAGGGGGGAGGGGGAGGCCCGCCATCGCCCCACGATCGCCCTGCAGAGGGAGGCCCAGGCCAGCCAAGTGATTGCACTGCACGCCTGTCGTCCACAGAGGGAGGCGACCCACGGTGGGGTGGGAGGAGCAGTGCCACGCAGATGGCAAGCAGTGGCAGCGGCGGAGGCAGGGCCAGCTGCCGGCAGCCAGGGGAAGGAAAGCCCGGATAGGTCCTGATCGCCCGCCAGGCCTAAGGACCATACCCGGGGGGTCCTGGATTGCGAGAGGGCGCAGGCCAGGCTGAGGACCCCCACCCCTGCACGAATTTTGTGCACCGGGCCTCTAGTATTGTAATAACTATGTATGGTTCCAGGAAGGTACTGGAAGTATCAGGGGGAACACTGTAAAGTATATAACTGTCTAACCACTATGTTGTACACCTGAAACCTGAAATTAATACAAAATAATATTGAGTGTAAACTTAATTGAAAAATAAAACATTTTTTAAAAACATTGGCAACAATAGTAAACCCACAGCAGTTACATTGTCTGTCCAGTTTGCAGATGTCTTCTTCCTAATCCCATCCATCCATCCATTTGTTTGTTCACTCATTTAACAAATATTTATTAAATATCTACTTTGACATTGTTCTAGGAGACACTGAATGTATAACAGTAAAAAATAAACTTTTGTTTTCAAAAACACATTTAACATTTAAAAATACTGACAGTCTCAAATAGGACAGTGTAATTCCTATGCAAAAATAAAGTACAAGTGTCATTAGAGCTTTGCTTATTGCATTTCTATCTTATGCTCACAGATTGTGAGCATAATAATTATATGGCTGATTTATTTTTAAAAATCTCTGCCAAAACACCTAAGACAGTGGGCATTTTTCCTGATGTTAATGATTTGGGATTTAATTGTAATACACAATTAGAAAATAAATGATAAAAACCTGGGTGGATTTAGAAGTTATAAAACAAAACATAAACCTCTAAATTTTTACTTATACATGTAGATGTTTATAATACAGACTGTACAATTTTATGATTCCTAAAATATCTTCATTGTCAATTGTCAAACTTTTGTTTCTCATATCAAAATAACTGTTAAAAGTTATTGAGGATAAATCATTTGCGAGGTTTCACAACCTTTTTCTTAACTGATCAGTACACTTTATATCATGAGATCATTGGTGAGGATATTACAGTGGTTGTTATTTGATAATGTCTATAAAATAGGGAATTTCCAAACAGAAAATCCAAGTCAAGACTCTGCCACTTGCTAGCTGGTGACTTCTGTAAATTACAACTGAACTCTCAGTTTCTGTTTTCTCAGCTACATATAGTGGAGGATTTGTGAAAGGATTAAATACATATCTGTTAAAATGCTTTAGAAGCTATAAAGCAATATAGATAAATAACATTTATTAGAAACCAACTGTAGATATTATATTAATGGTGAAACACTGTTCTCATGTGAGGAACAAAAGAACGGTGTCTGTTTTCATCATCACTATTTTCAACATTTTTCTATACTTCTAGACCAGCATTGCCCAACTGAACTTTCTGCAGTGATGGAAATGTTCTCTGTCTATGCTGGCCACATGTGGGCTAACTAAATTTAAATAAATTTAAGGTTTAGTTCCTCAGTTGCACTAGCCACATTTCAAGTGCTCATTAGCCACATGTGACCTGTGGCTAGCATATTAGGTAGTGCAGATATAGAACATTTCCATTATCTTAGAAAACTCCATTGCATTAGAAGTTCTGTTGGTCTGCAATTATAGATTAACTAGAGGCCCAATGCACAAAATTTGCGCAAAGGGCTCAGCCCTCGCAAGCCACAGTGGCTGCCTCGGCCCTTGCAGCCCTAGCTTTGTCCGGAAGGTTGTCCAGAAGGACGTCTGAAGGTCGTTCAGCTGTCCAGTCTAATTAGCATATTACGCTTTTATTATTATAGATGTTTAATGTTAATCACATATCTATCCATCCATCCATCTTATTTATTTATTTATTAAATATATTTTATTGATTTTTTACAGAGAGGAAGGGAGAGGGATAGAGAGTTAGAAACATCGATGAGAGAGAAACATCGATCAGCTGCCTCCTGCACACCCCCTACTGGGATGTGCCTGCAACCAAGGTACATGCCCTTGTCCGGAATCGAACCTGGGACCCTTGAGTCCGCAGGCTGATGCTCTATCCACAAGCCAAACCGGTTAGGGCTGTCTTATTTATTTTTTATTTTAAAGTTGCAGACATCAACAACTTTTCCCTTAAGCTCATCAGCATGCATATCATTAACTATAATTCAATACTTGCTTATACTTTAATAGACAAAATTTTACTTACAGTGAAGAGTACCAATCAATGAGAATTGACAAATGTATACATCTGTGTAATCCAAACTCCAGCAAGATATAAAATATTACCATTACCCCCCAAGTCTCCTCATTCTTCCCATTTATTCGCCACCTCCATTCACACCTTCTGATTTTTTCAATATAAACTCGTTTTGTGTATTTTAGAACATTACATAAATGACATTATACTTTTTAATGAATTTATTTTATAGATTCTTAAGATTTTTCTATGTAAACAATCATGTTATCTGTGAATAGAGACAGTTTACTTCCATTCTAATCTATATGACTTTTATTTCTTTTCCTTGCCTCATTGCACTGCCTTAGATCCAATATAATGTTAAATAGAAATGCTTAAAGCAAACATCCTTGCCTTGTAACTAATCCTAGGGAGAAAGCATTCAATATTTCACTATTAAATATATGTTACCTGATTATTTCTATGGATGCCCTTTATCAAATTAAGGAAGTTACTTCTAATCCTGATTTGCTGAAAGATTTTTTTAAGTCATGAATATTTTTCTGCATCTGTTAATGTGATCACAGCTTTTTTTCTGTCAATGTGATGGATGACATTGATTGATTTTTAAATATTAAACTTGCCTTTCTGGGAAAAGCCCCACTTACTCATAATACATTATCCTCTGTGTATGTTTCTACACTCAATTTGCTAATGTTTTAAGGAATAAAAAAAGTCTGTGTTCTTAAAGGATATTTATGTATAATTTGTTATCAGGGTTATTCAGGCCTTATAAAACAAATTTAGAAAGGACCCATTCCATTTTCTGAAACAGTTTGTATAAGACTGGTATTGTTTAAGACTGCTCTTTAAATATTTGTTAAATTTCATTAGTGAAATTGGGAAAGAATTTGATAATCAATTTTGTTTCTTTTCTTTTTCTTTTTTTTAATCCTCACCGAGGATATTTTTTCCATTGATTTTCAGACAGAGTGGAAGTGAGGGAGAGGGCGGGTGTAGAGAGAGAGAGAAACATCCACATGAGAGAGACTCATTGATTTCTTGCCTCCCACACACACCCCAGGGATAGAACCAGCAACCGAGGTATGTGCCCTTGACCAGGTATTGAACCCACGACCCTTCGATCCACGGGCCTATGTTCTAACCAGTGAGCCAAACTGGCCAGAGCCAATATTTTCTATTGTATCTTATCTTAGTTTTGGTAATCATAGCTTTTAAAGATACTTATTTTATGCAAGTTATTGAATTTATTGGTATAAAGTTGTTCATAATCCTTTATCTATTTAATGTCTGTGGTCTCTGTAATGGTAACACCTCTTTATTCCTAATATTGGTAATTTGTGTTCTTTTGTTCTTGATCAATCTGTCTCCAGGTTTATTAACCTTGATTAGAAGTTTAGAACTTTCAGCCCTACTTCCTAACCTCAGGGGAGGTGAGAGGGGCTAGAGATTGAGGTCAATCACCAATAGCCAATGATTTAAACAATGATGCTTACGTAATGAAACCTTCATAAAACTGGGTTCAAAGAGCTTCCTGATTGCTGAACACATTGAAGTGCTAGGAGGGTAGGATGGTGGCTCAGAGAGCTTCCTTCCCCCATACCTTGCCCTATGCATCTCTTCTATTTGACTGTTTCTGAGTTATCCTTTATAATAAAACAGGAAACATAAGTAAAGTGCCTCCTGAGTTTTGGGAGCCATTCTAGCACATAACTGAACCTGAGGAGGGCTCATGGAAACCCTGGATTTATGGCCAGTTGGTCAGAAGCACAAGTGGCCACCTAGGATTTGTGACTGGTTTCTGAAGTGCATGCAGTTTTGTGGGACTGAACCTGTGGGGTTTGTGTTAACTCCTGGTAGTTAGTGTCAGTATTGAATTGAATTGTAGGGCACCCAGTTGTTGTCTGCAGAGAATTGGAGAATTATTTGGAATGGAAAACCCATATACATTTCATGTCAGAAGTTTTGTGAGTAAAACCTGCTCATCAGACACCCTGGTCAGTGTGCTAAGTGGTTAGAGCATTGCATTGAAGGGTTCATTTCCCAGTCAGAGCACATACCTGGTGGGAGGCAACCAA
>NW_005360187.1:2272764-2274477 GCF_000412655.1 Myotis brandtii | reverse complement strand
TTTTTTTCTTTTTTTTATTTTATTCTGGGCCAGCTTTAGCTCTGGCTCTAGCTCTGAGGCTTCGTATCTGGTTTGTTTGCCGTTCTATAATCGAAACAATGTATAACTTCAGCTCTGAGATCCCGGCAGGCTGAAAGCTGGTTTCTGGGGTTTTGTTTAGCTTCTTATTTGCAACATAGTACATAGTTGCTTAGAGTTGCAACTCAGAGGCCGGCAAGTCAGGCGGGGAACGTTGGAGTCTGCAGTCACTGGAGCAGGCAAGCCTCATGTTCGCTTCCAGCTGCCTGGCTGCCGGCCGCCATCTTGGCTGACAGTTAATTTGCATAAGGATATGCTGATTAGCCAATGGGAAGGGTAGCGGTCGTACGCTAATTACCATGTTTCTCTTTTATTAGTGTAGATAGGGAACATAAGTAAAGTGCCTCCTGAGTTTTGGGAGCCATTCTAGCACATAACTGAACCTGAGGAGGGCTCATGGAAACCCTGGATTTATGGCCAGTTGGTCAGAAGTACAAGTGGCCACCTAGGATTTGTGACTGGTTTCTGAAGTGCATGCAGTTTTGTGGGACTGAACCTGTGGGGTTTGTGTTAACTCCTGGTAGTTAGTGTCAGTATTGAATTGAATTGTAGGGCACCCAGTTGTTGTCTGCAGAGAATTGGAGAATTATTTGGAATGGAAAACCCATATACATTTCATGTCAGAAGTTTTGTGAGTAAAACCTGCTCATCAGACACCCTGGTCAGTGTGCTAAGTGGTTAGAGCATTGTGAAGAAGGGTTCATTTCCCAGTCAGAGCACATACCTGGTGGGAGGCAACCAATCAATGTGTCTCCCACATCTCTCTCTCTCTCCTCTCTCTCTCTCTCTCTCTCTTCCTCTCTCTCTCCCCCTCCCTCTCCCTCTTCATCGCCCTCTCCCTCTCCCCCTACTCCTCCCTCTACTCCTCTCCCTCCCTCCTTCCCTTTCACTCTCTCTAAAAATCAATGGAAAAAATATTCTCGGGTTAGGATTAAGAGGGGGAAAAAACTGCTCAGACTATCCTGTCAGTCCCAGCTTAAAATGCTACCCTGGCTTCCCCTTGCACTTGAATTCATTACCATGATTTTTATAAAAGCCATCCATTATCGAGCCCAGCCTGGTTCTCCAAATAATAGCATCTGGTACCACTCACTTCCCTTTGGCTATTGCCTTTTCTTTCTCAAATATTCCAGTGCTTTTCAGCTGCAAAACCTTTGTACTTGCTGTTTCCTAAACTGAATGTTCTTTCTCAATATCTTGGCATGCTGACTTTCTCTCATCCTCAGCATCAGCTAAGATGTTACCTCCTTAGGGAGGCCTGCCCAACTGTTATACTTAAAGACCCTCTCCCTACCTACCTATCCACCCACCCCTGTTAAGTTTCATCACCATCACCTTGTTTTTTCCTTTTAATGAGTTTATCACTCTCTGAGTACCTTGTATTGTTCAACACTGATCTCTAGTACTTAGAATTGTATCTGGCACATATTAAGTGCTCTATAAAAATCTGTTGAGTGAATACTTTTATATATGAGAAAACTTTTACCCCCATTTTCAGAGAAATTCTTTCCTACCTTTGATTTTTATCAACTCATCCTATCTAATAATAGACAAACATGGTAATTGACCATACCTTCGCTATGCCTCCCATTTGCAAATTAACCACCAACAAAGATGGCGGTTAAGCATATTGCC
>NW_005360187.1:2262070-2272579 GCF_000412655.1 Myotis brandtii | reverse complement strand
GGGTTTCGCTCCCTTCTCTGCTTTGCTCCAGCCACAGGAAGCCCTATTTATTCTTGCAGGAATCTTCCTGCAATGGGCCTCTAGTCTATATATAAACTGGTATTATGTAAATCCAGATAAAATCAACTCAAGACAAATAAAAATATTGGAATGTCCTCTTGATAAAGAAGAAATTGGGGACTGGAGTGACTCCAGCATGTGCTATAACATCCTTTCAACTTGCACCTCTGAGGCACTACTCTGTGGGGGCACTACTCAGAGTTTCAGCGAGGCTTTTTCCCACCGTATGCACTGTTGATTCAGCTTACCGGGCTCACCTGCTTTTTTTTTCATTCTTCTAATTAATGTATGAATTTATTTATTTATATACTATTGTTCGTTATCTCTCTTTCCACCTCTACCTCACCCAGCACCATGGTGAGCTTCATGAGGGCACGAATCCTATTCTATTTATTCTGGTACTTAGTAGGTACTCAACCAATTGTCAAATGAGTGGATGAATGAATGAATGTTTCAGAGGAGAGAAAGGAATCTGGGAAGGGCATGAAGTCTCTCTTGCTCCAAGTCTTCCCAGATTAAGTTCACCCCCATTTTCGTACAGCCTATCTACTATAGGTAAAACCTCCATGCAGTATAAAGTTTACTAGTTTATTCATTTTTGAAAGGTTCAAGTCAGTGGTACCGGACAGGCTAAGAAGCCTTCTCAGATGGCGAATAAAGAAAAATTGAATTTATTAAAGGAAAAGGTGTTGGTTGATGGAGATATCCAAAGGGAAGTGGTACACAGCACTGAGCCAAAGGGTATTGGGTCCATGACGGCAGCAAAAATATACTTAGGACAGTGAAACAAGGAAGGTCATAAAAGAAGCAACAGGGAAGCTTAGCCTGGGCTGCTTGGACTCACTGAAAAGTCAGAGAAAAGGGGGCCTTGGAGACAGGGTCAGGAGGGTAGCCTGGGACGAGCTGCTGCTGTCCATTGCTCTCCTGGTTGAAGTCTCATGGGCTCCCTTAGAGGTTAGGAGATGCGTGCCTGTGGGGGAAGAAGAGAGGGATAGGAGAGTGCCCACTGGGTCCTTTGTCCTGAGCATTTATCTCTCTCTTGCAGGTGGAAATCTTAGGGGAGGTCTCAGGGAGTATCTCAATAGAATATTCATCATCTCTCCAGGTGTGCTCTTCAGGGTCTTGGTCTTCACTGTTTGGTCTGTGCCAGGGCAGGGGGTCATTTCACAGTCAATGAGCGGGTTCTGAGGTCAGCCACGGTGTCACTTGTCTGGTTTTGCTACATTTCTGGGCCTGGAGCTGAAATACAACTGAAGCCTAGATGTTGTGTTTAGGGAGAAAAAGGTCAGGGGGTCTAAACTTCATGACCAAGGATATGTGAGGGGAAGATGTTACCTTGGAGCAAGGTTCTTGTTTTGTCCCTTGTTAGGCATTGGGCTTTCTGTACTTGGCCCATGGTCCTTGCTCTGCTCACATCTGTCTAGCAGTTGTCAGCATGGCTTTACTTGTATATCTACACACCATCTTACATGTGCCTGTTGATGTTTTGTATGTGAATCTTTTGTTCACTCTAGAGCTTGCATAGGAGAATTTAGCGTAATGTTTATGACATCATGAGGGGATAAAATCTGATGAGGCTGAGTTCCATCCTGTAAAGGCTATTTCCTCTATGAGCAGACTATTTTTCCTGAAGAAAAGTCCAGGAGTTGTTTAAAAGCATGATAAAGCTGACCATCAGGAAGGGACTGGGAGAAGAGCTACAGCAGAGCACAGAACTAAAAGTACCGTACCTTTTGCAGGGAGCGGCCACTTCAAAATCTTCCCAACCAGCAGCTGTATTCTTCTCTTAATTTCAGTTTTTCTTAAGATTACAAATTTAAAACATTCTGTTCTTGGTTATTTTTCATAAACCTATTGTCTTCATGGAAACCCCCCAATCCTTCAGAGGGAAATTTTTCTTTAAAAAAAAAATACAGTACACTATGTTCTTTTCTTTGAAATAACTATGGTGAGAGAAATCCTTCCCTTTAATAACTACGTTGAAGCCATGCTTTTAAATTGCTTGGAGATAGTTACATATGAATCTTTATATAAATTTCTATCTCTCGCATTTAAAACAAAAGATGAAAGAAGGGAATTTTCTCATTAATTATTTAAAATACTTGGTGCAACTGTTTCTTATGAATTAATTCAGGCACTTGGAAGACAATTACACTCAGCGTTAATAACATTGCCAACCTTTTCCAGTATGCTGCACTCCAAATACTATTGTGCTTTCATTGACAACATTTACTATTACATATGCATATGAAAAACAGGAATTTTCATCAGAATTACCGTAATAGCATTAAGAGATTATTACTTTTCCCAATTTCTTTGGAAGGAAATTCACTTAAATTAGATTATTTATTACTTGACTGCTTTCCTATCTTGCCTGTATGTTTAGGTAACTGGAGTCCATGAAAGTATAAACTTCAGAATAAAAGCATGATTTTATGCATTAATGGTTTCAAATAAAAGAGGAGTGCTAGTTTGTGCATCACTTCTTTTGAGAAAGTTAAGTCTGTGTTCTGCTTAGGAGAGATAACACATTTTGTCCCTGTAGGTGGCCCCCCTGGTGTAGCCATTAGTTGCTAATTACTTTGCAAACAAATAAACAATTAACTCCTCAAGCTGCTGACCGGGTGTTCATTGACTTGCTAAAACTTTCTAAGACAGGATTTTAATTAGTGACATTCTAAATCCAGCCCCCTTGTCAGCAGAGCCCTAACGTGACCTGCAGGAAGATCACTGCCCTGTACGTGTGGGGCAGAGCCAGCCAAGAGGTGCAGAGAGGCCAGAGCTGCCGACCTGTGCAGCCCACGGGAGGATGTCTCCTAGCCTTCAGGAGGGCGCTCGGCTTGGGGAAAGCAAACCCTCGCCCTGCTCCTTTTCAATTGAGAGCATTTTAGGACTGGACCAGAAGAAAGACAGTGTTCCATCCATGAAACCCCACCGGCCTTGGGCAGACACCTGCAGCTCCTCAGGTATGCTTAATTTTTAAACTCTTTTATTTCTTTTGCACTGTTTAATCTGGCCTTTAATTTTATATTACCTAGAGTTAAAAAGAAACTGCAGTTTCATCCAGTTACATAACTAAAGTATCTAGGACTTTTAATATCTCCAGCTGAGTCCTATGGGAAATAAAAAGACTATCAGCCTTGAATCCAGTGGGTATAGTGTTCACTCACAGGAAAGGCCACGCACCTGCAGATCTCTGTGTTTATTTGACACATCGGATATTCTAAGTCTTTTTTCACTGAAAAATAAGTGACATTCAGAGACCAAAAGGTCCTCTATCACCAAGGCAGGATCTTCATTTTGATTTGCTTTTTGGTTTTGGTTGATGAGAGGTCAAGTCTCTTGTGAAACGCAGAAGAATGTCACTAGAAAAATTAAAGTCAAGTTCCTGAAATTCTTATAGAACTTTGTTGAATGTAGGATTGGACTTCTAAGATGGGGTTTATTTTTCTGTTTTTAGAGAAAGATGTTAACCTATATCTACATGTCCCAAGCCTTCCAAATGGGATTTTATTCTCTTGTACTGTGGATCACCCAGTGCCAGAAGAAAGAGTTATGAAATATGAAAGTTACTTTTCAACCTCAGAAAGACTGTCTTTGAAAAGAGAGTTGAGTTGGTATAGAGGCAGAAGACCAAGAACTGCTTTTACTCAAAACCAGGTGGGAAGTTTTTTCAACTAATAATAATACAAAGACTTAAATTGACACCCTGTTGAGCAAAAGCCCATTCACTTTGGGATTTCAATTTAGGCGTTATTAATAAAACAACAGAATGTATCATTTTTAACAGTTTGTGGGTAGTCATTTTTTAAAAAAGACATACAAAATAATTGTCCAAGATTTAAATGAAATTATTTTGCTATACAAATTAAAGTCCATTTTATAATGACATTCCAAGAAGCAACATTTTAAATAACTATTTCCTTATTCTTAGGTTGAAGTGTTGGAAAGTGTCTTTAGAGTAAACTGCTATCCTGGCATTGATATCAGAGAAGACTTAGCTCGAAAATTGAATCTAGAGGAAGACAGAATCCAGGTAATTTTCAAATTTAGTTGTTATTCCTGATGATTGAAATGTTAAGAATAATGAAATAATGTTTCTGAGATCTATTTTATTTCTTCTTAATTTTAGATATGGTTCCAAAATCGGCGTGCCAAACTGAGGAGGTCTCACAGAGAATCACAGTTTCTAATGGTGAAGAAAAACTTCAACACAAATCTCTTGGAATAGATAGAAAACTAAACTTGTGAAGTTATCTTCCAGTTGCAGAACACGAAGAACCAATGGAAATATCAAGTTTTTTAAATGTGATGTTTTCTTTTCTGCATTTAATCTGAGCATTGTCACTGAAAATATATTGTAAATAATTACTATATCATGGTACCTGTTATACTTGGGCACTTTTAAATATAATAAAGGCCTTTTCTATATATTTTAATAAACATTTTCAGAAACAGCCAGCTATTTTTTCAGTGAGCAAATTTAATGTAATAAATTAGTTTGCTAAAATCAGTAAACTCGTGACTAAGTGGCTCCACAAACTGAATTCTGTACATTTACAAAATAATTCAAGTAAAATCATCTGGAGAATGGCACAAAGGTGTGACTTGTTTCAATTAGTTTCCTTCAAATGCATTTTGAAGCATGATTATGCTTTAATAGATGATCAAATATGATTTATTCATAAATCTTATTTTCTCTTGATTTCTGGCATGAATCAGTGAAAATTTTTCACCATATAGCAATACAAATCCTTATAGAATGCCAGTTTCAGTTTTTTAAAAAGGCAAAGTCATTATACCAAAGTAGAAATATAAAAGTATCAGTTGTCATATTCATACCATTGCACAAAAGAATTGAGCTGCAAGTAAATGCAAATTTTAAAATATTTTTCTAATTCATGTAATGCTGTACTTTAATTTCATTCCTTAAAGTGATAATGAACATGTGGCTTATATCTATTTCTAGTGTAGTGATTTCCAATTGGCTGTATATTTTGTTACAAGTAATATGTTGACTGAGAAGGTGGGATAAGGCCTGCCTTGCGTATGTACTCTGACATACTTGTTGGAAATAATCAGGGCGCTTTCTGAGACAAAAACTATGTATTTTCTTTGCATTTGCCATTGTACCTGTCAATTAAAGATGCAAATAGGATTAAATAGCATCCCAGGAAAGGAGTCTTACCACTGAAAATCTGGGTATTTGTTTTCCACTTAATTAATGGAAGGCCAAAGTGGGTGTTCTTTTTGAAATGTTAGCTTGAGGGCTCTGACTTTGTCTCCTAAAAGCCTATTTCAACTTTGCCCCTTTGAATTGAATTCTTGTTTCCCTTTTCTTTCTTTCCTATTCCTCTGTCCTTTTCTGTCCCAGTGATAACCAAAGTAGAAGGTTCTTATTGAACTTTTTTCTTTTTTTCCTATTGCATGAGAAAGATTAGAGGGAGTTTGCATATTATTGCTGAGGAAAAGTAGCATGACTCAGATTTTGAAGCTCTTAAAAATCATTTACCGAGAGCACATTTGGGGTTAGAGAGCTCTGTGTCTCAACAACTGGTCAGCAATGAGCTGCCTTATTCTGTTCCACTGTTGTTGAGATGGGGAGGGAGGAGGTCAGAAGGGCCCCAAGGGCAGTAACTGGGAGACCAGAGGCACTAAAGGTTCTCCAAGGAAGACTCCACTGCCAGACGGCCATTTTTCCAGTGTATAAAGAACTGCTTTCATTAATATAAGATATGAAGCACTATTTTTTTTCAAATATATTTTATTGATTTTTTACAGAGAGGAAGGGAGAGGGATAGAGAGTCAGAAACATCGATGAGAGAGAAACACCGATCAGCTGCCTCCCACACACTCCCCACTGGGGATGTGCCCGCAACCAAGGCACATGCCCTTGACCGGAATCAAACCCGGGACCCTTGAGTCCGCAGGCTGACGCTCTATCCACTGAGCCAAAACGGTCAGGGCACTATTTTTTTTTTAATTCATTATAAATGAAAGTATTACATATGTCCAACCTTAGTTGATTACCTCCCACCCATCTACCCTCTCCCACCTTCCCTCCAAGATTCCTCACTCTGTTCCACGCTTCCATGTCTCTGGATCCACTCCATTTGTCAGTTTATTTTGTTACTTATATTCCACATATGAGTGAGATCATGTGATACTTGGGCTGTTTCCAGATCTTAGCTATTATAAATTGTGCTGCTATGAACATAGGGGTGTATACATTCTTTCTGATTGGTATTTCGGGTTTCTAGAAGTGGGATCACTGGGTCAAATGACAGTTCCATATTTAATTTTTTTAAGAAACTCCATACTGTTTTCCATAACTGCTGCACCAATCTGCATTCCCACCAGCAGTGCACTAGGGTTCCCTTTTATCCACATCCTGGCCAGCTCTTGTCATTTGTTGATTTGTTGATGGTAGCCATTCTGACAGGTGTGAGGTGATATACCTCATTGTCGTTTTAATTTGCATCTCTCTGATGAACAGTGACTTTGAGCATTTTTTCATATGTCTCTTGGCCATCTGTATGTCCTCTTTGGAAAAGTGTCTATTTAGGTCCTTTGCCTATTTTTTAATTGGATTGTTTGTCTTCCTTCGGTTATGAGTTCCTTATATATTTTGGATATTAACTCTATCAGTTGTATCATTGCCAAATATGTTCTCCCTTTTTGTTTTGTTGATGGTTTCTTTTGCTGTGCAGAGGCTTTTTATTTCGATGTAGTCCCATTTATTTTCTCCTTAGTTTCCCTTGCCCTAGGAGATGTATCAGCAAGCATTGCTACGAGAGATGTCTGAGATTTTGCCTATGTTGTTTTCTTCTAGGTTTTTTATGGTTTCACGACTTACACTTAAGTCTTTTATCCATTTTGAGTTTATTCTTGTGTATGGTGTAAGTTGGTGGTCTAGTTTCATTTTTTTTTTTTTGCATGTATCTGTCCAATTTTCCCAACACCATTTATTGAAGACACTGTCTTGATTCCATTGTATGCTCTTGCCTCCTTTGTCAAATATTAATTGAGTGTAATGGCTTGGGTCGATTTCTGGGTTTTCTGTTCTGTTCCACTGACCTGTATGCCTTGTGCCAGTACCTGGCTGTTTTGATTTCAGTGGCTTTATAGTATAAACTTATATCTGATATGTTGATCCCTCTAACTTTGTTCTTCTGAAGATTGCTGCGGCTATTCAGGGTCTTTTTTGGTTCCATATAAATGTTTAGATTTGTGAAATATGCCATTGATATTTTAATAGAGATTGCATTGAATCTATAGATTGCTTTGAGTACTATGGACATTTTAATGATGCTAATTCTACCAATCCATGAACACGGTATATTCTCCCACTTGTTTATATCTTCCTTTATCTCTTTTTTCAATATCCTATAGTTTTCTGAGTACAGGTCTTTTACCTCCTTAAATAAGTTTATTCCTAAGTATCTTAATTTTTTTGTTGCAATGGTGAGTGGGATTGGGTTTTTTGTTGTTGTTGTTGTTTGTTTAGTTTCTCTTTCTGAGAGATCATTATTGGTATATAAAAATGCCATCGATTTCTGGGTGTTATTTTTGTATCCTGCTGAATTCATTTATTAAGTCAAGTAGTTTATTGGTGGACTCTTTAGGGTTTTCTGTGTACAATATGTCATTTGCGAATAATGACAGTTTTACCTCCTCCTTTCCAATTTGGATGCCTTTTTATTTCTTTTTCTTGTTTGATCGATATGACTAGGACTTCCAGTACTATATTGAATAAGAGGCAACTTGATGGATATTTTTCTCTCTCTCCCCCTTCCCCTCTCTCTCTGGAATAAATGGAAACATATCTTTGGATGAGAATTAAAAATATATTTTTTAAAATAAAATTCGATTTTGTCTATAACTGAAATAAATTGTGTTTATAGATGAAGTTATACATAACTGAAATAATTTATAATAGAAATGATGCATTTATAATTAAAACAAATAACAGAAGTCAGAAAAATTTAAATACTAGAATTTATAATATTAAAGAAGTAACTATGAATGTAATTATACATCCTTTTACATTTTCAGACTAATAACAATATCATTAAATATTGTGAAGTGAGCCCATAATATGTAAGAATATTTAAGAAGCAAGATACTATACAAGATCAATTGTGTTTTTCCCCTAAAATCATTTCCAAAAACCTAAAACGTAAATGTGGATCTTGTTAAAGAAAATAATGAGCCATTAAATTTTTTTAGCAGTTACAATTGATAGTAATTTGGAGAGACTATATGGATATTTGGGGGAGGGGAGGAGACTGGACTTTAACTATGAGGAAAAATCAAACAGGATGAAAATGAAAATGAAAACACAAGATAGAATTATCCTTCTCTCAAAGCACACAGGCTCTAGTCCACAGCTTATCTCTGCTCCTGTAATTCCAAGCCTTTGTCTCCATTAATGCCCAGGACAAAGTGAACAGTAGTACAAATCAAACTAATGCAGTCAGGCTAATACCTGGAGCGTCTCTATTATCTGGCCACTGCCTAAACAAGGTTATTTGGTCTCCTGTAATAGCATTTGTCTCTTGTGAAGCCAGTCAGACAAAGCCCATCACTAAAGAGTGCTGGTGGGAACAATGGATGTGTGTGCTGGTGGTCAGCTTTTGAGTTAGTCAGTGTTAATAGGTGCTTTCACCCCCTGATTTTATCACGCATCACAAGAGTGGCATAAATTCCCCATTACCACACCCAACAAATAGCATCAACCTGGGCCTGGCACTTACTTCTAAAGGCAGGGAGCTGCGTGCTAGTCCATTTACTTGATGTGGAACCCCAATCAAAGTATGACAGATGGCGACTTGCTATCGCCACTTCACGAGCCCCACAGGACTGAAAACCCCTCCGTGTGCCTTTGGCTAAATGTAATGCTCATTTTGGCTGTTCTATCTTCTGCTGGGGCACCAGCCCACAGCAGGAGCCCAGCAGCCACAGCACCCCACATCCCATTGGGCACCAGCCCACAGCAGGAGCCCAGCAGCCACAGCAGCTAGTTCTTGGTGACTCCCACCACCCACATCCCATCAGATTCACCCCTCCCCATTTTCCTCTCAAATCTCCATATCTTATCCTTTCCCGGACACAGAAGCAGTCACAGGAAGTACACAGCAAAGAAGGGAGACTAAAGTGCTATCTGGCCAGGACTAGAAGGGGGCGCACCTGTGAACAGGACAGTGTGGGTGAAATCACAGGAGATTTGAGAAGGTAATCTTACACGGTTGTGAACAAACTCCTACACGTCCCCGGTGCTGCACATGCATGTATCTGATCCTAACAGAACACCAAAGCTTTTGAGAACTAAACAACAGGGTAGATAACTGCCTGAATATCTGCTGGCCTGTGGGTGGCAAACATGCAGGATAGGTCTACAAAGGCTTTGAACATTGAATTGACATTGAAAACACAGACCATAGAAGGCAGCTCAGAACTTGTAGCCTGAATCTAGCCAGGATAATTTAAAAAATTGTCCAGAGGAATGAAACAAGACTCAGAGTATCATATAACATAACATTCAAATGGCCAGGATACAATCCAAAATCACTCAACATACAAAGAACCACAAAAGTCTGACCAATCTTATGGGAAAAGAAAATCAACAAACACCAGCCCCAAGATGACTCAGATATTGGAATTATTTGACAAAGACTTTTTTACCCCCTTTCCTTTTTAAAAAAAATTAAGATATAATTGATATATAATGTATTAGTTTCAGGTACTCAACATAATGATTCAATATTTGCATGTACTGCTGAATGAGCACCACAATCAGTCCAGTTAAGATCCATCACCACACAGTTACAAATTATGTTTTTTCTTGTGATGAGACCTTTTAAGATTTTCTATTGTAACAACTTTTGTTGTTGTTAATCTTCACCCCAGGATATTTTTCCATTGATTTTAGATAGAGAGGAAAGGAAGGAGGGAGGGAAAGAGAGAGAGAGAGAGAGAGAGAGAGAGAGACATTGATGTGAGAGAGACACAACAACTAGTTGCTTCTTGCACATGCCCCATCTAGGGCCAAGGATCAAACCTGCAACCCAGGTACATACCATTGACTAGGAATAGAATCCATGACCCTTTGGTGCTTGGGCCAATGCTCTAACCACTGAGCACACAGGCCAGGGTCTATCTTAACAACTTTTAAATATACAATATAGTAATACAGTATTATTAAATACTAGAAGCCCAGTGCAAGAAATTAGTGCACTTGGGGGGGGGGGTCCCTCAGCCTGGCTTGCGCCCTCTCACAGTCTGGGAGCCCTCAGGGGATATCCAACTGCCAGCCCCCTGGTGGTCTGCACATCATAACGACTGGTCGTTCTGCCATTCGGTCAATTTGCATATTAGCCTTTTATATACTAGAGGCCCAGTGCACAAAAATTCGTGCACTCGGGGGTGTCCCTCAGCCCGGCCTGTGCC
>NW_005360187.1:2258210-2261258 GCF_000412655.1 Myotis brandtii | reverse complement strand
ACAGTAGCTAGCTGTTGTAGCTCTTGGCCTGCTGCCCTGCCCTTCTGTAGCTCCCTCCGCCCCCTCGCCCCCCTCATAGCTTGCTGCCCTGCTCCCTCCTGTAGCTCTCTGCCGCCCGCTTGTAGCCAGTAGCTCGCTGCTGCCCTCCTATAGCTCTCTGCCCGCTGCCCCGCCCTCCTGTAGCTCCCTCTGCCCCCCCCCCACACTCCCCATAGCTTGCTGCCCTGCCCGCTCCTGTAGCTCTCTGCCGCCTGCTTGTAGCTCACTGCCCCACCCTCCTGCTGATTCATGATCCAGTCGTTACGTGGTCAGTCATTACACTTCATGACGTAATGACCATTTGCATATTACATCTTTATTATATAGGATGATAGTCATGATGCTGTATGTTACATTCCCAGGACATACGTATTTTATAACTGGAAGTTTGAACCTTTTGACCACCATCACCCATTTTGCTCCTCCCCACCACTGCCTCTGGTAACCACCAATCTGTTCTCTGTATCTATGAGTTTATTGGGTTTTTTTGTGTTTTTTAAAAATTCCACATATAAGTGAGATCATATGGTATTTGTCTTTCTCTAATTTATTTCATTTAGCATATTGCCCTCAAGGTCCATCTATGTCAGTGGTTCTCAACCTTCTGGCCCTTTAAATACAGTTCCACATGTTGTGACCCAACCATAAAATTATTTTCGTTGCTATTTCATAACTGTAATGTTGCTGCTGTTATGAATCATAATGTAAATATCTGATATGCAGGATGGTCTTAGGTGACCCCTGTGAAAGGGTCGTTCGACCGCCAAAGGGGTCACGACCCACAGGTTGAGAACCACTGATCTATGTTGTTACAAATGTTAGGGTTTTATTCCTTTTTATGGCTAAACTAGAGGCCCAGTGCACGAAATTTGTGCACGGGTAGGGTCCCTAGGCCTGGCCGGCAATCAGGGCCAATTGGGGCCTTCTGGCTGATGGCCGGGGCCTTCCTTCGTTTCGTGCTGCCCCCTGGTAGTCAGCACACATCATAGCGAGTGATAGAACTCCTGGTCTCCTGGTCGAACTCCCATGGGGATACTTTGCATATTAGCCTTTTATATGTATAGATAATATTTTATTATATATAAAATTTTCTTTATCCATTTATGCATTGATAGACACTTGGCTATCTATATATATAAAAGCCTAATATGCTAAGTGTCTGACTGTTTGTCCGATCATTCGACCAGTCACTATGACGTGCACTGACCACCAGGGGACAGACACTCAATGCAGGAGTTGTCCCCTGGTGGTCAGTGCACTTCCACAGCAGGAGCGCTGCTCAGCTGACAAACGGGCACCAGACGCCAGGCTCACCGGTGCTAGCCTCTCCCGCGTACACTCCCCTTGCGTGTCTCTCCCCCATCCTGACCAGGATGGCTTCGGGACTGACTGGGCGTGAGCCCATGGCCACTACTCGATCATGGGCATGCTGGTATCGCCCTAGGATGGGTGCATGGAGACCACACTGGAGCCGAGTGGCGGTGGTGGCAGGTGCAGCGGGGTCAGGATAAGCGGGCTTGGGCTCCTCCCTGGCCACCTGCTGCTTTGTGCACTACTACATCCCTCGGGGGATGTCGGACTGCTGGTTTCAGCCCAATCCCCGCAGGCTAGGCAAGGGACCCCACCGGTGCACGAATCCGTGCACCACACCTCTGGTTGTAAATAATGCTGCAGTGAACATGTGAGTGCAGATATCTTTTTGAATTAGCATTTTCATTTTCTTTGGATAAATACCCAGACGTGGAATTGCTGGATCATATGGTAGTTCTATTTTTAGTTTTTTGAGGAATCTCCATACTGTTTTCCATAGTGGCTGCACCAATTTAAATTCCCATTAACAGCGTACAAGGATTCCCTTTTCTCCACATCCTTGCCAACACTTGCTTTTTCTTGTCTTTTTTGTAATAGCCATTTTCATACGGTGAGATGATATCTCATGTGATTTTGATTTGCATCTCCTTGATGGTTAGTGATGTTGAGCACCTTTTCATGTGCCTGCTGGCCATCTGTATGTCTTCATTGGAAAAATGTCTAGTAAGTTCTTATGCCCATGTTTATATTGCATTGCTTGAGCTATGTGTTTTTGTTTGATTTGATTTCTTTTCTTTTTGCTATGGAGTTATGTTAGTTTTTAATATATTTTGGATATCAATCCTTTATCAGATATATGATTTTCAAATATTTTCTCCCATTCAATAGGTTACCTTTTCATTTTGTTATGATTTCCTTTGCTGTGCAGAAGCTTTTTAGTTTGATTTAGTCCCACTTGTTTATTTTTGCTTTTGTTGCTTTTGCTTTTTGTGTCAAATCCAAAAATCATCACCAAGACCAATGTCAAGGAGCGTACCACCTATGTTTTCTTCTAGGAGTTCTATGGTTACATTTTCTTACAAAGGTAAACATAATTCAGCAATCCTACTTCTAGATAATTACCTTAAAGGTGGATATATATATATATATATATATATATTCTGCAACCCAGGTACTTGCCCTTGACTGGAATGGAACCTGGACCCTTTGGTCCACAGGCTGATGCTCTATCCACTGAGCCAAACCAGCTAGGGCTGTACAGAGATATTTATAGACATTTTATTCATAGTCAGCAAAAGCTGGAAACAATCTGAATGCTTTTCAAAGGAAAAATGGATAAACAAACTGTGGTGTATCCATAGAATAGGCTACTACTTGGGTGTAAAGAGGAACAAACTACTGGTGCACACAAAAACATGGGTGAATCCCAAAAATATGCCAAGTGAAAGAAGCAAATCTCCATGTTTTACATATGTACACGGGGGAAAGAAAACCTTAAATTTGAATATAGGCAGAAACAACAATGTTATTTCAAATGAATAACAAACATACTGAAGTAGGGCAGGGGTAATTTTCACACACTGTGTTTTCCCTATATCGCCTCAGACTAATGATAAAGAAGTATAAACAAACTAGAGGCCCGGTGCACAAAAATTTGTGCACTCGGTGCGGGGGGGGGGGGGGCCCCCGGCCCCGGCG
>NW_005360187.1:2240179-2257560 GCF_000412655.1 Myotis brandtii | reverse complement strand
CCCTGTCACACCCAGAGCTGCAGGGCGATCAGGGGGTTTGGGCGCTGCCCCCTGTCACGCTGATCTCGGTGCCGGGAGCCTCGCTGCTCCGCTGATCCCGGTGCTGGGAGGCATATTACCCTTTTACTATATAGGATAGAGGCCTGGTGCATGGGTAGGGGCTGGCTGGTTTGCCCTGAAGGGTGTCCTGGATCAGGGTGGGGGTCCCCACTGGGGTGCCTGGCCAGCCTGGATGAGGGGATGATGGCTGTTTGCAGCTGGTCACACCCCCTTCAGGGTGGGGGTCCCCACTGGGGTGCCTGGCCAGCCTGGATGAGGGGATGATTGCTGTTTGCCGCTGGTCACACCCCCTTCAGGGTGGGGGTCCCCACTGGGGTGCCTGGCCAGTCTGGGTGAGGGGCTGAGGGCTGCTTTCAGGCTGGCGGTTGTTGACTGAAGCTCCCAACCGCTCCTTTTTTTTCTCTTTTTTTATTTTATTCTGGGCCAGCTTTAGCTCTGGCTCTAGCTCTGAGGCTTCGTATCTGGTTTGTTTGCCATTCTATAATCGAAACAATGTATAACTTCAGCTCTGAGATCCCGGCAGGCTGAAAGCTGGTTTCTAGGGTTTTGTTTAGCTTCTTATTTGCAACATAGTACATTGTTGCTTAGAGTTGCAACTCAGAGGCCGGCAACGTTGGAGTCTGCAGTCACTGAAGCAAGGAAGCCTCATGTTCGCTTCCAGCTGCCTGGCTGCCGGCCGCCATCTTGGCTGACAGTTAATTTGCATAAGGATATGCTGATTAGCCAATGGGAAGGGTAGCGGTCGTACGCCAATTACCATGTTTCTCTTTTATTAGTGTAGATATTGAACTCTAGTTGGTAGGCTTGCTTTTTGTAGTGGTACGGATTAGCAATTCCGAAACTACTTTCTATGCATTATAGGTTTGAGCAAGCAAGTATGTTAAGGATAATGGGGGCTGGTTTTCTCACTGTCGGGGAAAGGCAGGGGAAGGGAGGAAGGCTGGAATGAACCCCGTGGAGTTGGGTTAGGAATGGAAGTATCAGTGTGGACTCGAAGAGCGGTTGGTGGTAAGTGACTGTGATGCTCCCACACGCCAGAACAGCTTCATGAGAGCTGTGAATGGTAGGGTTGTGTCTGGCCCAGTATTTATAGAAGCCCCACACCCTGTCAGATTGTAACACAGCCCATCCACATTCTGAGACTGGCCTCACTTTTACGTTAAAAAGATGATTTTCTGCCAAGAGCACATTTTTTATTTGGAGACTTGGAACAATAATGAAAGAAACAGCCTGGGGCCTGTGCATTAGTCAGGCCTCTGTCTGTTGCAAGAAAAGAAACTGAGCCCAAACGAATTGAAGCAATAAGGGGACTTACTGGCACCTCTCATGGAAAGACTGGGAGTGGGTTTAGCTTCAGGTCTATCTCGTTCTGGAGGCTTGGATGCTGTCATCTGGGCTCTCTCTTCATTGCTCAGGCATTCTCTGCTGGGTGAGCATGATGGATTGGACGGTACACAGCTCACCGCGGTTAATTTAGGAAGCTCAGCAGAAAGAGCCTGACTCCAGAGTCTGACAAGGAGGCCCAGCTCCTGGGGTGGGAGAGAAAGGGCCATCTTGACTGACAGCCCCCCTAGGACTCTAGTGAGTGTGTGTGTGTGGGGGCGGGGGGGGGGCGGCTCCTAAAAGGAAGCACAGAGAGGAGAGACCAACAAAAAAGTAATGACTCTCTATTGCTTGTCCTGCCACAGCCTTCTTGTAAAGTTCTGACTTCTGCTTGTGCCCACCAGGTATGACTAGGTAAATTCCTCAGAAACGGTAAAAGGCAAAACGACCCTAACTGCTTGGACAAGTTCCTCTGAGGAGTTGTAAGCCTGGTCCGCAGGCTGGGCAGACCTGGGCGTGTCCTCCTTCCCATAGACCTGTTCCTAGCACAGGAGCTTGCCCTTAGCATAAGCTCAGAGCACGTTTGCTTAACGTTTCCAGTGCCTTCTAGGGGAGCCCCTTACTCTGACCACGATCATCTGTGTGTCTTCCGTGGACCCCAGAGTGCACCAGTTCTCAGCAGGAAGTTAATATTCCTGTTTCAGAACGCTTCCTGGCTCAGTCCCCAAACCCCACCTGAAAAGAAGGGCTAATCTGTTCTAGGCACTTTATGCTTCAATTATTCGTAGATGAATAAATAACAGTCCACACTAAATCTGTGAGCATCGTGGCCTTTGGTGGAGGGACTTTGAGACTGAAGACTCCCCCTTCTGTGAGCTGACGCGGCCAGGTGCTTCTTGAGGAACATCTTGGCCCAGAGCATCCATGTGGCCTCACAGAACCTGAGAGAGAAGAATAGCACCCCAGGTATCTGTCAGAGTCTGTTCTGGAACTTGCTGCCCCTTGGCTACTTAGCAAAAGCCAGTGCTTTAGGACAGGGACTCTCCAACATGAGTGTACATGAGAACCATGTGAAGTACACATTTAAAATGCAGACCCCTGGCCCCTGCCCCCGCAGGGTCTGAGAATCAGAGGCTGACCATGTGAGGAGGGGAGGGAAGATCTGTCTGAGCACAGGGAACAGAAAGTGCAAAGGCCCTGAGGCAGGAAAGAGTGCTGGGGAAACTGTACACAAAGTGAGCAAAAGGAAAAGGTCAGAGACAAAGGAGTAAGGGCCAGAGCGGACAGAGCCTTGAGGACGGGACAAGGAGATTGGGTTTTCGTTCAGGTGTGACTGGAAGCCACCGAAAGTGTTACATGGAAGGCACTATAGATCAGATTCCAATGTAAGAAAATCACCCTTGCCGAAACCGGTTTGGCTCAGTGGATAGAGCGTCGGCCTGCGGACTCAAGGGTCCCGGGTTCGATTCCGGTCAAGGGCATGTACCTGGGTTGCAGGCACATCCCCAGTGGGAGATGTGCAGGAGGCAGCTGATCGATGTTTCTCTCTCATCGATGTTTCTAACTCTCTATCTCTCTCCCTTCCTCTCTGTAAAAAATCAATAAAACATATTTAAAAAAAAAAAAAAAAGAAAAGAAAATCACCCTGGCTATTCTATGGAAAAAGGATTATTGAAAGGCAAGAAGGTAGGCAGGAGGACCAGACAGGAGGCTTTAGGAGGGGGAGAGGCCAAAAGAGGTGGTGGCCGGCAGGGCATGGGTAGGGAGCTGGACAGCCGTTGAGACTGAGGATTTTGAGTGTTAACTTCACTCCTGGTGCATCTGACTGTTCTTGTTTGCATTTCCTTCTGTTCGTTATTTTATCCACCCCCCCCCTTTTGTTGTTTTTCAAAGTGAGAATGTCCTTTTTATTATGAAAATAATATATTCTCAATATTTAATATTTTAAAATACAGGAAAGTTAAAAAAAAAAAAAGTAATCACCAGCAACCCCACCACCCTGAGATACTAGTGTCCTTGCAGGCATACTCTACACATGCATTTACGCAAGTAGAATCCCATCACACATGCTCCCTTATAACGTGCTTTTCTCACTGAATAAAATATCATGATCCCAGGTGTCTCCACGATCTAAATTCGATGAGAGGAAGCTGAGTCTGACTCAAGAGGCTTTCTTTACTGTTTATGCAAATTGTCTAAGTCAAAGAAAGGTTTTCAAAAGATATAGTTTTGAGTCTAGAAAGTTAGAAAACACAAGTAATTTTCCTAAAAGGCAAGAGAGGGGCTAGGGGATTTAAGAATTAAAGTTCCAGAAAATATACTCCAAACAGAGTAGCTAAAAAATGAGTGTAGTAATTTCCTCCCAGAAGGGAATGTGATGCTTGGGCAAAATTCCGTTGTTTATTTTGCATGGTCTTAACTCAAGCTACACACAAAAACAGAAAGCAGTGTCAGGAAGTGCCTTTCCGTGTCCTGGCGGGGATGGGGCTCTCCATGCGAAGCCTCTGGATGTCTCGGGATTAGCCAGGAATCCTCAGAGCAACTTGCCCAAAGCACTAATTGTATTTGTGTCTCTGTCTTTGATTAGTGGCTTAGTCAGCTTTCTGGCTCACTATATTCATAATCATTGTGTTTGTTTATTTTTTTTTTAATGAGGCTAAGATTCTAGTTTTATTTTTTTATTTTCCTCCAGAAGAAAACAACTTAAAAACAAACTTAAAGTTATTTTTTTATACCTTTTATCTTTAGTGAATATTTAACAACCTTGATGTGGAAATGTTAAGTCTCCTTTCTCACCTCCCTCATCAAATGGTTGAAATAGAAAGCAAAGGCCTTGGGATACTGGGACTCTGTCCTTAGCCACTAATTGCTTTCCTCAGGTCAAACATCCACCCCTGTAGTTCAGCAAAGAAAAGAATCAAAGCAGACAGTGTAAGTTAGGAGAAGTGGGGTTTTACATTTTAATGATCTAACCTGAGAGAGCAGGACTAGTCAAAATAAGAACTATACAATGCAGGTGGTAGATATATGGTGACCACTGTACATCTAGAGTCTAGGTTATTGCTTGTCTTACATTACTTGGTTTTATTAGCAGATAATAAGACTTCGTGGCAGGCAACGTTTAGAAAAGAATTCTTACATTTTATCGGAGAGGAAGAATTAGGGGCTTGTCATTTTCCAGAATTTTGTGTAGGAAAAGCAGTAATGAGTATTTGAGTATGTCACCTGATTCCACAATAGGTTGTGGTCCCTTTTTAAGGGTTTTGAGATTTAATGTAGTCAATATTTTGTGTATTTGTTTGTTTTGACTTATACAAATAATATGTGAACACGTTAATATTGAAAAAATGAACACATTATGAATAAAAGTTCCTTTGAAACCCTTGCCCCCCAAATCCCAGTCTCCCCACTCCCCTCCCCACCAAATGAAATTACATTTTCAGTTTGCTCTACATGCTTACAAACCATTTTCTTATGGATTTTTATACATATATTCCTACCCACCCAATTATGTGGTATGGTTGGTTTTTCGTAAATAGTATTAAAGACCCTGGACAGTGTGGCTCAGTTGGTTGAGCATTGTCCTGTACACCAAAAGGTCGTGGGTTCAATCCCCGGTGGGGGTACATACAGAAGGCAACAGATCGATATTTCTCTCTCTCCTTCCCCTTCCTCTCTCTCTCTCTCTCAATTAAAAAACAATAACAGATCCTCAGGTGAGGTTTTAAAAAATGGTACTACAGTGTGCCATATTTATCATTCTATAATTAGCCCCCCCCCCCTAGTTATTGCAGTTATTGATATATCTTAGTGCTTTTTCTAAGCTCCTTATTAAAACAAACAAACTTGTTGCATTGGATAGCATGCCAGGTTGGCTATTCCATATTATGTTTTTGTAAATATATATTTTTATTGATTTCAGAGAGGAAGGGAGAGGGAGACAGAGATAGACACATCAATGATGAGAGAGAATCATCAATCAGCTGCCTTCTACACGCCCCCCACTGGGGATCAAGCCTGCAACCCAGGCATGTGCCCTGACTGGGAATTGAACCATGACCTCCTGGTTCATAGGTCAATGCTTAACCGCTGAGCCAAACCTGCCAGGCCCATGTTATGTTTTTAGCCATTTCTTTATTGATAAACATTAAGGCTGTTTCTGTTTTTCTTTTTTGTTTCTTTTTCACCATTCAAAATAATAATAATGTTGCAGAAAACTAGTTTGTACCTGTGCACAAATGTGATTCCCCCTACCTCCTGAGATTAAATATCAAGAAGTAGAATGGATGTGGGGTAGAAATTAGAAGTTATTCATATGTTTTATTTTAATAGAAATGACCTATTTGCCTTCCAACATGACTTTCATCAGATCCAGCAAATATTTCTTTTTATTAAGCTTTGGGATAGGCTCACCCTAGGCTCCAAACAAAACAGGGACAGGAGGAATATGAACCTATCTTTCCCTCTAAGAAGGCTTAGGATTCATATATGGCCCCCATGTACTAACTGGGAAAAGAAATCCAGGGAAATTAAACCCGATGCTAAGAAGACTGGTTCTTATAGAAGGTAGGGGATGGGAACGGGATGGAAAGAAGGAAGAAATGGGAACAGGTAGTGAGAATGAGGTGCCAAAATACTTCTCTGAGTATACCTATACCCTTTTATGTAGCTGGTAATGGTTCACATACCTCCAAAATAAATAAATCATTCAAATCAACCAGGATTAGAAGGGAACCCCAAAACAGAACACCACCAGTAAGGAATCTAAGTGTACTACAAATAAATAATGTAACCGTATGGAGGAGGCAGGTGAGAAATAACTTAGCCTAAGTAACTCTGGAAAACAATAATTTGACTGGATACTATGAGACTAAAGATGAAAAGGACTACACACAAAGATTGTAGTTTAGTTAGTAAATTTGGTTCTCTCTACGGCTCTCACAGAGGAGTGAGCTATAATTCAGAACTATTTTATGTGCAAACTAGTCTGGGTCCCATTAGGAGACACAAACCACACAGTATTTTGAATAAGGAAAGTTTAACAAGAGATTGGAGAAATGAGGGATTGACTGGTAAGAAGTAGAGAGAATGCTAAAGAATCCTATATAATAAAAGGCTAATATGCAAATCGACCGAACGCCAGAATGACTGGTCGCTATGACGCGCACTGACCATCAGGGGGTAGACGCTCAATGCAAGAGCTGTCCCCTAGTGGCCAGTGCGCTCCCACAGGGGGAGCGCCACTCAGCCAGAGCTGGGCTCATGGCTGGCGAGCTCAGCAGCAGTGGTGGGAGCCTCTCCCACTTCCTCAGCAGCGCTAAGGATGTCCAACTGCCAAACATCCCCTGAGGGCTCCCGGACTGTGAGAGGGTGCAGGCCGGGCTGAGGGCACCCCCCCTCCCCCAGTGCGTGAATTTCATGCATTGAGCCTCTAGTATAGGAATATCATGTATAAGTAGCAGCCACTGCATAGGACTGAGAGAGACAAGCCAAGGAAGAGCCTGCCTCCCCCAAGGTGGATCCAGACCCTGTCGAAGAGGGCACAGTTCACTAAATGATAGACAAGTCCTTGCGGTGCGGCGCGGTCAGAAATTTCCAGAAATCCTCCCCCTGTGGGGCGAGGAAAGCTGTTCGTGGGGTGGGGAAGATGGCATTCTGCTATGAAACTGGCCAACAGAGGTCCAGGGAAGCTGCTGGGCACTGGTGCTCCTTGCTGTGTGTTGCAGGAGCCAGCGGCTAGAATCTGGCGTGGGGGGTGCTGTCGGCACAGCAGGAGCTGCACAGGGAAGAAGCTGCCTGCACTTCGTGTGCTGGAAAAGCCACTCTTGCTGCCAGAAGGACACCCGAGACCAGGTCTTCCTCTTCCTCCCGCAGTGTCTCTCCATCGCCCTCTCCTGACAATGTATAACCTGGTGCTAGCTGACAAACTAAATCGATGAACTCAATCGATGGAACTTTAGGACAGGGACAGGTGCAGCGGGATGATATTCATGATGCTGCTTATCAGGGAACAAAGGGTGAATTTGGACTTGAGAGGCAATACATTGATAACCGGCAGAATCCATCCCTTGATCTATATGTGCCTTTTACAGACATTGAACTCTTCCGCAATGAAACCTCTCTGTAATCCCACCAAATAAGAACAACTTCTTATCTTAGAAAGGAAGTTCTCCTGCTCTTCCCACCGGGAGGTGACACACAAGCCCCACATTCACTGTGACCATTGACGGCTGGGTTAGTTACTCCTATTCAGCCACAGTCCCCCTGAAGATTCTGTTACCCAAAGACTAAACTGTAAAGTTAACATCAACAACATGTATATAAAATAAACAGGAGAGGAAGGAAACGGTGAGCACATACAAATAAACACGTGTATGATAAGCCAATAGAACCGTAGTTTCTAGAATCAGCCAGGAGGCTGTCATTGATATCTGTGACTGCCTTCTTCACTGCCCATTCAATATTTCCCTCACCCTCAGGCAGAGCCCCAGCTGCTTGGGGTTCTTTACCTGGTGGAGGGGCCCAGATCTGAATTCTCAAAGACGAAATTCTGTTTCTTTGTTACTAATGTTGTGGCCTCACCCCATAACAAAGAAACAGAATTTCTGGAGGATGAGGCCCAGAAATCAGGATTTTAAAAAGATTCCCAGGTGATTCTAATGTGCAGCCAAGTTTGAGAACCACTGCTCTAAGGACTTAATTGTCCTGCCTATCTTGGTGGCTGGTTTTCCATTAACCTTTACTATTAGGCATGGAAATACTAACAGATGGCCTAGAGCCGTAGTCGGCAAACTGCGGCTCGACAGCCACATGTGGCTTTTTGGCCCGTTGAGTGTGGCTCTTCCTAAGCCTTAGGAGTACCCTAATTAAGTTAATAGCAATGTACCTACCTATATAGTTTAAGTTTAAAAAATTTGGCTCTCAAAAGAAATTTCAATCGTTGTACTGTTGATATTTGGCTCTGTTGACTAATGAGTTTGCCGACCACTGGCCTAGAGAACCCGGGTACATACAGAGACAGAGATAAATATAGGTGTATGTATATGTGTGTTAGTATACATGCATACACAGATTCACTAGCTCTGTCTGGTGAGAGGGCCTAGCAGCACCCAGTAGCAATGAGCATACCTAGTGCCCATATTTTGGTTTCTAAAAATGATTTCCAATTGAAAAAACACACCCGAAATCCTTGGAGAAAGTATTGATTTTAGCATCGGGACAGGGATAATGCAAGTTAGTCCCAGGACATCTTGTGTACCAGGAAGTAAGAACACGCTCAACAACTGATGGGAGCATGTTGAAGGGACCCAGGACCCATCCTGAAGGGGCGTTCAATGGCCAAAGCTAAAACAATTTGAGCAACGAAGTAAACAATGGAAGTATTGGAATAAAACCCACAAAGTAAGTAAGTATTCATGACCCCATACTCATGTAAACAAATAACTGACTAAGTTAATGGGGAGAATCCTCCTCACCAGAGAATTGCAATTAATGAATAGAGAATACATAAGGGAAACAGAAAAATCACCTTTAGAAGACCACAGCAATAACTGTTGCATGCAAGATTCACTCATGGATGCTAAACTTAGCTGGCAAAAATCTGACGATCACAGGGTATTCATACCAGCTCAGTGTTTCTCCAGCAAGCTATTGATTATGAGGGGAAATAGTAATTTTACAGTAGGGACACCTGGCATACGCCCTCTTAACAAGTGATGAAGAGGAAAATAAGACAGAATGACATCACATATCCCTGATAGGATGCAGGACACTGCTTTTCTGACATTCTTACCAAAATTTCATCACTTCAGGTCAGTCATGAAAAACTCAGACAAATCCAAATTAAGGGACACTTGAGCACTCTTACATAGTGTCAAGGTCATGAAAGACTGAGGACCTTTCAGAGATGAAAGAGACTATGGAGACAGGAAAACTAAATGCAGTTTAGGCCAGCATTGCTCAGTGGTTGAACATCGACCTATGAACCAGGAGGTTACAGTTCAATTCCTGGTCATGCCTGAGTTGTGGGCTCGATCCCCAGTGTGGGGCGTGCAGGGGGCAGCTGATCGATGATTCCTCTCATCATTGATGTTTCTATCTCTCCCTTCCTCTCTGAAATCAATAAAAAATATATTTAAACACACACACACACACACACACACACACACACACACACACAAAACACCCTAAATGCGATGTAGGATTCTGGATTGGCTCCTGGACCAGACAAAGGACATTACTGGATCCTTGATATGGTGTGACGAGAAGGGCACTTCACCTGTGTGGTCTCTCTCTCTCTCAAAAACACATAACCCCCATCTACTCATGAGAAAAAACTCAAAGTGCAATAGAGGGGTAGCTTGCAAAAACCCTGCCCAATACTGGAAACTGTCAAAGTCATCAAAAACAAAGAAAGTAAGAAGTTGTCACAGCCAAGAGCAGCCTGAGGAGGACATGGCAACTAAATGTAAGGTGATGTTTTGGATGGGATCCTGGAACAGAAAAGCAACATGAGATAAAAACAAAGGAAATCTGAATAAAGTATTGGCTTTAGTTATTAATAATGAATCAACCTTGATTCACTTATTATGGCAAATGTACCATACTAATGTAAAATGTTAATAAAAGGGGATACTGCTTAGGAGGTAGATGGGAACTCTCTGTAGTATCTTGTCAATTTTTCTACAAGTTGTAAAAAATGATCCTAAAATTTAAAAGTTTAGTTTAAAAACAGGGACTGTAGTAGGAAGACTGGTGAAATTCCACTAATGTCTGCAGATTACTCAGTAGTATCATATTAATGCTAAGTGTCTGGTTTTGATAATTGTGCTGTGGTTATATAAGAGCTTAACATTAGGGGAAGCTGGGTGGAGAGTATATGGGTACTCTTTGAACTATTTTTGTCACTTTTCTGTAAATTTAAAAATATTTCAAAAACATTTTTTAATGAGCTTGAACTGTGGCCATTTTTTTTTTTTTTTTAAGGAATCCAATCTATGGCCTTGCACGCCAGTCTCAGCGTTGGCCTGGCGACGATATATGCATACTTTTAAAGGTATAGACTTTGTCAAGTGCAGCCAATGTACATATGGCTCAACTTTATGGAAAGCAGCTTGGAAGTCATGAACAAAGCTGGAAGTGCAACCAAGGCAGTAAATGAGCCCGCCTGGAGAGTCCCAGGGAAGCACTGTGAGACATTACATAATGGCAGCCAGCAGCAAAGGAAGAATTTGTTTTAGGTTTCCAGTTTAAAGACACATATTTATGTGCACTGGGGAAGGCCAGTGGAAGCCAGCGTCTGACCTCTCCCGCGAAGGGAGGTGAACTGGTTCCCACTCCCCCTCCCCCCCAGGCTGCACTAGCCTTCGGGGATGCAGGGCTGCTGTCTCACCTGCGTGCTCTGAGGGCTCCTGTGGGACTACGAAGCGGCCTGGCCAGGAGGGCACTTTCAGGCCTCTCGGGATTCTCTGCGTTTTCATTGCTGGTGCGAGGCTGACTTCTCTTGCTCTTAAACTTGGCTCAGCGCCTTGCTCTGAGGCTGTTTTTGCAATCTGTCACTCCCTTGCTCCATCTCTAGCGAAATTTAGCTCCAGAATTTCCTGCTCCAAGGCCTTAGGTTGGGAGACCAGAGTCAGGGCGCATTGCATGTTTGCACAACCGAGGGGCACTAGTTGGCCCTCCCTTGGCAGTGGGGGTTGGGGGGTCGTGCCCTAGAAGGCTCTGACACATGGGTTGCCGCCCTCTGCGTCTAGGTGTGCAAGTTAATCAAGGTGAGGATCCCCTGCTGGGAGAGATGGAGGAGGCGCTCCCCACCACTGTAGACCGAGCATAGTGTGCGCCCTGGCTCCTGTTCCCCGACACTTGCCCTGAGCTAGTCCCTGCTGAAGTGTAAACTGGGGCGGGGAGGTGTAGGGCCTGAGCAAATACTTTGAAACTCTTTTCCCTTTGTTTCTGTTAATCTTATGTGTCAATTTAACTGGGTTTAGTGATGGCAGATAGCTAGTAAATTGTTATCCGGGTGTGTCCGTGAAGGTGTATCTTGAAAGTATGTATTAGCATTTGAATTGGTGAACTGAGTAAATCCCAAAGGCAGGTGGGCTCAGGCCCCAAATTGAATGAAAAGGCGGAGGAAGAGCGCACTGTCTTCTCCTTCCCTGGTGTCTGGGCCTGTGGTCTGACTTTCAGACTGGGATTGGGACTTCCCCATCGGCCCCCAGGTTCAGGCTTCCGGACTTGGACTGAAAGACACTGCCCGCTGCCTGGGTCTCCAGCTTGCAGACAGCAGATCCTGGGACTCTCGGCCTCCCTAGCTGCGTGAGCCAGTTCCTAGAATAAACCTCCTCATCTGCGTCTCTAAGTATCCTATCCGTTCTGCTTCTCTAGCGAACCCGGACCAACACAACTTCCTCTTGGTTCTCTTCTGTCCCTCTGGACCCTCCTTGCATGGCTCGTTTCTTCCAGCTTCTGTTAGCACATAGAATGTGGGAGGCGATCTGCACTCATGATGCAGCATAGTCTCCAAGTAGCTGTGTGTCATTTGGGCAAAACGGGGAGCCCTCTGAGCCTCACATCCTCATGTGTTCAATGGGACCCTCAGTGGCTGCCCCCAGGCTCCTGGGCTCTGCGAAGTATGGGTTCTGCCCTGGAGAGTGAGATCCCGGAGGGCAGGGGCCTCATGACCTGGAGCGTTTTTCCCCAGTGCCCTGCACAGTGCGCAGCATACAGTGGAACTCAGTAAGTGCTTGCTCAATAAACAGTTGAATACAAAAATGTCAGTCATTATGTTATGCATTCACATATGTCACAAGCCACGTCATTCACGTTCACGATGGGCCTGGAAAAAACAAACAAACAAAAAGAACAAATCTGGTGATAGAAGGTGAACTAAAAATTGTAGGTGCGATAATTTGAGAAATAAGATGGCTAAGAGTTGGCACCGTTGCTTCCGTTGTTTGTTGGCCATGCCTCGTGCGAGTGGCTCTGTGGGGCCTGTTTCCTCCTGACATAGGTGACCTATCCGGGAGCTTTGCTTCTGGACATTGATAGTCCAGTTCAAATCCTAACCTGCTGACATCGCATGTCCATTTCCTTAAAAATGATTTTAGAGGAGCCAGAAAAAGCTGATTCCACTTTAAAAGTTCAAACAAGCCAAAAGGCATTTGGAGGACACAGAAGAAAAAGGTTCCTCAGAGAGATAAGGAAAGGAATTACTTCCTTTAAGCAAGAACTAGTTGTTCTGCAAGAGGGACCATTACTAAATAAGAAAGAGCTGCTCTTGGGTATTGAGAAAGGTGGTAATTGTAATGGAAATTCATTCACTTTTAAAGACTTAGTTGAAGATCTGTCCTAAAGCATGGAATAATGTGACTGGGAAATGGAAAATAGTCGGTAATGATAGGAAATTGGAAGATAAACTTCGGATACCTATCATCCCTCTCCGGAATTCCAAAAAGGGAGTAAGCAGAGGAAAAGGAGGAGAGGAAGATGTCAAAGAAATACTCAAAAGAACTTTCCGGAACTCAAGGACATGCATCTCCAAAGTGAAGGGCCACAATGAATGAAGATACTCATACCTGTGAAACTTCAATACAGTAGGGCTAAAGAGTGCAGCTTTAAAGCTGAGAGAGAGAGAGAGAGAGAGAGAGAGAGGCTTTCAAAGGACCAGGAATAAAAAGGCCATCAGACTCAGAAACCACAACCTCAGGAGCTGAAAGGTAGAGAAACAGTGCCTTCAACATTCCAGTGGACATTTACTTTCAACATAAAATTCAGTACCCAGGCAAATTATCAATCAACTGTGATCTTTAATAAGATACTTTTTATACATGCCAGGCCTCACAAAATTTACCTCCCATGCCTTTCTCAAGAAGCTAATGAGGGATATGCCCCACCAAAATGAGTGAGAAGACCCAGAAAAATACACAGGATCCAGGAAATGGGATTCCAGCCCAAGAGAGAAGGGAAGGGGATGACAGCGGGCAGCAGGCCTGGAGAACACAGGCCTGACTGGGGCAGGAGCACGTGGACTCCAGGGGGATTCTCCCAAAATAACGGGAAGCAAGAGGAGAGTGAGTGCCCCTGACCTGGGGGAAGGTGTGTGGGAAGAGTTAACGGGGTTACATGAAACCAAACAAATGCTTTTAAAACCGGTAAATACCACACACGCGTGCACATACACACTCACACACGTTATAAGAAGAAAGGAAACACTGTCACCCAACACTACTTGCCTTATGGGTGAATAATGGTCTACATGGTTGTGATAATATAAACACTGAATATTGATTTAACTGAAATTCTAATATCTTAGTCAAGATCCCAACAAGAAACAGCTCTCAAATGGGGTAAAATTTGAGGAGAATTTCGTAAGAAAGTTCGTGGGCAGGGTGGAAAGAAACTACAGGGGCTGAAACCAATACAAAATAATATTGTAAGTAAACTGGTCATTGGAAAAATAAATAAATAAATAATCCCCCTATTATTTGAGAGGGGAAAGAAACCACAAGGGAAGGAGAAGTCCCAGTATGGGGGTGCGATTACTCCCCGATCCCCGCCTGAGGAGGCAAGTGGGGAGCCGCCATCAGAAACTGGAGAGAGAGAGAGAGCTAAATGGAGAGGGTGCCTGGCAGCAGAGTCGGGGCTCAGCCCCCCACAGCAGCCTGGCAGGGAGGTAGCTGAGGGCACAAATACCTCTGCTCACTCTCCTTCCCCCACCTACCTACCTGCCTGCGCCCCACAATGGCCTGAGGGTAAGAGAGCCCTTTGATGTGGTCTGCCCAGGTCAGAGTGATTCAGGAAGGGCTAGGGAAGACATCCAACATAAATCTCAGTGGGTGGATAGAGGAAGGGAATGTAAGGAGGCACAATTCTCATGTGTCATAAAGAACAGGAAGTTAGGAGCCAGTGTCTAAACTGGCCAGTCAAGAAAGGCAAGATCAGAATACCATTCAGAAATTTGGCAGCCAATGCCAGCAAAGAGCTAACAGAGCTGAAGGAGGGTGTCTGGGGAGTGAGAGTGAGAGGGGACAGGTCAGATGACTACTGTTTTATTCTATACGTCTATTAGTTCTAATAAGACTTTAAAACTTTGTACATAGCCCGGCTGGCATGGCTTAGTGGTTTGAGTGTCAGCCTATGAACCAGGAGGTCACAGTTCAATTCCCGGTCAGGGCACATGTCTGGGTTGCAGGCTCGATCCCCAGTGTGGGGCATGCAGCAGGCAGCGGATCGGTGATTCTCTCTCATCATTGATGTTTCTATCTCTCTCTCTCTTTCCCTTCCTCTCTGAAATCAATAAAAATATATTTTAAAAAAACTTTGTACATATATAACTTTTAATTAATATGAAAAATAATATCCAGTCTAATCATGAGAAAGCATCAGACAGATCCTAATAGAGGGGCATCCTACAAAATATCTAACCAGCACTACTCAAAATTGTTACGGTCGCTAAATACAAGGGAAGTCTGAGAAGTTGTCATAGTTAAGACGACCCTAACACATAGCAACTAAATGTTCTGGGGTTTCTGGATGGGATGCGTGAAGTAAAAATTAAGGAAATATGAATAAACTTTGGACTTTAGATAATGATAAGTTATCAATATTGGTTCATTAATTTTAACAAATGTACTATACTAATGTCATGTGTTAATAATAAAGGAAACTAGGGACAGAGTACATAGGAACTCTGTATTATTCTTAAAAATTTTATGTGTAGAATTGTTCTAAAAATTAGTCTAGCCCTGCCAGAAAGCTCAGTGGTTAGAGCATTGTCCCAATACTCCAAGGTTGTGGGTTCGATCTCTGGTCAGGGCACATACCATCAATGAATGCAAAAATAAGTAGAAAAACAAATCAATATTTCTCTCTCTCAAATCAATAAATAAAAAGATAAAAAAATAGCCTGTTAAAATAAAGAACTTTTCAGTAGAAATAAATTTAAGTGACAATAAGAAAAATTTATACATTTTATTTTATTTGCAATATTTGGGTAGGGTTGGATGTTTCCCTAGGTTATTTATTTATTTTAAAACATTTTTTTTTTATTTCAGAGAGGAAAGGAGAGAGAGAGAGAGAGAGAGAGAGAGAAAACAATGATGAGAATCCTTGATCAGCTGCCTCCTGCATGCCCCCTATTGGGGATCCAGCCTGCAACCCAGGCATGTACCCTTGACTGGAATCGAACCTGGGACCCTTCAATCCGCAAGCTGATGCTCTATCTATTGAGCCAAACCAGCTAGGGCTCCCTAGGCTTTTTAATAATTTTTGCATTCAAGACATTAAATCCAAGAATTTCAACAAGGATCCAGGTTATTCATTAATTAGGTAAGTGTGTATAAAATGTGACTACAAGCTTGGCACTTGGGAAATGGGATCTTTTCAAAATACAGCCCTGTCATTATTGCCCTTAAACCCCTCAGAAGCCACCAGTGTCAAATCTCTTAGATTCAGGGTAGAAAGGCCTGCCTGCCCCGGCAGGTCTCTTCAGCTCACCTTGCACCACTCCTCCACACCTCTCTTCTCTCCAGTCACACTGGCCTCTTTGGGTCTTTGAACATGCCATGTTCCCTACTGCCCCAGGGCCTTTGCATATGCTGTTCCCTCTGTCCAGAACACTCTTCCTCTCTCTGCTCCCCTCCCCTTTGCCCAGTGGTTCTTAGACTTGGAACCTCAGCTCAGGTATCACTTCTTTGGAGACAACCCATCTACTTGTAGTTATCTCCTGGTCCTGTAGTTATTTGTGTAATGCCTGTGTCCCCAGGGAATGTTTGCTTGTAGGTTCTATGACAGTTGGGACAGTGAGTTGTCAGATGTAGTGTCTGTGTTGTTCACACTGGTCCCCAGCTCCTGGCAGAATACCTGATATGGTTCAGGCACTCCGTGAGTATTTTTTGAATGAGTGAATGAATGAATGAGTGAATGAAAACACGATATGGTCCAAAGCCTTCTAGTCTAGTGTAGATCCAAAACAGAGTGTTAGCTCCTGAAAGGGATAGAGGTGGCCATCTCCCCCAGCTACTGTCTGGGTTCCAGCTGCCCCTGGGTCAGACTGCCTCAACTCCTAACCCAACTCCCTGCAACAGTGACATTCACGCTGCCATTTGTTTACTTCAGATTCACAAAAATCCACTGAGGTCTGCATTCACATCGTTCCTGCTGCTGCTGAGAAATCGGACACCTAGAGAGGTTAAGTGAACTGCTCAAAGCCACATAGTTACTGAAGCCCATATTTGACGTGGTTTTCTTACCACCTCCTGGACTCTACTTCCCTGAAACAGCACCAGTTTTGGGTAACAGAGAGTATTTGCACCTGCGCTGCGGGCTTTGCCCTACAAACAGCAATGTACACCTGGTCTGCCTCAAGAATTTTAAAAGATGCAATACCTGACTATTTAGTCAGGGGGACTGACCTCTTTTCCGTTGGATTGTCAAATTAAAATATGACAACAGCTGGGGGGAAAAGGAGACAGATGTAACACCTTACACAAAGAATTTAGAATGTGGGGAAAAAAAGACAACAGCCAACAAAACAGTAGCCCTCCAGTGTGAATGAATCAAAATTATACCTATTTTTATGTCAGATGGCACAAAAATAATACACATTTTTTGGTGTGCCACAGAATTTTAGTAATTAGTTTATGTGTGCCACGAGATGAAAAAGGTTGAAAGTCGCTGCCCTAGAAAAATGTGCTCTCTTGTGCAGTCTGGGATTGTTAGGGTGTCTGGGATCTGGACCGGGAGCGCCCCCTTGCGGCTACCACGGAGACGGGGATGCATTACCTCTTAGAAAAGAAATGAGCCGCAGTGGTTGCGGAGCCATTGCCCGGGCACCAAGTCCATGTCTGGGGATTTCGAGGCTCAGGGTTGGGTCGTCCGCCCCAGGTATTCGGGCCCGTCCCTAGCCTGGGGCTCTTGGGTGGCCTGGTGGCGCCAAGGCCGTTTTGGGAAGGATGCGGGGCGGACACCCAGTGCAAAGTCAGGGTGGGGGGGGAAGAGGG
>NW_005360187.1:2235263-2240127 GCF_000412655.1 Myotis brandtii | reverse complement strand
ATTTGAGTCTAGGGTCTCCTCCCTGGCTGAATCTCACTTCCTAGCTGTGAAGTAGAGATGATGAAAACTCTCCCTTCAAGCTTGGCATCCAGGCAGCCTTGGGGACTAGGGCAGAGCTGGGCTCTCAGGAGGGGGCCAGCTTTCCGCATAAAGCCTCGCCTGCTGGGAGCCTGGGGGAGGCAGGAGGGTGGGATCCTTACCTTTAATATCTCGGTTAGAACATAAAACACGACTTGACCACAACACCAAAAATGGATGAGGATTTCCGGCACTGCTTCTAACCCCTATTTATAAAAATGGTCTTTAGTTGGCTAAAAATGATTCAGGATACAAATTATTTCTATAATCACTTTATCATTTCTTGTGTTTCAGGGGATAATTTGACTCCTAACAAAATCCAATCATTGTATTAAGTATTTTTCTTTTAAATATATATATATATTTCAATATATTTTATTGATTTTTTACAGAGAGGAAGGGAGAGGGATAGAGAGTTAGAAAGATCAATGAGAGAGAAACATCTATCAGCTGCCTCCTGCACACCCACTACTGGGGATGTGCCTGCAACCAAGGTACATGCCCTTGACCGGAATCGAACCTGGGACCTTTCAGTCCGCAGGCTGATGCTCTATCCACTGAGCCAAACCAGTTAGGGCTAAATATATTTTTATTGATTTCAGAAAGGAAGGGAGAAGGAGAGAAAGATAGAAACATCAATGATGAGAATCATTGATCAGCTGCCTCTTGCATGCTCCTCACTGGGGATGGAGCCCACAACCCGGCACGTGCCCTGACTGGGAATTGAACCCTGACCTCGTGGTTCATAGGTTGAATGAACCACAACCACTGAACCACGCCAACCAGGCTTAAGCATTTTTCTTATCTGGTTAGGTTCCAGGTGCATTCGAGAGGTATATTTGCATTTTGTCAACAGTTTATTTTAAAGTAATTTAACCTGTTTAATTCCCAGCTTCATTCCAAACAGGAATGGAGGCAGCAACAGTTTCTCGCCTGCTGACGTGTGCCAGGCACTGGAGGCAGGAGGTGACTCAGACAGGGCTGAGGCTGGGGGAATGAATGAAGTTGTGTCTGGGCCACAGGTAATCCTGGCCTTGGTGGGTAGACCATGCATTGTACTTGGGGAATATTTCATTCTCTGGTCAACCATACAGCTGAGCTGATGCCTGTTGCCCGGAGGAAGGTGTGAAAAAAAGGGGGGGGGGGGGGGGGGGAGAGGCGGTACTGTCCTCTCATTTTATCTCAGCTCCTAGTAAAGAGGTTTACTTCTTGTAGCCTCACACATATTCTGAAGGTGTAATCGGACAATCAATGGGTCCATGCTGCCTGTCACTACTTGAGCCAATTAAGCAGAGACAGGGTTGAATCATATATTAACACTAGAGGCCCGGTGCATGGATTCGTGCACCGGTGGGGTCCCTCGGCCTGGCCTACGGGGATTGGGCTGAAACTGGCTCTCCGACATCCCCTGAGGGGTCCCCGATTGCAAGAGGGCGGTTCGTCGGGTGATGCACCCTGGAATCGGGCTCCCTCCTCTCCGGTTCCGGGTGCATCACCCGAGAACCGCAGCTGCCAAGTCACCACAGCTTGGCAGCTCCTTCGCTGAGCATCTGCCCCTGTTGGTCATTGCGTGTGATAGCTACCGGTCAGATGGATGGACAGTCGCTTAAGCTTTTGTATATATAGATTTATTCCAATACTGCTGGCAGTATGAGAGAACAGCAGGTCCTCCACAAATCTGCTCTGCAGCCCCCCCATAAGCCAGTTGCTTATATAGGGTAGGAAAAGGATTACATGGGGAAGTAGGGATTACAGGCATGGGGAAGTAGGAGGCTGGGGTGGGACTCCATTGTTTGGGCAACAAGGTTGTCTGTCAATCAATCTTTCCATGATAATAGGCAGTTCTTGGATGAGAATGGACTGCATTCCAAGGTTGACTCCCAGATCCAAGGTTGACTCCCAGGTCCCAGGGGCGTACAACTCCCAGCCAGGTTAGAATGTCCTTTCTTTAACCAGAAAAGGCAATCATGGTTAACAGAGCATGATTAATATTTCCCATAACCAGCCCTAGCCGGTTTGGCTCAATGGATAGAGCATCGGCCTGTGGACTGAAGGGTCCCGGGTTTGATTCCACATGCCTGGGTTGTGGGCTTGATCCCCAGTAGGGGGCGTGCAGGAGGCAGCTGATCAATGATTCTCTCTCATCATTGATGTTTCTATCTCTCTCCCTCTCCCTTCCTCTCTGAAATCAATAAAAATATATTAAAAAATATTTCCCATAACCATAACTAGTACCCAATATTCTATTTTTGCCCCCAAGAGCCCTAGCCAGTTTGGCTCAGTGGATAGAGTGTAAGCCTGCAGACCAAAGGGTCCCGGGTTTGATTCCAGTCAAGGGCATGTACCTTGGTTGCAGGCTCCTCCCCAGCCCAGGTCCTGGTCAGGGCTCGTGCAGGAGGCAACCAATTGATGTGTCTCTCTTACATCGATGTTTCTCTCTATCTCTCCCTCTCTTTTCCACTCTCCCTAAAAATCAATGGAAAAATATCCTCGGGTGAGGATTAACAACAACAACAAAAATTTTGCCTCTAATGAAGGGTCAGGATAAAGGGGATGAGAGGAAAAGAATCAACGGAAGACTAGAATGGGGAGGATGTTGCCTAATGCCAATCTGTTATCTTTATTTCCTGACCAAATTTGACCCTTTGATGTATGTGGCTCTTCCATCCCCACCCCACAGGAATGTTTATGGCCTCCCTAGAAGGGAGGGCCTTTCAGTCCCTGACCTGATGAGGTATGTCATTCTGACCGCGTCTCATAGTGGACACTTCGTTCATTCCTTTGTGTCCTCTGCACTCCTTTAGAAAAGCTGGAGCTCTCAGCTCTGCAGCATGTTTTCAGAGCTGTCAGTTGCAGCCTGGGCAGTGAGCTGTGGTGGAGGGAAATCCAGTCGTGGGTGTGGAGGCTGGAAAGGGAGAAGAACTTTGCTGGGGCATCCCTGACACTCAACCATATGGTGACATGAGTAAAACCGAGGGAGAAACACCCTCCTTTCCCAAAGCCCTCCAGGTCCTCCCTCTCTCCTAAGCTCCAAACTCCAGGACAAAGGAAGAAATGCAAATGGCCACTGAATACCTGGTCAGAAAAGCCAATGAACATGGCAATGAGATACTGAGCAGTTTGGCAACTTTAAGTGTGCATCATCTAGCAGTTCTGATTCTAGGAGTGTATCTTTAGGAAACAGTTGAATCAAGATAAATGCGTGAGGATATTTTTGAATAATTGATTATAAAAGAAGTCACTCAGAAGGGGATTGGTTAATAAATTATGGAGCATATCTAGGCTGCAATGTCATATAGATTCAGGAGCCTAAGGAGCCCGCAGCCTCATGATTTCCTTAGTGTTTCACCAACACCCTTGTGGTCCTGGCCTCATGTCAGCCGCTGACATTCATGATAAAACCCCTGACTTCCCCTGCTATGGGGGTTGGGGATGATTTAGTGAGGAGCTGTTGTGGAGGAGAACGGGGGTGGTGGCCTAGACAAAGGAGGGAGCAATGGAGAAGAGCATGGTGGTTGGATTCAAGTGCAAATATACAAAACAAAGCAGGGAGGAGGATTGTGGTGAGAAGTTGTGTGATCTTAGCTCCTCCTCACCTCTGAGCTTCCTCTTCCAAACAGAGATACTGTCCACTTCACAAGGGTAAGTTTGACAAGAGCATTGGTTTTGTCAGATCAGAATTTGAGTCTCAGGTCTGGCGTGTACCAGCTGTGTGACCTTATGCAAGTCAGTTAATGAGAGATTGTAGCATTTTTTGAGTGCTTGCTGTGTGTTAACCAATAGAATCCTCCCCAGCCTAGGGTACTTACTCTTATTTTTATTCCAGTCGACAGGAGAGAGGGAGTCATTTGTCCGAGGTCCCAGCCAGGATTTCTCTAACCATCACATTACCTTAACTTTCCTGTGCGGAAAACTGGGATAACAATAATACCCACAATTCCCTGGGTGGTTGGAAGGATTCAAGAAGAGGCCTGGCAAAGAGTGGGTGCTTATTAAATTACTAGAGGCCTGGTGCACGAAATTTGGGCACTTGGGGGCAGAAGGGAGGGTGTGGGGGTCCCTCAGCCTGGCCTTCGTCCTCTTGCAGTCCAGGGAGTGGGCCTAAGCCAGTAGCCAGACATACTTAGCGCTGCCACGGGTGCAGGAGAGGCTCGTGCCACCGCCGCTGCACTTGCCAGTCCTGAGCCCCACTTCTGGCTGAGTGGCGCTCCCCCTGTGGGAGCACACTGACCACCAGGGGGCAGCTCCTGCGTTGAGCATCTGCCCCCTCGTGGTCAGTGCGTGTCATAGCGTCCGGTCATTCTGCCCTTCAGTCAATTTGCATATTAGCCTTTTATTATATAAAAGGATTATTAAAACTGTTATTATATTCTTTGCATTTTCCCAAGATTTTGAAGGGAGCAGGCATCACTTGCACAAATCCTTTGCATTAAAAAAAAAAGACCTGCCCTGACTTGTTTGGCTCAGTGGATAGAGCGTCAGCCTGTGGACTGAAGGGTCCCAGGTTGGATTCTGGTCAAGGGCATGTACCTTGGTTGCAGGCACATCCCCAGTAGGGGATGTGCAGGAGGCAGCTGATCGATGTTTCTCTCTCATCGATGTTTCTGACTCTCTATCCCTCTCCTTTCCTCTCTGTAAAAATATCAATAAAATATATTTAAAAAAAAAAAGACCTCAGGTGAGGGGTCTTTTACTGTAGCTGCCAACTTCTCCGAGGTTACTTGGGGCGTGACCATAGGGGTGTGGCTTAGAAGGAGGGGCGGAGCTAAGAAGGAGGGCCAGACTG
>NW_005360187.1:2218488-2234360 GCF_000412655.1 Myotis brandtii | reverse complement strand
GAGGGGTGCGCCCCCGCTCGCGGCCGCTTTGTTCCTTCTAATCCCGCCGTCTCACTCCACTTTCACACCACCCCCGACTCCTGACTTGCTGGGACATTTTGGTTCCCCATTCACCCCTGCATCTGCGGATAGTCTCTCGGATGATCCCCGCCCCACTCCACGCCGCAGCTTGAATTGAGGATATTTTTCATCGCCAAAGGGAGGCAAGAGTTTGTCATCTCGGTCAGGTGTCCGAGACAGCACTGGAGAGGCGCACGCGTGTGCTTGGAGCCCGGTCCCAGTAGCCGAGCGCTCCCTGGGTGCTGTCTGGGCCCCGTGTCTCCCACGGAAGCCAGGGCGGGTCGGCATCAGGGCACTCACAGCCTTCAGCCTTGTGTAGAGGACACGGGCTGGGCGTTGTGCGCAGGCAGCTCTGCTCCTGTGCAGCCATGAGCCTCAATTTCTTCACCTGGAGAATGGGAGTAAATGGGGATTTCCTACTTTCCCCAGCGCTGTTGCTCCGAGGGATGGATGGGTTGACCCACAGCTTCTGGAGTGCCCTGAGGGCCTCAGCACTGCCAGAGCCTAAGACCTGGCACCCCTTTAGGGCCACAGGCTGATGCCTCTCGCTCACTTGCCCCACATCCTGAGAAACACAGTGTGGAAAGCCAGGTGTGAGCCCGGCAGCTGGGGTGTCTGTAAACCCCCGAGCTGCGCTATGAGACAGCCATAGCCTGCCATCTCTCAACCCCACAGTGAATATAAAACCTCCTTCCTAGAGTGAAACATCACATTTTCTTACTCTCTCCCATTTTAATAAAATACCACTTTTGTGTTTTTATTTAAAAAGAAATAGATACCAAGTTTTCTTCAGTTTCCAGTTATAAGTTTTCCTTAGAGCTATCTCATGTTGATCCTCCTTGGTTTTTTGGATTTGGACTGATACTTGGCTCTTGAATAACAGTAACAGCATCCCAGGCATTTTATGCCCGGATTTCGTATGACGGCATAGGTGAATCAGTCCAATTTCCTGTTTTTCTGCAATTGCCCAAGTGGCTTCATGTGTCAGGACACAAAGCTTGTGAAGTTTTCATGCGGTGGGGAGCCAAGCCTGTTCTCTCTTCCTGCGGGAATGTGTTCTCTTCCCTTCAACCTGCACCCCCACAGAATTCATGGTGCCCTTTCCGCAGGGGCCTCACCTTTATGCTGACCCCTCTCCCACCACAGCTTCTAGTTGGGGCTCCGCCAGAACTTTCCTTGGGTCATCTTCACCCCCTTCTTGATGAGCATGGAAGCCTCTGGGCCATCTCCAGGTTCCAGGCTCTTCCCGACCTGCACGGCTCCTTCCCTCTTGGACTTGCCTTTTGGTGCATGCAATGGATGGAGCCACCAGCTTTCCCTGACCCAGCTTGTCTACCTGCCCTCATATCCAGCTTCCCAGCCCCTCTCACCCTGCTTCCTAACTCCTGTGCCCTTTTTGCTGCGAAGGCAGGTTGATCCTGGGATGCCTTTTTCTCCTCTGAGAACCTGCTTGGCCTAAGACTCGGCTCAGGTGATGCCTCCCCTGAGAAGGCCTCCCAGAATGCCATTCCCCTTGCTTTGCCTTCTCATGCAGGTCCTTGCACTTTGGTTCTCACCAGACTACATCATCTGCATTTGTTCACATCTGTGTCTTCAGACAGTTTCTGCCAGCAGGCACCTAACCTCATGTGGCGGCCTCAGAGCCTGGAGCCCTGCACATCGTGGCTGAACCCCATTAGACCCTGCTAAAGCCTGTGTTCAGTGATAGATTTTAAGAAGTGGGGGAGAGATCAGAGCAGCAGGCTCCAATGTCCTCTCCACCGCAAGCTCAGGCACATGCTCTTCCTGCTGGTGTTCCTTCTTGTTACACCTCAGCCTCTCCTCTCAGCTACAGCATCACTTCCTGCGGGAAGCTTTCCCTGCTCCCACCTCTCTAGCTAAGTTCTTCCAGAAATTTCTGTCAAAGGACTGGCCAGTAAGTTTTTGTGTACAGGGACCTGTGTATTTGATTCATGTCTGAGTCTCCTACCCGATAGTGGGTGTTTAGTCCACAGACAGATGTTCTCAGTTCTGAGGTTGCTTCAAGCATGGCTGGGGCTATGTGAACATAGACGACTAAGGGTCAACTATGGGTGATGCAAATAGGAGCGGACTTCCCACGGGTCCAGGCCACACAGAACCTCAGAGGGGGACAGCAGGGTGGAGAGTGAGCTCTGAAGGAGGGGCGTGATCTGGGTGCTGGAGAGGAGCGAAGCGAATAGCCCCTTGATCTCCAGGAAGCGTTTGTTCCAGGAACTCTTGCCCCTGCAAGAATGTGTATTTTCCCAGGACTTGTGACTGCAGCCAGCTAACCCTCCCCTGGCAGCTCTGCTAACACACCCTTTAGGGCTGCTCTCAGAGGAGCCGGCCTGGTTTACGTGGTCAGATTTCACAACCTCCCCATTATTAGCGGTGCAATTAAGGGCCGATACCATCTTGAACACAGCTCGGTGTTTTAGAAATGAGTTATGGGCACACTTCCTCCACTACTTAACTAAAAAAAAAACTCTTAGGGCTCTTGCCAGGTAAAGTTGCTCTTTGAGGAATAAATACACTTTCCCCAAAAGCACCAATTTGCAAACTTGTAGAGGGGAAGTCTTGCATCGTCACTGACACTGGGTCTGAACTCATGCTTTTCGATAGTGAGATGGGTTGGTTTGTGTTGGGTAACTTTCTGTCAATGACTTGTGCTGAAGTTTTCCTCCCCCTTTGTCTTGCTGAGTGTCTGAGGAGCCTGTTTATGGAGCAATTAGGAGTCTTCTTCTGCAGGTTTTTATTTTAGTGGCTTTTCCTGCAGTGGGGGAGGAGAAACATTGCTTACCTTCCTACCTAAATGGGGTACACCTTCTCTGGTCTCTTAGCTTGGAACACAACTTCTAGCCCCCAAATGTGTGCTGCTTCAGGAATTCAGGAAGCTAGAATGCTGGCATTGTCTTTACAGTGAAGTGCAAGTTTCCCATTTAAGGCAAATACTTCATCTCAAAAGGTAGGAAGGAATAGGGTGGTACTTGGAAAAGCAGAGGTTCCAGCTGGTTAAAATTTAGGTCCCTGATAAAGTCCGATCCAAGAACTCTCCTTGGCTGTGGGCCCAGGCATGTTTATTTGATTCTGAATTGGATGCGTTTTCATTCACTTGCAGCTCAGGGCTCCCAAGCCCACATCTGGTCTGCCTGTCCCGTGGCCATGTTGTCCGTGTTATACATGCTTGTGTGTCCCTTACTGAATTCTAGATTAGAAGGGACTCAGTGCTGGTTGACACATTTTTTTCAAAGGGACGTTTTTTATAAGTACGATACTTCTTCCGACCCGCTCTGCAGTGTTAATTGGGAACCCTCCTGGCCGCCATCCATCTCTCTTGAGCAGCCCTCCCTTCTCTCCCCACTCGACCCCGAGCCCCTGCAGCGCCTGGGGCATTGTGCAAGTTATTAACTCGGGATGTAGCTGGGTGAATGCGACCAGCAACCACTTCCGAACAAGACTTCTCACTGTGAATCCAGAAGCTTCCAGCATCAGGATTGCCTTGGGAGCTGGTTAAAATGCAGATTCAAGGTGAATGGGACAAGCATGGGAGTGAGGTGGAGCCCAGGAATTGGCATTTTAACAAGTTCCTCTGATGCTCCCTCAAGGATGAGAGACATTGCTTTAGGGGACAGGCTTCCAGGATCAGGAGAAAGGGGAGAGAAGCCACATTCTAAACGTTTAAAATCAGTTTGGAAAAAAAATCAGTTTGATTTTAAATCATTTCATTGGGCTTAGAGGTGAGAGTGGAGACTGTGTCAGAGCCCCGGACAAGGAAAGGGGTCAGGTTGACTGGGAGGACGTGGGGAGCCAGCTGGGCAGGGCATCCCCATTTGAGTGGGTGCCTCTGGCCTGGGGTTGAAGAGGAGGCCGGGAGGGAAGGGGACCTGACACTCCCACTGGGTTCCTCCCCAGAACAGCTGGCCTTGTCTGGAAAACAGTCTCAGGAAAGAGTCGAGCAGGATCCAAATCATATTCTCAGCCGTTCAAACCTCACAGACGCTTCCCTGCAAAGGAAAGAACTGCTAATGCCTTTTTAAGTCTTTATTTTAAGTTGAGTATTTTTCAAGCTCCATTTGGCCTAAAATGTGGTGTTGTGTGTGTGTGTGTGTGTGTGTGTGTTTTAACATTTCAAACCCTCTTTTCCCACATTGGTCACTAAACTTTTACATACCCTGCCCCAGCAGATGGCTGCTGCTGCTGCTGGGGCCACCCCATCACAATTAATTGTCCCTTTCATTCCTCCTCACTGCCTGTCGCGCCTGCCTCTGATGGATGGGTTTTTAGGCTTCTGGAAGCTTGGGCCCCCACCCTTGATTTTTAAGGTGGGAACTTCACTGGCTGGGGTGGGGGCAGCTCCATTGGAGCCGACCTCTCTCCTGCCACCCTCGCCTGGCAGCTGAGATCTTTTCCATTTTGCATTTGGAGGGTCTCCTTGCCTCCAGCAAGCCCAGGGGGCTGTCTGTGCTGGTGCTGTTGGGCCCCATCTCCTGGTATCCTGGCTGGCCCAGCGGGCGGGAGGCAGTGTCCTCCTGGGCAGTGTTTGTCTTGGCTGCTGCGTCCTTCTGAATGGGCCTGCCACACGTTTAGGTAACTGATGGCCCAGCAACACATTGTCTCCTCCAGGGCCCGGGGCCTTTGAAGCTCTTCCTGGTGGGAAGTAAAGAGACTATTTGCTCTATTAAAATGCCTTGGTATTTCCTCTGTTTAACCACAGGCCACTTCCTTTCTGCCACTCTAAACCCCGCAGGGCCACTGGCTGATTGAAAAGACACAAGCCCAGGAGTGATCACATCCTATTGAAACAGATAGTCTTACTGCAGATGAAAGCTGGGGCATGTCTCTAAGAAAACAGATCTGAGGGGGGATCCTTGAGATGGCTCCTTACCTTGCTCAGAATTTAGCCTGTTGATGTAATTCACACTTGAAGTTCTGAATGCACGAATGGGTACTTTTTTTTTTCTTTAAAGAAGGGAAGCCTAAATTGTCATCAAAGTAGTGTACGTTTTGTCTGCATATGGCAGATAAAAACGATTTGATCAACTGGATTTCTCATTGTGTAAGTTGGAAACTCTGCAGTGTCTGGGAAGAGCATGCTGTCTGTTCACAGACAACCGTGGGGGCTTGCTCCCTGCTTGCAGACTCCGTCTGCTTGGTCTCATGTGCTCAGAAGTCCAAGTAGGAAGTTTGTAGCATAAATAATACCGAGTCTATCTCCAGGGAGACTGGCCCTCATCCTTTCCCAAGCAGTATCTTAAAAGAAGGTTTAATTAATAACAGCAGGCAGGAAACGAAAAATTGAACAATTAAAAAATTACCTAAGTAACAAAGATTGGAAATTTGAACTCCATCTGTATCTTGTTTTTATCAAGGGGCCTAAAAAAGGAATAACTAGTTAGTTTCTAATGGAGACTATTATTTTAACATTTACAACTCCATTGTTCGAAGTATCCATGATAAAAACAGCTTCCCTTTTCTTTGGTTCCTTGTTTGGAAATGTTGGGGGAAGGTGGATGTAGCTAATTAAGGCTACAACATTTAAAGGGGGGACTTAATAGGTACCAGCTGTCCTCAACAAATCACTAGATGGATGACAAAATAAAGATGTGATGTGAACACACATGTAATTCTCTTCTAAAACGGAAGTTGCCCTATAAATTGTCTGATTTAATAGCGCAAATGAAAACTACCTCTACTGTGCACTTTCTAGAAGCATTTGTTTTGTAGTACACCTAATGGTAAATGTCTTATTTGCATAAGGCTGGTACCTTAAGAATTGAAAGGGCAGTAGATGGCAAGTATTGTTGGGAGTTGAGCAAATTGTAATTTTATTGCATGCTTCTTCATTCTAAACTGCTCTAATAGACATTAATCATGAGGCTTTTCATGAAAAATTACTACTTTGTAGGGAAGCTTGCTTGAACTTATCAGAAATGCCATATAAAGTGGGAAGAGCAACTTTGAAAAGGGAAGGGAAATTAATAGTATTCATTAAAATGTTCAGATGGATATTTACATCTCACACATTAAGCGAATACTTTAAATGAATCCTTTTGAAATCATAAGGGATTCGACTTTAAAAACCTAACTCTTTAGGTTTAGAAAGTACTTTATTCTCTTGAAAACTAGGAGTCTTTCCAAGTGTTCTGTTTTGTCAGTTTTGTAGACCCCCCCTCCCCCCCATTGAATGGTAACCCTTTTTTAAAAAATGCTGGCTATGCCCCAGACTTCTGTTCTGGGATGGACAGTTTTACTCAAGAGGGGGAGGGTGGATGGGGATAGAAGGAGGGTTTCCTTGGAACGAAGAGGTCCATTTTCCTGAGACAGGCCATATGGTTTAGAAATTTCTCTGTGGTTTTATTCTGTCCAGGTGATTTCTGGTTTCTCCTCTCCTGAAACGGCCCTCCTTTTATCTGAGGAAAATGCAATGCAATCCAGACCAAATGCAGGCGCAGCCGCCATTGTGGGCCCTGCTGAGTGGCAGCTGATGCCCATCTTCCCCTGCAGTGGGGCCCGTTTGCTCTGGGTGGGGCACAGGCACTCACACGGTTAGCATTTATTGTAACTGCGCAATGTCTAAAGTTTAAAAAGACTTATTTGGAGTGAGGAGGCAGGAGACTGTTGTTGGAGCAGCTACCCTGTGTCAGATGGTGGAGCGGTTCTGCAGTGATGGCGAGCCAGTGCCCGAGGCGAAGTCTGGCTTTTTAGTCTGTTTCTCAGTTGGTTCCCAGTGACTCTGCCTTCTTGCTTGCCTTGTCTCAGTTTCCCCTGCTTTGGTGGAGGCCCACCTTTCTCTGTGAGGCTTTTCCACCACCACTTGGCCTCCCCGTGTGGATTTCACCTGTGCCACAAGGCCCACATTTAGTCAAGTCAGACCCACCCCAGCGTGCTTCCAGAGTTGGTGAGAATGCATCCAGCCGTTGGCAGTGATGTGAAAAAAGCAGCGGAAACTTGATTTGTGTATGAAGAAGCGTAATGTGGGTGGTTTAGAGGATCAGGATGGCTGACGTCAGGTCTTACTGAGGGGACGTGGAGCAGGGCCTCTTGGTGAGTGGAACCAGGAGGAGGGGTGACAGTTTGTTTTTGTTTTTTATTTTTATTTCAGAGAGAGGAAGGGAGAGGGAGAGAGAGATAGAAACATTGATCGGCTGCCTCCTGCACGCCCCCTACTGGAGATCAAGCCCACAACCCAGGCCTGTGCTCTGTCCTGGGATGGAACTGTGACCTCCTGGTTCATGGGTTGACGTTCAACCACTGAGCCACACCGCCTGGGCATGAGGTGACAGTCTAGGCAGAAAGAGAGATGTGGGCAAAGCTGGAGGAGGGTGGCTCATTGGAGGGCAAAGGGACAGGAAAGCTGAAGGTGAAGGTTGGGACTAGATAATGGGGTCCCGTGAATTTGCCTGCACGTGCCTGTTAGGAATGGTGAGGTGCAGCTCGGACAGTTTCTCCGGCACATGAATGGCTTGTTAAGAATGACCTGCAGTGACTATTCTTTCATTCAGCGAGTATGTGGTGCTTTCTATGCGATATGGCCTGAGTAGGATAACAAAATACCAGACGTCACCACCCTCTTTAAATAGCAACCCCACTGCTCCTCTGTCACCTTTTCCTCACTTTATTTTTCTCCAGAGAACTTTTCACCAGGAGACACACACAGTGCTTTCTGGTCTGTCCGTCTGTCCCCTCCACTGCAAGGTCAGCTCCATGAGAGCAGGTCCTCTCCCTGTCTGTCCCTGCTGCATCACAAGGTCAGTGGCAAACACCTAGTAGTTTCTCCCTCTCTGTTTCTCGAATAACAAAGTGCTCTGCAGGGAATTGAAATGGGCTGATGAGAGCAGGCTGAACAAGTGGGCGATCTTGGGTGGCTTCTGTGAGGAGGTGGCATGTAAGGCCAGCAGTTACAATGAAAATTTCCTCTGAAGTTGTAGTTCCTCATGTCTTGTTAACATTGGCCATCATGGTGCATTAGGTGCTGAGAATAGCATAAAAGTAGGCACTACTTCTTCATTCACCACAGATTATGGGCATGGTGTGCCCCACACTGACTGCTGCTGGGCTGCAGGGAGTGGTAGAGGCGTGATTGGGGCCAGCGTCGGATGGGAGTGCACTTTGCAAATTGTCTGCTGCTTGAAGAGGATATTTGGCCTGTCCCGATTGCTGCCCTGTAGATGAGAGAAGCGTGTAAAAAGTTACTGCTAAGCACCAACTAAGCATCCTGGCTGGGACTGTGTGAAGCCACGGGAACGAAAGGGCCCGCCCGCCCTCCCTCCCAGCAGCCCTCAGTGGGCATGCACACTGCGCCTCATTTTATTTCAGTCCCCTCTTGTGAACGGTCCCTCCAGAATCAGAGATGCTCTTTGCCTTCTTTCCGGGGCTGTGGGTTTGCTGGCCAGCTGTGGTAATGAGTTTTTGCCTGGCTTTGATTTTCATGCCTTGCCTCCCTGTGGGAGGAACTAGATATTTCTGATCTTACCTCTCTGCTCATATTCAGATCCAGCCAAGCAATCAGTGACTTCCCGAGCTTTTTGTGGGAGACTGTGGGAAAAGTCCTGGTTGGCTGGCTATGAATTAATGAAATCCTTAGAAGCCTTCACTAAAGATAGCTCCTGTGGTTTAAAAAAATAGCATTGCCTTTTTAATTTGAGAAAGAGGTCATGCAGTTTTACTGAAATCAAGCAGAGAAAATGTAACATCTGGTCGAGCTGCCCGAAGACTGCTTCAAGGCGGGGCAAGAGCGGTGGGTCCCCAGCGTCCTTCCCAGTGTCCTGTGCGCCGAAGGTGACTGTCACCCTCCTACGGCTGCTTCTCTCATGCTCTCCTCCTGTTTGAAGTCCTGGAGAGACAGAAATTCTATCCGATATCTTTGCACTTGAACACATTTCCCATCTACAGAACTTCCTTCCTTTTACTTAAAGGGCCACACGTTTCTTTTAAGGGGATAGTTTTTGAGTTGGTCAAGACTAGTGTCATCATTGCTTTTATCTCATTAAATAAACAATGGGGTTGGATAACCTGGAGAGCTTAGGCAGAAGGGGAGGTTTAAAGAGCCGATCTAAAAAGTTTTTATATTCGTTGGAATTCTGATAAGAGGAGAAAGAATGACACATTGCAGAAGAGTTTTAGGCAAAGGCATAAAGGGGATTTTAAAGGGACCTATGACTTTTTAAAGAGCGGTAAAACATGAATGTCTTAAATGTCTGCTGTGTGTATATCTGCCCAGTGAAGTGAATGTTATAATGTTTTTATATTTATCCTGGATCTATTCTGGATTAAGACTATATAATTTTCCTTTAAAAACATTAGTAATATTTTGGGGGCATACATTTTCTGAAACTAAACAGCAAGATGACGTTGTTGTTGCCCCCACCCAGACCGCAGCCAGCCAGCCAGTCACCTGTACCTGGGACTTCTCTTTACTGTACTGTCTCTCCTGTAGTTTGTATTCTGAAAATTTTCAAACCTGTAGAAAAGTTGAAAGAACAGCAAAATGAACACCAGTTCCCCTTTGCCTAGAGTCACCGGTTCTTAGCATTTTACCACGTGTACCTCAGTTCTCCTACTGTCCTTCATGATTTCATTTTGAATCACATTCCGGATTCAGACAAGATTGCTGATTACCTTTTTTGTTTTTTTTTAATTGTTATGTGAGGACATTTCTTTAATTGATTTTAGAGAGGAAGGGAGAGAGAGAGAGAGAGGGAGAGAGACATTGATGTGAGAGAGAAACATTAATCAGTTGCCTCCTGCACATGCCTCAACTGGGGAACTATTCTGCAACCTGGGTATGTGCCCCGATCGGGAATTGAACCCACGACCTTGCGGTGTGTGGGACCATGCTTCAACCAATGAAGCCTCCCAGCCAAGGCCACTCATTATGTTTAGATGGCCTGTCTGCTTTATCTACAACAGTTCCTTCACCTTTTCCTTGGTCCTTTACAACGTACACATTCTGAAGAGTCCAGGTCACTTGTGTAGACAGTCCCACAATTTGGATTTCTAATCATTTCCTCCTGATTAGGGTCAAGTTAAATATTTTGGCAAGATCCTTCTAAAGGTGATACTATGAGTCATTGTATTTTAGGTATCAGTAGGTAGACAATATAGATGCAGTTATGGCAATGAGAAACATTTGGTTTTTCACCTTCAAATTGTACACAGAGACCTTCCTAATGAGTCAACCCAGTTTAGTCTTGTGTTGTCTTTAAAAAACAAACGAACACGATGCTTTACATTCGGCTTCCCCTCTTCCTTACTGAGGGTCCAGAAAGGTGCAGAGTGTCATTTGTGCTGTGCTATAATCTCTCTTTCTTTAAAAACCATTTGAAATGAACATTGCTCTCTCAAAATTAGGAGCTCTGTATCTCAAGAATGCTTCAGGCGTTTGCTGTTCACGTGGGCTTGTTGCAGACAGTGGTCGATGTTGCCCTCAGCGACTGGGAATGAGTCCCTATTAAAACCTCTATTTGGCTGGGGCAGGTTTATGCTTGAGTGCTTCCTCACGCCAAAATTCAGCCATTGCTTTCCTTTGTGCTAAGAAAACATTGAACTTTATTTCCAGTAAAGGCCACTTCACTCAAAACATGTTCTCAAAGTCAATCTCCAGCCTTTTAGTTCTGTGCGTGCGTAGCGCCTAAATTATTTTATTAGAGCCCCTTACAGACAGGTTCATTAGTTTAACCGGAATTACTATCTTCTACCTAATTACATGGCTTTTCTTTCTTTTATTTGTCCCTTCCCCAGATTCAAGGGTCAAAGACACGTAAAGTTAATATTGATTATTTTTCCAAAGTAAGTTAAAACATCAAAAAGCGACAAGTTGTTATTCCTGAGGGTACCAGGGAAACGGCAGAGACAAAACCCCCATCTTTTATTCATAAGTCCAGGAGGCGGCGAGGACAGGGGCGGGCCTGTGCGCCTGCCATTTGTTCAGCGTTCAGGGCCGGGCCTCCTCCCCTGCTGGCCGTGAAATGTCATGCCGAGATGTAATAGTGGGACATTCAGCATCCAGAGAATGGACCACAGAGGTTCAACTTCGCTTTTCATTTTCTTTTCTGGCACCGAGTCCCCGGTCCCCTCTGTGGCCTGACAGTGAAAGGCCAGAAAGCAGCACTCTGGATGCTGGCGGGGATGCGGGCAGCCCAGCCCCGTGGGCTGGGCCCTGTGCTGGAATGCAGGCCCGACACAAAGGCTGGGCCGGGGTGGGCCTCCCCTCGGAGGCGTGCACGGTGCCTTTGCTTTGCCTGGTTTGCTCTGGTCACAGGAGAGAGAAAGTTCTTGTTTCCATGGCTCTACTCCCCTGGGTTTTGGTGGAAGTGCAGAGCGCCTTTGATGTCCCAAAGCAAGGGGTGGGGCTCTAAGGATTTCTGTGCGGGGGGAGGCACTGAGGCCAGGAACTGGAGGCACTGAGGCTGAGAGCCTAAGGCTGCAAGCCCTGCCCCCCCCCCCCCATTGTCTTTGTATAAAGAGAAATCAGGCAGCATTTGCTAAACGTGGCCTGAAATTTGACTTTGAGCAATAGTTCTCATTTGGGGGTGATTTGGGGAATCTCTGGAGACATTTTTGGTTGTCCCAGCTGGGAGGAGCAGATGCTACTGGCATTTAGTGGGCAGGGGCCAGGGATGTTGGTCAACATCCCACAGTGCACAAGTTGGCCCTCCCAATAAAGAATTATCTGGCCCATTTTGTCAGTAGTGCTGAGGTGGAGACTCTGATTTAGGGGTCCCATTTTAGTATTTGAATTTCTCAGCTCACATATCCTCATAACACTTTTCAATTTCCTTTCTGTTTAACAGAAGCTGCTGTTCTATAAATCCGCACTCGGGATGAATTTCCATTAAACTCTCCAAGACATATGATTAAACTATTGTGGTGCTCCTAGAAGATGTGCTGTGAATGCAACTATGATTTTAAATGCAAAAGACGATTTTGTGTGTGTGTGTGTGGGGGGGGGGATGACCATCATTTGATCAAAGTAGCATAACCTGTGCCTCTGTTTTTGTGACTCACTGATGGTCTGTGGATAACATTACATTTTTTTCAGCATGAAACCCAACACTTCAAATCCCTAAAGCAGTCTCAAATTTATGGTTAATAAAAGCATTTATTGTACTGGATGTCATCTGTTATATCACTCTGGGGCTAGAAACTGGCAAGCAGTGGACAGGAAATATTTTCATTTCAAATCGCTTCAATCTTATGGTCTAGGGGCAAAAGTGTCTGATTTCAGGAAAGCCGAGTTGAATAGCATAGTAATGAATGCATTTTTACTTGATTAAGCAGGCATTCTCTCCCTTTCAAACAATCTTCTGTCTTTGGCTTGGTGGGGCTAAATAAACATGTGATGTTAACCGATAGCATGTCTTATGTTGGCCATACTTTTCCTTTGATCATCTTAAACTTCTCGGTGTTTTTCAGGAATCCTCAGCAGAGCAGCAGCCGAGGGGGAGGTGGATGGCTGAACTCAAGTGTTCACCCCGTTTGTAACTGTTGTGTACTCTCTAAGCAGAGGTGGTTTTCTGAGATGATGCCAACTCTTCCAAATTCCCCTTTAAAAAATGGCCTTTGGTCCCTGGCCCTTGGGATCACGAATTTCGGAGGAAAAACACATTTTGATTTTTTTTTTAAGGCTGCAATTTTATTGTAATTTGAGTCCTGACCTCCTACATCCATCTGTCAGGTAAACAGGGTGAGGAGAGCAGCCGGGTGTGGTGGGGATATATGCAGGACGGGTACCTGGCCGCCCAGGCCTTGGCGTGTGTATCTAAATCACGGCTTCCCGGTGAGCCTCGGAGGGAGGTAGTTATTTCTGATGTGGTTCCCTTTTTTCCAGATGAGGACTCCATGGCACAAAGAGCCAGGAAGGGATTAGGGTGGGAGGCCACGTGACGCAGAGAGGCCTGTCTCCGCCAGAAACCAGAGCCAGCGCTCTTTCCCTGCCCATGCCCCCAGCGGCCAGGCTTGCCCTGCCTTCCACGCCCCCAGCCTGAGATGGACTTCTGCCATGTGTAACAAAGCAACTCGTGGGGGTGGGAAGAGAGCAAGACTAGGTACCGGAGAAGGCTTTGCTGATAATTAAATTAAACTAGGATTAGGCAGAGGTTCCCTAACCTGGCTGATTACCAGAATCACCTGAGGAACATTCTTGGGTGGGGGTGGGTGAGGGGAGATTCCGGGCCTCACCCCAGACCTGCTTAAGTGGGATTTCCAGGGGAAGGCCAGGAATCTGAGTTTTTACAAAAGCTGCCAGGTTAATGGTTGGCAGGGTTTTTGGGGTGTGGAGGGCGGGTTTGACTAAGGGGCAGTCCTAGGGAATTTCTGGGGATCATGGAACTGTTGTTTATGCTGCTTGTGGTGGTGGATACACAAATGCATACATTTACACATTTACTTGTATATGTTTACACGTGAAAACTCATGGAACTGTACACCAACAAACATCCATTCTACTACGTGTAAACTCAAAATGCTGCCTGGGTGAAACTGAGTTATCACTTAGGTGTCAGATGAGGTGGCAGATGGTGCCTGGTGACAGCTGGGAGAGTTGTCCAGCTGTGAGATGTCACCTGGGGCTGCAGAGGCAGGTGGGCAGGTGCTGAACTCCGACCAGCACCGTCCAGTAGAACGTCCTGTGGCGATGGACTGTCCTTCCCCACACAGTCCAGTAACAATCACTTGTGACTGACAGGTGGCTAGCACGACTGAGGAACTGAATTTAATTTACTCAAATGAATCTAAGTTTAAGTAGCTACATGTGGGTTGAGGCTGCCATCTTGGATAGCTTGCCCTTGGAAGCAGACATTGTCCTATCGGGGCTTTGACTCTGTGCCAGGTGCACCCTGGGCCCAGTGGTCCTTTATGCTTGAAAGACAATAGTAAGTCATCCCAAGAATTAGGCAAGACGGGAACACCGGAGGACGTGTGGGTTGGTAAGGACAGAGGAAAAGGAGCCTTGGAATGAAGACTGGCGTGGGACCTGCCCGGGCAGAGGACCGTCTTGCCGAGTGGAGGCATCTGCCCGGCTTCCCCTGGTGCAGAAGTCAGAGAGCACCAGCTCTGGCCCCGTTCCTTGCCCAACTTCCCAACCTCATTGGTCTTAAAAGATGATTGGTTAGTTCAGATGCTCTTTAATTGTGCTTCTATTCCCCTGAAGTGACAGGATTTCCAGGAAGCCATTGGAGGGCTCAGGGGAGCGATGTACAGGAGGTGTCTGGTCTGACTGAGGGTGAGCCTGGCCCACCTGCCTCCCTGGACGGAGTGTGATGAAGAACCTGCGTGGGCATATCCTCTTCCTTTTTGGAGAACGAGATCTTATAAAAAGGGTAACTGGGCATAAACCTCCCACTTGATGCCTAGAGCACATGGCCCTGTCTTGGTTGGTGTTGAGGCACTCTTAGACACCCCCCATGGATTTACGCTATCTTCAATAGTGCTGCTTTTCCCAATGTGTTATAAAAGGGTGAGATGCCGAGAGTGCGCCTTTTATTAGTGCGACCCAAAAGGTGAACGGAAATAATGTTCCAATTTGTAAACTTACTTGTTCTTCAATAAATTTGCTAAATGGGTAACAAAAATTTTCATGAGCTACGTACGAGCTTATCACTAAGGAGGTTTTTGTTAATCTGGTTTTAAAATAGGACTTACTATTTTAAATGCCTTAGGCTTTCAAATTAGTAGAGCTAATTTTATTTTTATATGAAAACGTCACCTTTTGGATCAGGGAGAGAAGGGCACTCGGAATCACAGCATATTTAAGCAGGGTTTCCTTGTGTGGCCCTTACAGATTGGTAACGTCAAACTAATGCAAAAAGAAAAAATAGCTTAATGGGCATTAAGTGCTGATTCTCCCACTCTTGAGCACACAGATACATCTTGCTGTAGAGTTGAAATCACTGTGTTTATTTTTGTTATGGCTATTTTTTTTACTTAAACTTGTTTTCCAAAGATATTTTCATGTGTTGACATAGTTCACAGACATGCCGCTTTTAGCGGCCACATGGTCTTTTCATGTTGTGTACCCTCCCCTGCCCCTTGCCAGCTGTTTCCAGGTTACTGCTGTTATAAAGCTGCTGTGAAATCTTCATACAGATTGGTTTTCTGCCCGCCCCCCTCACCAAGTTGGTTTGTTTGCTTGGCATGCATTCCCCAAAGTGGAGCGAAGGTGTTGCAGCTCGTGCTGCGTGCTTACCAGCTGCCCTGTAGAATGGTCGAGACTGGGAAGAATTGTCTTTTGGGAAAAGGGCCAGTTTGGTCTACAAATTCTGACTCTACCATTTGCTACTATTTTTTTGTGACCTGGGGAAATTTCATCTGTAAAATGGGTTAATAGTAGTTTATCTTCCAGGATTTTCTTGAGACCTAAGTGTGATAATGTCTTTAAGACATTTAGCTCTGTGCTTGGCCACATAGCAATTATTTAGTGATTGATTCGTGGCCGTCTGTTACCAGAGGAATAACTGCTTATTTTCCCATAGCCTCAAAAATATTGACATTTAAAATTTCTATTGGCTCTGTTATTTTGGTGGTACATCATACTTCTTTCATTTTGGATTTATTAGAGAAGGACGGAATCTTGCTACCTGGTGATTTATCTTCTGATTAAGTTCTAGTGTTTGTAAGTCTGGTAGTATTAAAGGAAGGTGTGGATGAAATGTTGCTTAGTAGAGAGCAGTAGGGCAAATGTTTAAGTGAATAAACGAGGGTTTTAAAATAAGAATATTGATTGAGTGGATCTTTGGAACTTAACAACACATTATGAAAACAGTTAAATGTAAGTATTATCATGGGAATTTTTTTTGTACCAGCAATTTGGCTAG
>NW_005360187.1:2195977-2217072 GCF_000412655.1 Myotis brandtii | reverse complement strand
AGGGCACAGGCCAGGCTGAGGGACCCCCCCCCCCCCCCGAGTGCACAAATTTTTGTGCACCGGGCCTCTAGTATATATATAATTTCTAAGGTCGATTTTGCATTGATTATGCATTTCCCATAAATAGAATATAAGTTTTTCATAGTGTACTGGAGTTTTTATATATCTGGACATTGGGGTAGAAGCCATTCTGTTAGACTGTCTCATTTATGTTGGTGCCACACAAGAGAGCCGGGGATCCCAGACCAGTTGAGTGTGACTGCGGACAGGGCAGGTGACCCTTCCTTCCGACCCTCGGTTTCTTTATTTGGAAAATGGGACAGACAGACTAGAATTATTCTTAAGAACTTAGCAATGATTTTTATTGAGATAACTAGAACCTTTAATTCAGAGGGTGTCATTTTTCTGGCCTACCCACTCCATCTCCTTATTGAATTGATCACTTCTGTTTCCACCCGGACTCTTGCCTCTTGCACTTGGGTGTCTGCTTTTGATCTCTCTTGAGAAAGGTCACCTGTGTGTGGTCCTTTCTGCAGATATTTTCTTTTTAAAAAATATATATTTTTATTGGTTTCAGAGAGGAAGGGAGAGGGAAAGAGAGACAGAAACATCAATGATGAGAGAGAATCATCGATCAGCTGCCTCCTGCACGCCCCACAGTGGGGACCAAGCCCACAACCGGGCATGTGCCCCAATTCTGACCGGGAGTCGAACCGCGACCTCCAGGTTCATAGGTTGATGCTCAACTACTGAGCCACGCCAGCTGGCCAGATATTTTCTAACGAAAGCAAAGTATTTGTCCTCCATATCGTTTTGAAATTTTAAAAAATTCATACATAGATTGCTTTGTTTTTGCAAAGTGAGCCCAGGGGCTCCCCGGTCGTTGTTGATTTGCCTGTTTATTCGGAGCTGCCCATGGTGTCCACCTGCCTCCATCCTTCGCATTTCCTGGGCATTTGTTCACCTGGTCAAGGGCCCTCTCGTATCACTTGTTTTTTAACGTGACACGACTGTTAATGATTGATTCCAACCCATTTAGTCTTCTGGGCCAGGAGCTTTTAGGGCCCCATCAATCACTGAATCCATAAACAAGGGCACTGCCTCAGACTCCCCAAGAGCTCAGAATTACATGGGGGTGTTGACAGTCCCGGAGGCCTGGACTGCTCTGTCAGCAACTGTCGGGGAGAGGACCCGGGGTATGTGCTAGGTGGTGGCGGGGGCAGGAGAAAGGCAGCCACAGATAACAAGGACAAGAGGTAATCTGCATGTGGGTAATTGCTGAGCTGAGAGATTAATTTTGTTACCCCCTCCCACCCCCATTTGCACCAAGCTCTTACTAGGAAAGCCGGAGAGGTTAGAGGAGTGTTCCGTCCACACCCCAGCTCCGCACCCAGGGATTGCTGTTGCCCAGGTTCCCCTCTGGGTTCAGGAGCCGTCATCCTGAGTCTTCACCACCTGCCCAGGTTAAAGTGGTGCTGCCTTAGTGGGTCCCTTGGCTGCAATAAGAGCGTTTCTGGAAGAGCCTCGTGAAAGCAGCCTCTTCCTCTGCAAAGGGGAATCCTTGCCAACCTCAACAGACAGAGCAACGGACTCGCACTTAGAATACAAGGGTGTGTGGCCCTACAGGGACCGGGGAGAGCGCGAAGGGAAAAGCGGAGACGAGCTTTAAGGAGGTGAGGTGGAGGTTTGTGCTGGGGTCCCCTGATGGGCAGGAGGAGACAAGAAAGCCCGATAAGCCGTCAGGAAGATGGTCACCTCCAGAGGGGTCTGTGACACAGGCCAGAGCAGGAAGAGATGGTGAGGGGTTGGGGAAGAGGTCACCCATTCAGAGGCCAGAAGGGCCTGCAGCTTGAGGGCCCCCAGGAAGGCTGACTTGATGAAGAGCCTTATCTCCAGGGGTCACGCCCTCTGGAAGCTCTGAGCTTAGACAGGAGTGATGACAGGTTGCCCCGGGAAGGCCCTGGGTGGTTGTAAACCCGTGCCTCCACCTGCAGCAGCAGCAGAGCAGATGTGCCTGGGGTGTGCAGCTTCTACATCTAAATACTCTTACCCCGATAAAGCCGGGCTGTGACGGCCTTCCCCCAACCTTCCCATCACCAGGGCGGGAGTGGGCGGGTCGCCTTGGCCTGTGGCTCAGGGGCTCTGCCAGAAGAACACTGGACACCATGCCTGGTCCGTTATGCTCACAAGCGTCTTTGAGGGTCTCCCCAGTGCCATTAGCTGGTGACGCACTGAGTGCATCCGCGTGCTTTGGTGGCTGGGCCAGACGGCTGCATGAGGCTGGGAGGGCGGGCAGGGGCACCGCGCCTTGGAGTCCACTCCTGGCTGGGCACTCCTTCCCCTTGTTCTGCCCTGGGCTGGTGGAAGCTTCCACCTTTGCAGAAAGCTCTTGGCTGGAAAAAACATCTTGAAATGGGCTTCGAATTAATGGAAACGGAACAAGAAGGTAAATGGGAAGGGACCCTTTCTCTGTTCCGATGCACCTCCTGTGCCTGTGGGTATAGACATATTTAACTCCAGATAAGTGGCTTGAGAGGCGCCAGTGTTCTCATTTGGAAATGTGAATCTGGTAACGTCCAAAAGGTGCCTGTCCACTCACCCAGTCATGGATCAAGTAACGCATCTGTCACCTCCACCGTGTGAATCTGGTAACGTCCAAAAGGTGCCTGTCCACTCCAGTCATGGATCAAGTAACGCGTCTGTCACCTCCGCCAGAATGTCCCTTCCTGGGCACTTCACCCTTATCTCGGTCCCTCGTAGACTCTCCCCCAGGGCCCAGCAGGCCTTGCACTCGGGCATCTGGGACACTGTGAATAAGGACTGGATTACCCCACTGAGAACAGATATCCAATTTACACATGTTAGGACTTTTGGTTAAAGGGGTTTGTGTGGGGTCAGCATTTTCAGGAGCGTGTGATGCCCAGAGAATCTCAGCGACTTGGCAGATCTGGTGTAAGCACAGTCTCCGCGCCCCAGCCTCCTTCCCGTAGGGTCCTGGCAGCTTCCAGGGACCAAGACTCTTCATCCTGACATGGACCTCTGACTCCTGGGGGGCAGTAAGAGGGTGTCCCCAGGGCTGCCTGTCTGGTGGGGTCACCATTCTCACCCTCAGGGGACGGATGAGGGTGACTAGGCTTTTGCCAGGAGTTTCCCGAAACAGTGGAGATGAGGTTCTCCTAGTGTTGAGAGCTCCCTCTGCCTTTGCGAAGAAAACACTTCAAAGGGTAACCGCCCGCCCCATCCCAGTGGAAGGTGGCGGAAGGAAGCAGTGGCTGACAGCGGAGTTAAACAAACTCGAAGGTAGGTCACATTTCTGACATACCATTTCCTCCGCCCTACCAGCAGCTGCCCTCTGCTTTGAAAGGGGGCTTAGCTGCTCATATAAACTTTGGTTTGTGATAATGTAAACTATTATTAGGATTATCTTTTTATTCATAATATATGCCTGCCTCTCTGTCTCCCTTATTTATGCTCCGTTTGAAACACTCATTTACCGTCAGTACCTGGAGCCAGCATCAGCCCTTCTGAAAAGGAAGAGCACTTCATAAAAGGACTCTGGGAATTAAATCTCTGGGTTGAGGAAGCTTCAAATCTCAGCAAAGCTTCCTGGTTAAAACTAGGATGTGATGTTGGCAAAACATTTCAGTTAAAAAAGGCATTTTTTTTTTTTTTTAAAAGGAAGGTTTGTCTCAAGTGTAGTTGTTTTAATATACAAAGGCTTGAATCTTACTCGAGAATCTTTGGCTTTCAGAGGCTCTCCCCTCATCTTGTCACCACTCAGGACGTTCTGGAAGTTAGAGGAGTCCAGAGGCTCGGGCGGGCAGCCCTGAGGTCACCAGGCCCTGCCCCTGCACCGAGATGCCCAGAGGGTCCCTCCTCAGGTGCTCCGTGTGGTTTGTCAGCAGAGGGCAGGGTTAGCGTGGGAGCCAAGAAAAACCAATAACCTTCCCAAATTTTAATAAAATGTCTCTCCCACCCTTTGTTTCTCCCTCCTCTCCTCCCCAAAAGAAAGAACAGACTGAATTTCTGAGCACATCTGGACACTGTTTTCGTAAAGCTCTTACCCTGAATTCCCAGAAGGAATGTATTGGCTCCCATTTTTCCAAGCAAAAACTGAAATGACTCCTTTGTTTATAAGTACTGTGCTTGCATATTTTAATAAAACTGTAAAGAAAGAAATTGCACTGATTCGAAGGTCCTTGGCTAGGCCAACACGTTCTCCTTTATGCCTCTCTTGAAGCCTTTGAGAGGTGCTAAAAGTTTATGGTTGTTTTGGTGGGGGCGGGGAAGGGAGGAGAGGGGGCTGCAAGTGTCCCTTTAGAAATTACTCTTCCTGCTTTCCCGGCTGCAAGTGTTGGGGAGGTGCTCACAGCCCTGGCCTGTCTGTTCTGCTGGTGCTACCAGGCCCTCTTAGTAGATGCAGTCCGGTTAGGATGTTCCAGATCTGAACCCAAAGGCCTGCAGTGGAACCCGTATATCTCTTATCAGATAGTGTCTGTCTTCTTCCTAGAGGCAAACCTACTGGAAGCTTATTGTTGCTAAGAAAATGAGGTTAATCCTTCATTGATATCAGCCTACTAGGATGTTGGCATGGAGTTCTTCTGTTATGGAGGCAATTTCAAAAGATCATCAAACTTTTAAAGATGAGATAAAGAGGCATTTGCTATGTTTGGAAACTTCTGAGAGGATGTGGTTCTTTTTAAACCGGTGATTGCAGAAGTTCTGTTTTTATGCCCTTAGAAATGATGTTTCTGAATGGAAGTTGTACCTTCAGGAAGACATGAGTGCAGTGTGGTTAAGTTATGAGGGCCATAGCTCTGTTACTACCCAATAAATGTTCATTAGCGATAAGCATTTAACCAGTGTAGTGGGTACTGCTTCCTGGAATACGCCTTTCTCTAGAGCTGCTCTGGGTGTCTGGAAATAAACTCAAGAGGTGTAATATTCCCGTAGGCCTCCTCTTAGAGATGAATCACATTTCAGAGATGATCACATTTCAGCTTTGTTTATTCCCCTACTTTTTGGGGAAGAAAGTTGTTAGCTACAAAGCCACAATGGATCCACCAGCCTGTCAGTGCTGTGGGGGTGCATCTGTCAAATGCCCAAAAGTGTTGAGTAATATCCGAAACATGATGGTGTGAAAATTAATGTTTGTATTTTTGTGCCTTGTGGAAAAATGTACAGATTTTATGAGCTTTGGACAAAAAAAGATTTGTCTGAATTGAAATTTAACTTTATAACTTTGAGTTCTACCAATAATGTTCTAGCTTATTTTTTTTAACTTTTATTTTTCTTTGAGTTCTGAGAAATTGTTGGTTATTCTAAATGCTGGCTATTAGACCAGTTAGTTAGGGGTATATGGATACACACACACACACACACACACACACACACACACACACACCCTATATAATACAAGTCTAATAAGCAAATTGACAGACCGGTGGAACAACCAGCAGAATGACCAGTTGCTATGACGCACACTAACCACCAGGGAGCAGACGCTCAGTGCAGGAGCTGCCCCCTGGTGGTCAGTGTGCTCCCACAGGGGAGTGCTGCTCATCCAGAAGCCAGGCTCATGGCTGGCGAGTGCAGCAGCGGTGGTGGGAGCCTCTCCCGCCTCCGCGGCAGTGCTAAGGAGCAGTGAGCAGACGAGCGGTAAGGAGCAAGGGGTCCCAGACTGCGAGAGGGATGTCCGACTGCCGGCTTAGGCCTGCTCGCCGGGGAGTGGGCCTAAGCCGGCAGGCAGACATTCCCCCAGGGGGTCCCAGACTGTGAGAGGACTGCGAGTGCAGCAGCGGTGGTGGGAGCCTCTCCCGCCTCCGCGGCAGTGCTAAGGAGCAGTGAGCAGACGAGCGGTAAGGAGCAAGGGGTCCCAGACTGCGAGAGGGATGTCCGACTGCCGGCTTAGGCCTGCTCGCCGGGGAGTGGGCCTAAGCCGGCAGGCAGACATTCCCCCAGGGGGTCCCAGACTGTGAGAGGGCACAGGCCGGGCTGAGGGGGACCCCCCCCCCAGTGCACGAATTCAGTGCACCAGGCCTCTAGTGCACCCTATATAATAAAGAGGTAATATGCAAATTGACCATCACTCCAACACACAAGATGGTCGCTCCCATGTGGCCACAAGATGGCCTGCAGGGGAGGGCAGTTGTGGGCAATCAGGCCAGCAGGGGAGGACAGTTAGGGGCGACCAGGCCTTCAGGGGAGGGCAGTTGAGGGCAACCAGGCCTGTAGGGGAAGGAGGGAAGTTGGAGGCAAACAGGCCAGCAGGGGAGGGCAGTTAGGGGTGACCAGGGTGGCAGGGGAGGGCAGTTGGGGTGACCAGGCCTGCAGGGGAGGGCAGTTGGGGGTGACCAGGCCAGCAGGGGAGGGCAGTTGGAGCGATTGGGCTGGCAGAGGAGCAGTTAGGTGTCGATCAGGCTGGCAGGGGAGTTGTTAGGGGGTGATCAGGCTGGCAGGCAGAAGTGGTTAGGGGCAATCAGGCAGGTAGGCAGGCGAGCGGTTGGGAGCCAGCAGTCCTGGATTGTGAGAGTCCTGTGGGATCGGGCCTACACGGGCAGTCGGTCCCTCGCGGGGGGATCCCAGATTGGAGAGGGTTCAGGCTGGAGGGCCCCCCCCCCCCCCAGTGCACGAATTTTGTGCACCAGGCCTCCAGTATATATATGGACCTGATTTAGAACTAGTGATTAGTTCAACATTGCTTTCCCCTACATTCTATAGATAGCATTCTTTCAGAAATGGCAAAAAGGTTTTGCTAATTTGACAGTGGCTCAAACTATAAAGCCCTGAGCAGAAATTGGGGAGCACTGTGACTTGGGGTCCTGTGTTCTCTTCCATGACCTGGGAGTTGGCAGGGTCTTGAGCGGGGCGGGTAGCCTCGCCTCCGAATGCTGGTGCGGTGCGTGCACACTGAACCCAGTCGGTGAACCGCGGTCTTCCCAGGGCCTTTTCCAGTGCCGGTGTTGCTTGTTTTCTGCGTTTCCAAACCTATGAAAAGATTTCATGTGGACGGTTCTTAATAATACGCTTCCTGCTTTTACGGGAAACCAGGGATGAGTGTGAACTGCAGCCAAGGCCTGGGGAATTTATGTGGAGGAGTTGTTCTGTGTTCTACATGATCCATCAGGGTAAGTGTTTGCTTAGGGATCCATGTAATCAGAAAGGTGGTTTTCATGTTGAAAACATCCTCCTTGACATTTCTTTTACATGTAACCTATTTGATATTCTTTATTTTAACTTTATTTCCTTCTCTTTTGCCTAATTAATGGCCTTTTCTGCTTCCCCTGCTGTTTTGCCAATCTCACTTTTTCTATGTTCTTTCCCTCCTCACATGTCCTAACTGCGGGTAAGTCTCACAAAGCCCAGTTCCTGGTCCTTTGTTGATTTTTACTCCTATTAATTAGCCCATCTGTCCTTAAGGTTCTGCAGTATGACATCATACATGCCTTCCTGCCTTCTAATCCACGTTTCAAAAAACATAGTGTTAGAAGATACCCTGTAGTCACCTCATCTTCACAGTTTGTTCCACCTCCCACTTAAAGAAGAAAAGATTCTCCATCCCCAGTGTTCTCTCTATTGTAAAATCACTGATCTCCCAGGATGCCAAAAGAGGAGCCCTCAAGTTACTTCTGAATATTCATCCTCACTTCTGTATCACATTCGTCACGAGGTCCTGCCGTTTTCCCTTAAAAATGCCTCTCACACAAGCCCTTTCGTCACCTTTCCACCTTTGCCACCTTCTCACCTCACATCCGGACACCTGTGATGCACCTCTGGCCTCCTGAGCTCCACTTGTCCACCTTCCTGATTCTTCTGCAAACGTGGCAACAACACTGTTTTATTACTGTTATTTTTCTGCTCAAAATCTTTTTTTTCTTAAATTGTGGTAAAATATACATAAAATTTACCATTTTAACCCCTTTTAAGCGTTTAGTTCAGTGGCATAAGTACATTCACATTGTCGTGCAACCGTCACCACCGTCCATCTCCAGGACTTCTATCTTCCTAAACGGAATCCCTGTACTCAAACCCTAACTCCCATTCTCCCCGCCCCTAACCCCCAACTTCTAACCCCTTCCAACCCCCTTTATTCCACTGTCTGTCTCTGAACTTGATGACACAAGGTAACTCATATAAGAGGAATCCTACAGTATCTGTCCTTTTGTGCCCATGTCAGAGTTAAAGCTTATATTTAGTGATTCTGACCTTTAGGGATTTTGATGAAAAGTTGGTAAAAGCTAACAAAGGGCCCTTGTTTCCGAGTCTTCTTTCTCTCTTTAGTATTTGGGAGCTCTACCTGAGAGCATGGCACTGGTTTACCCCAGGGATAGACAGAAAAGTCAAGGTGTGCAGGAGTGACTGGGGGAGATTAGAGATATGTACTGATGCAGACGCCCACCTTGGGCCTCTGGGGCACTAATACCAAAAGTTGTTGACATTTTTTTGTCATGAAGGGAAGATGGATAGAAATTGGAGGTGGAGGGTGATCAGGACACTTCTTTCTCTTTCCTAAACGCCTCCCATCTGTATTCGGGGCAGGGAGTCAGGCCTGTTTTCTAAACAAGAGGTTGTGTGCAATGAGACCCCAGTGCCAGTGTTTTCTGTTGTATCAGTGGCACCTCCAGTCCGCAGGCCCTGGGGTCCAACTCATCTCTTTGATTCAACTCTCTGGTCCTTTTGGCTCATCCTTTGAAGCTGCTGTCTTATTGCCTCTTTCTTTTCTCCTTTCTCAACCTGACCCGTTGTTGCCTTGGCCTGGGTCAGAGACCCTTCCCCTGAGCTCCTGCCTGCCAGGTCAGGCTCGTGCCCACATCTGTGGGACACTGTGTTCAGGTCTTGTCTGCCTCCAAGATGCACCGTGCACAAAACAGAGGCCACTGTCCATCCCACCCCTCTGATGCCCACGCTCCCAGGCCAGGCATGGTGTTTAACACGTAAGGGATGGGGTTGCCGGATGTGTCTGCTCCGGCTGACGAGGAGGGCTCCACGTCATCCCGAGGAGTAGCAGCCGTTGATTGAATGTTTACCATGTGGGTGGTGTAGTTGTCCCAGGTGCTCGGTGAGTTTGCGTCTAACATGGTTTCCCCTCCCCACCTGAACACTGGACATGCCCTGGGGTCCAGCCAGAGACCTGCCTCTTCGGTGAGGACACGTCCCTGAGCAGCCTTCCTCTGTTTACAGCCCCATTCTCTCCCTTCTCTGAAATCCTGTTTCATCCGGAACTCAGTTGCATAACTTAGCACATTCATTCATTCTATAAGGTATCATGTTATGGCCTCTAATTTTATGTCTTTTCAGCTTTGTTTTCCAAAATGAATTGCAAACTTCTGGAGGAGGCTTCACTCTCCATCTTGCGAAATGGCCTTCCCAGTGGAAAGCGTATTTCTTTGAGACATCCGTGGATACATTCTGGGGCATTAGCTGCGGCTTTTCATGAATAAACGATGGATAAATTTCCCAAGACCCCTCTCTATAAATTTGCTTTTTGACCTGAAGATTTCACATTCGTTCCTCTCTCTTCACATGGGCAGTTCTCCATCTCTTCCTCTTGACCTTAGATGATGATGTCACCACACACTTAACCAAGGAAGCGGCAGCCGATGGGACCCTCATCTTCCCACCATCTCATCCCCCACCTGAGCATCATTTGTACCACACAGGTTGCCTTCATGGAATCAGAATGAATTGTCTTTACCCCACCCAAGGCCACTATCTCCACGATAACCCCTTGTCTTTCCTTTGCCTTAAATTTGTTATATGTATAAAAAATTTAAAAAGCCCTCTTCAAAAGAGAAGCCTATCATTTTCCTAGAAACTTGAAAGCCCACTCTTTGGATTCTTCATTTGAGAACCACTGTTCACACCCATCGTGGGCAGCTGGGGAAGAGGCTGACCAGACGTGGTACATCTCCCAGCCCCCTGCCACCATGCCCTGGGTTGGCCAGGCCCGTCTGGGGCGTCTCCTCCTCAGGGACCTGTGAGTGCACGGATCTGTGCCCCACAATCGCTGCTGCTGGTCTGACCACCTGGCCCCATGCCCACCCAGCTCCTCAGTCTAAGTTTGAAATCATTTTAACCAGAACCTGTGGACTCTCTTATTTTATTTTTTAAAATTCTTAATCAATGCTTTTGATCTTTTGTGGTAAGTCTCTGTTTCACCCTGACTTCACTACAAAAGGTTACAGGCTGCCCTGGCCAGTGTGGCTCGGTTGAGTGTCGTCTTGTGCATGGAAAGGTTTGATTCCTGGTCAGGTTTCGGGTTTACAGGAGGCAAATAATTGATGTTTCTCTCTCACATCAATGTTTCTTTCCCTCCCTCCCTCCCTCTCCCTCCCTTTCCCTTTCTCTCTCTCTAGAATCCATAAAAAAGTTACAGGCTTCGCCCTAGCTGGTTTGGCTCAGTGGATAGAGAGTCGGTCTGTGGACTGAAGGGTCCCAGGTTTGATTCCGATCAAGGGAATGTACCTTGGTTGTGGGCACATCCCCAGTGCGGGGTGTGCAGGAGGCAGCTGATCGATGTTTCTAACTCTCTATCCCAATTTATTTCTATCATATTGCTTTGATCTTTGTGAACACATCTCCATGGGAAGCCTAATGAAGGGGTCAGGTGCATTGATTTCTGCCTGTTGCCTGGCCTAGAAGGTTGTGAGTGGCATTAACTTGCCTCAGCCCCATTGAAGAGGAACAGTAACCCACTGAGGCCATTTAGTCAGGGAGGAAGTGTGCTCCCGCTGCCCTTCCGTTTGCCGCGTCTGCCTCGGCAGTACCGTCCCCACCAGGTCACACTCACTGAGGTCCTCTCGGTACCTTCTCATTTACCTCTCCCCACCAATCATGCCAGGAGGCCTCGGAGAGGGGGTGCGGGGCCTTCCTTCCCGGGAACTCCGCGCCGCCTCCACTCAAGGGAACACTTATCTAAATCTGACATGGACCAAGACGGCGATACTTCATTTTTATATCATTATTTTCCCTCCTTCTCAGAATGACATTGTAGCTGTCCAAGGAAATGAAAACAAAGCTGAATGCTTCTTGGCAAACACAATTATTTCCTGGCCTGAATCACACAGTGATTTAATTGGTATGTCATTGTGTGTGTGTTTGCATGTGTGTGCTTTAATGGGAATTCCACGTGGTATCATTGGGAAATTAGGAAAAATAGAGTCTTCTAGATTTATTGCTTGTGGTTTAAGGGCAGACTGCTGGCTTCCATCCGAGGAGTGGGAGACCTGAAGGTGCAGGGATCATTAGTGCTGGGATAGATCCTTCCGATTGTCTGCTATTTTAAAACCAGTTTGGCAAACGGTAAAAATCAGAACCAATAGTGAGATGATGTACCCTTTGAAACTTGTGAGGTTCATCAAAATAAACTTGTGGGGGACTTGGCATCGTGACAAGCGATGATGTCCTTTCTCTGTCTACCAACATTTTATTTGTGAAGCTGGAACTGGGTTTTGGAATGTCTGGAGAAGTCAAAGCCGAGGCCTATTCATTTGGAAAATTGGAGTTTTCGATGATCCCGTAGTGGCTCTTGGGCAGGCAGATGTTTTTACAGTGCATCCAACACCCAACCCAGCTTTGTGTATGGACCACAAACACCGTAGCCTGCAGAGAGGGTATTGAACAGGAGTGGGAAGAGCAGCTGTTCTCTCGTCTTCTGGGTACTCTGTGTTCCTTCCCATTCTAGGACGGGAACAAAGGAATAAGAATTAGCCACATTGTTTATTTTTTAACGTGATTCAGTGAAACCGACTGCAGGCATGACGTTTGTCACCTGTGATCTGAAAAGTGATAGCCTGCCTCTCTTAATGGATTCATGTGCTTAACAGCAGAAGTAGTTGCCTTTTATATAGCTGCTTTGTAACCCTCATGAGCCCCAACATCTTGAACAAAATGTTCATTACTGAGTTGTAACAAATACGACCTATAAAGGATTACGGTTGAGTCATTAATCTAGAGTTTTTATTTAAAACAGATTTTACTCCCAACCACCTCGCTCCGCCATTTGAATTTTGTTTTTAATTGCCAGGGTTTCCCTCGGATCACTAACCCACTCTCCACGTCTTTCTACAAACCTGCTGTGAAGCTACCCAGCTATTGACAAGGCAGGCCCGGGTGAGGGGCCTGGATGGGTTTCACGGGCCCCGAAGCCTCCAGAGATACTGTGTGCAAACTCGAGTGGGTGCCCAGTTCTCATCAAATTCTCAAAAGAACCTGTGTCCCCAAATGAACAGCTGGCCAAGACCCTCTGTTGGGAGGGATGCAGGGTGAATGAGAGGATTTCAGTGAGTGTGACCCTGGTGGGGACAGCCCTGCTGACAGAGGAGTGGTGACAGGGTTGCATATACTGCAGCTCCCACTCTCAGCTGATCAGTTTTCAGAAGTCTCGGGATATCACCAGGCCTCAGCACACCCTTACATCTTGCGCTTCAGCCCATGCGCACATGTGAAGGGGACACCAGTGCTCATGGGCTCCGGGTGTCCCACAGCCTGGGACTGATGTTGTCCGAGCACCTTCACCTTTGTTTATTTTCACCCTCATGAATGCTGGACGGGTGACGTGGCCTTGGTAACCAGCCGGCACTCAGTACACAGGAGTGGCTTATGCTGGTGGGGGAATGACTAGGAAGTTAACTCAGATTCTTGATAGTTTTCTCCAGTAACTCGGATTCCCACGAGTCTGGGAAAACCAAGACTGTTGAGAATTGCCCCTGAGTGTTTGGTGGGCTGGAGGAGAGGTGAGGTGGGGCGTGGGGGAGGAGAGGCTTGTTCACATGCTTGTTAACATTAGAGGGTCTTTGACAAAGGAAGTCTAATGCCTTGCCCCGGTCAGCCGGCGATTGCCCCCCGGGGGGCCCCGTTGTGCACAGGAAGTCAGACACTAATGATGTTAGTGAAGGGACAAAGGCACCCGGCCCGGGAAGGGCCTAATTGCTGTGTCCGGCTCCCAGGCGGCCAGCCTGAAGCTGGAGGGGGCTGGGCAGGATGCGCTAAGTGTTAACACCTGGAGCTGGAGCTCTGACTTCCTGGTGCTTTTTTCTTTTCTTTTTTCTTTCTTTCTTCTGTGTGGCTGTGCACACACATAGATACACATGCACAGATCTGGCTGGATCGCAGAGGGACGTTTTGGGATGTGGTATCTAAGAGACTAGATAGAAATGGTTCAAGCAGAAGGTCATACTGAGCCAGGGCAGGGCTGACAACCTGAGGCCTCAGCCTTCTCCAGGGGCCCAAGAGGCTTGGTGACTGTCACTTAATCTCTGCCTAGGCCAGTTCTCTCCTGGGAAAGGACACAGCTTGCAGATAGGCAGGTCCATAGTGGAAGGGTTGCTGTTGCTTGGGCTTGGAACAGTTGAGTCAGAACCGGTGGGAGAATGCTCCGGGGGAAAGTGATGAGGGTCTTCATCACTCTTTTGCTCGAGCTGGGGTCTCAGGGAGGTAGGACTCTGGCAGGATGACGAGTGATGGGGGGCCCTGCCAGCACCGGAGGGGAGTTACGTTGCAGATGTGTGCATCTGGATTCGCACCTGGAAGAGTCTGTTGGAGGGATTGCAGCCTAGGAGAGCCCACATGCACCCCCTCGTTACTAAGTGGGGTCTCTGGATGCTTCATGTCCAAACGTGGCTTTGGACCTGGGGCCTGTGAAGCCCCCGATGGCCTCGGGGCGCTCTGGGAATGCCCCCAAATTGTGTAAGGGACGTTGCTGGGGAAATTGGATAAGGAATATTTCACAGGGCTCAACTATGGGTTCTAGGAACCCATTCCCCTTCACAACAACAGGGTCATCAACAATTAAAAGTGCACACCCCCTGCCTTGGCTGTACCCCTGTTGGGATGACATCAGGGGCTCATTTCCGGACCGAGGGGCCTGCACCGGGGTCCCTCCTGCCGGCGGGCAGTGGGGGGCGCTTTGTGCACAGGTGGATTCACTTGGATTTCTGCAGCCGGGGAACAAGAGAGTTTAAAAAGGATCCTTGAAGCCTGTCTCCCTCCTAGAGGAAGGGGGGTGAGCCACAAATAACTTTTGAAAAGGGGCCTAATGTTGACTTGCTGCTTCCCACTGTTATTTTAAGGAGGCCTTTCTGTACAAGACCACCATGTGGACAGAAATAATAGGCTGACAGAAGGGGTCGCCTCGCTCTCTAGCGTAGCCTGTGATGTTCCGATTAGCACTAAAACCTAAAAGGGCGGACTTCCATAATTTCAAAATACGTGAAATCCACCTTGAAGGAAGCACATGTGTGGGGCACGCTGGGGACCTGCCTGGCTGGAGGAGGCCGGGTCCCCATGGCAACATCACAATCCCCCATGTCTGCAGGCGTTTGTGCTGTAGAAGCAGAATTCCAGATGTGATACAGTATTTGGAGACTCCGTCCCCGGGCCTCGGAAACGGTATTTGAAGTCGGCACAATCCAGCGCACACTCTGTGTGGTCCTAAGGCTCTTTATTAGTAATTTTGTTGTGATCCGGACATTTCCTCTGAGCTTAGGCATAACAAGCATGCTTATAGCTTTAAGTTTTCCTCCATTGTTAATCACTGTTTTGCCCTCTGGAGCGAAGTCTTTGTGACTACCTTCCACGGCTAAGGGAGAGGAGCAGGGAGCTGTTTTCCCCGGGAGGGTGGGTGTTGGGATGGCTGGTTGTTCTCTTCCCACCCAGTATTTACAGAAAAGCCGGCTAATCCGTCCGTGAGTTGTCTGTGCGTTTGAAACTGCAGATGGCTGCCTGTTACCTTTAGATGCCAGCTCTCTGACATGCGGTTCTCATTTGCGTGGGATGGGCGTGGCGTGTGCAGCGGAGGGGAAAGGTCTGGCTCTCCGTCCAGAGGCATGTTTTATGGCTTGCTTTTAACGTTTTCAGGATTGGGAGAGTGGAACAATCCTGTCCATTTGTGAGGATCAGCCACAGGAGGACGCACAGCCCAGATCCTTAACAGACTAATTGGACAAAGCACTGGGCTTTTGCTCCGTGAAAACCAAGGAGGCCGCAGAGCTTTGTTTTGTTTTTACACACAGGGGAAAAGTCAGCGTGTGTGTGTGTGTGTGTGTGTGTGCGCTTGCTTGCTTGCTTGCTTGCTTGAACTTCATGTGCATGTTCCCATGGCAAAGCAATACAAAAATCATAAAGCCTGGAGCAGGGGAGGGCATTTTAAAATACATTAAATTCCATTTAGACCAACACCATGTAGAAGAGTTGCTATCATATTGTAACATACACATGTATCAAGTATTGCATGCCTTCACCTTACACAATGTTATATGTCAATCAGATCTCAACTGGAAAATAAAAGAGAGCAAAGTTGCTCTCTGAGAAACAACTCCTAAAAGCCTGAACACATCTTTAGCGTCAGTGAATGGGCTTCCTGGCGGGGTCGGGGTGGGGTGGGGTGGGGTGGAGGAGGGCGGGCTAGCAGCTCAGCTGAAGACCGGAGCTCTCAGTTTGATAAGCAGGACACATGGTAACTTGGCATCGGTTGGCTCCATGTTAGAGCTCAGAAACAATTGTCCCTTCAGCTTTCCTGTGGGGAGCGTGAAATTAGGAACATGTGTGTGCTGATTAGCAACATGTCAGAGATGAATCATGATTACGGCTTTGGTCTGGTGCACAGGCGATGCCGTGGAGCAGTGATTTCCTACCTCCTTGAGCAAATCTCTCTAATTAGCTTAAGATCTCTGGGTCTTTGGGGGCCGACGTGGTAATTGCTGGTGGGAACCCACCGGCACTCCCCCAGAGCTTGTGTGTTCCCCACTAGACATCCAAGACCTCCCCTCCCCAAGTCAGACAGCTGGCTGGCACCCTCGTGTCTGAAGCTGGTTGCATCTAGATGGGGAGTGAGGGAGAACAGCTCCCCGGAATGTGGAGCGAATATCTTGAATAGATCCAGGCGCAAGCTGGCTCCGTGATTTATTTTCCTTGTGTTTTGGGTTTGCCAGCATTCTCCTCGGCTTACATCACCTGGGGCTTCTCTGCCTTTGCTGACTTTTTTTTTTTTTTTAAGTTAAAGGTTTGAACCGAAGTAAGTGGGATCTGTCTTCGTTTATGAAACCATCTGAACCTGCATGGAATAAATTGACCCCATGGTCTGCTTCTTGCCCTCACCATGTCCACTGGTCATAGGCTGTTCTTTTTAAGCCTCACAGAACTGTCTGTCTTTTTAATCTCCTTGACACACTGGAAACCCAAGATGGGGAAACTGTTATGGAAAATAGAGAGAACTGGCCTTAGTTTTAATTAGTTACTTAGTGTACCTGTAAAAAACCCATCCTCTTCAGCTCTTCCTAATGTCTTTCTATACATTTCACCCGAAGTCCGTTCCCTAAAACATTACCAGCTTTCTGGAAGTTCCTTTGTTGGCTTGAGAGCCAGCCATCTTGGTTAAGCCTCACTGTTTGGCCTGCCTTCCATTGGAATAGGGGGCGCTATACTTAGCATAGACCTTTTCAAAATGCACCTTTTCCAAAATGGCAGTTCAGCTGTTTTGGAGCCGGGTGGGTAACTAGGTCTGGGAAGCTGGGGTCTTAATGGCCCAGCATCTGCAAGGGCCGCTCAGGAAATTGGCCGCCTGGTGGCCCCTGGAGGTGCTGCTGGCTGCTCCGTGGGATCCCGCCCGTGGCTGTCTGTGTCCAGGTCTTGCTTCTGCCATATGGGTGGAGCATGGTGTAGGTTTTTGCCTTTTGAGTTTTATTCCTTCAGAGCACTTAAGGGTTATCCTTTCCCCCCCGCTCCTTCCTGAGTAAAAGATGTTTTCTCCATTATGTTCCCGTTCCCGTAGTGTTCTTAGCAGAGCTCCAGGCACCTGGGGCTTGCTTCTTTAGCTCCCACTGGAGCAAATTAAAAACTGCCGCGAGTGCGGCAAACGGGTGGTTAACGAACTAAGGCTGTGACACCCTGCGGCCGCAGGCGCTGGCATTTATAGTTTTTCAGTAACAGGCAACAAACAAGTATTAGTAATTGTCAGCTTATTAAATATCAAAACGGGTGTAGTAGCTAAAAGCTTGGAATGGTTTCCTGAAGAATAACTTCCAAAGCTGTTGACCAGCTTTATAAGTTGCCTTATCTGTGTTTTTAGTGTGGGCCTGGATTCTGAGCCCATAAATCACCCTGTCATACCAAGCTTGCTACTCCTGGGTTCTCTGTGCGCATTATCTGGCTCGATCAAGCATTCATTAATTCAGACAGAAAACTAATATTTACCAAGGGCTGACTCTGTGCCAGGCCGGGGACTGTGGGGCAGGCATGGGGGTGATGAGGGGGGGGACAGTGGGCATAGGGAGCTGTTCTGGTCACTTTGCCTTTTGCCTTCAGTCTCTCCCTATCCGGTCCAATCTGAGCACTTCTGAGCTCTTGTCAGCGATGGAGTCCCTGTGTCGCCGAGTTCCCACCAAGACCATTAGCAGAACACATTGGTTGCCTGCTGGTTAGTGCTTTCTGCCACCTGTCCGCCTGCCTCTTTTCCCACAATACCGCCAAGGTCTGGAGGCTGGAGACAGATCATCCCTGAAGATGCCACTTCCTGTGAGCATTCCCCCGGCTGCCTCGTGTATCCCCCGATAGGGGATACTTTCACAATGTTTATGAGGGCAGGAATCTTCGCAGGAATGGAGACATAACCATTTCAAGATGTGTCAGATGCTGTGCAGAGCGCTGGATATGTGTCATCACTCATAGCCCCCATACCAACCCTTTCCAGGAAGTTGTAGTCAAACACTTCATAGCTCAGGGAAAGGAGGCCCAGGAAGGTTCAGCAGCTCGCCCAGGGTCACGCTGCTGCAGAATTGCACCGATTTGAACCCACATCTGTGCAACTCCCAAAGCCCATTCTGTTCACCACTGTTGTGCCACAGACAAGCCTCTGGCCCCCGAAGCCCGTATCTAGGATGGCACTGTCTCGGCAGCAGCTCTGACAGACGGTGTTCCGTGTCGGCCTGCAGCCGGGGTGGGAGAAAGTGCAGTGACAAGTGATGGGTTTGCTTGTGGGTGTGGGCGGGAGGGGGAGAATGACAGCTCATGGCGTGTGTGACATCGAAATCCATTTCATTCATATGGCAGCTGAAATTCTATGTGTATTAGCTTTGAATTGCTGCTGTAAAACATGACCACACATTCAGTGGCTTACACAGCACACATGCATCCTCTTAAAGGTTTTGAAGTCAGAATTCCAAAAGGAGCATTGTGGGGCTGAAACCCAGGTGCTGCAGGGCTGGCTCCTCCTGGGGGCTTGGGGCGAACCCGCTGCCTGCCTTTTCCCGCACACCTGCAGCCGCCGGCGTTCCTTGGCTTATTAGCCCTTCCTCCTCCATCTTCAGAGCCAGCCGCATAGCATCTTTAGGTCAGCGTCTGTCTGTCTCTGCCTCCTGCTCCCATGATCACATCTCCTTCCGACTCGGACCTTCCTGCCTCCCTTTCATGAGGACCCTCGTGATTACCTGAGCCCGCCTGGATAACCCAGAATAAGCTCCTCAACCCGGGATCCTTAAAATTGGTAACGTAGTTCTTTTCGCTTCGTAAAGTAACACTTACAGGTTCAATGTGGGGTTACAGTGTGGGCATGTTTGGGGGTGCTGTTATTCTGTGTCCCTCAAAGTGTGAAGAAAGCAGCCGGGCTCTCTGGGCTGGCTAGGCACACCGTTTCTCAGGCTTCCGAGGGCTCTGGAGCAGTGCAAGCGAGTTTTGGGTGTGAGCTGAGGGCAGCCCGGTGGACCATCGTCCGATGCATATCCTGAGAAGCCAGGCCCTCTGTGACTTGCGGGAGGGAACGGTCTTCACAGCACACGCAAGAGCTGGTACCTGCGATGGTGTCCTTTCTTCCAAGCTCCACGACCCGGCTTGGGTGGCCACAGGGCCTCTTGGCATCTGATTTCCTGTGGAATTAGAATGACCATTTTATATCTACATCAGCAGTGAAATTACTGTGCTTACATCAAGTGAGCATACCGGCTGACTGATGATCGGGAACACAGTGTGATAGCGGCTGGGCTGAGGTGGGAAGCCCACGGGGGAGCAGGGTTTGGGGGGCAGGAAGGGCATTCTGGGAATAGGGAAGAGCCCGAGAACGAGCTGAGCTGCAGTGCTGTGCCCAGAGGGGTTTGGAAGAAGATAGAGAGGAGCAACATGTCAGGGATGGCTTAGGCGGCACAGGGAGCCTGGGGTGGGCTGGGAGCAAAGGGAGAGGGCAGATTTGCACATGAGGAGAGCACCCTGGTGGCCAAAGTCCCTTGAGGTCAGGCAGGACCCAAGTCTAGTTCAGGGCCAAGTGCTCAGCCCATCAGGGTCAAGGTGGAAAGCTCAGTGGGTAGTGAATGGATGCCACATGCAGCCAGTTCACGTGGAACAGCTCCACACATCGTCACAGAGACCTTATTTGGAGGGATTTAGGTTCTCGAATGAAGGATACAGCACATCTCACTTGGGTTCCTTCCCACAATGCATTGCTCATTGCCAGTGCCTAATAATGATCTGTTAAAACCATGTTGCAATAGAAATACAGGGGGGGACAAGAAAAGAATGAAAAGCTGACCGAGTCCTACAAGTAAGGTGATTGGTCACCAGAGTCCTATGCACCGTGGAGCAGGCTGTTAAACAGATGTGTTCCCCTTTCGAAAAGTGCTTTCTCTGCATGACTTCACGAGGTCCTCCTTACACCCCTTCCCGGGGGAGGTCACGTAAACTGTCCTTTTTTAAAAAAAAAGAGTCCTATGCACCGTGGAGCAGGCTGTTAAACAGATGCGTTCCCCTTTTGAAAAGTGTTTTCTCTGCATGGCTTCACAAGGTCCTCCTTACACCCCCTCCCGGGGGAGGTCACGCAAACTGTCCTTTTTGTAAAAGAAAAAAATGTTTTTAATGGTTTTTAAAGAGAGAGGAAGAGAGAGGGATAGAAACATCGATGAGAGATAAACATCATCTATCAACTGCCTCCTGCATGCCCCGCTGCTGGGGATCGAGCCCACAATCCAGGCATGTGCCCCGACTGGGAATTAAACCATGATTTCTTGGTTTCTGGATTAACACTGAAGCACTGAGCCACACTGGCCGTGCCATGCAAACTCCTCTTTTTAAAAAACAGTTGAGGAGACTGGGCCCACTGGAGTGACGTGGTTTGCCTTTGGTATCAGCTGGAAGATGAAGGACTAAGGAATGTACTGTGGGCCCCAAATTGCATTTTTGTTTCCCTCCCATGACGCTGCCTTTTTCTCTCCTTTCTAGCTCAGTTCTCCTTCCCTCTTCTAAGCTCCCGGTATGGGTCCTATCCTTGGTTCATCCTTACGGAGGCGCTGCCTGTGGTATTTCATACACTGTGTGCTTCTTTATGGCTCTTTCCCCCGCTACATGTATCTTGCATGCCATCGACACAGAGCTCTTGGAGGGCTGGGTGATGAGATTTGCCTGTGTGCCCTGCATGTGATCCACGTCAGTCACTCTTCTTTGGAAGAATGAGCTACTTGGCTCCTGAGGGCAGGGACAGTGGCTGCTTTGCTCACCACTGGCCCGAGCGTAGTGTCCAGCTCTTAACAGATGGTGAGTGAAGCATGTCCGGGATGTAAGGGAGGAGAAGGCCGTGGTTTGCGTTCTTGGGCAGTACCGAGGGGCTGTGGCAGGCTTTGTCTCCTGACCTCCTGCCTGGTTCTGTCTCTTGATCTCTGGTCTTGGCCATCTGGGAGTTGGGTGTCCTCCAGTTGCACAGACTGGCCTCATCTCTAAGCAGTGATGGCAGAGTTTAGGCTTTTAATAAGGTAACCGCACTTTCCAAAGGGTTCTAGGTGAGAAATTCTGGGATCTTGTGTTTGTGGGGGAAGGGAGGATGGGAAAGGAAAGCTGGAGGAGGAGGGTGACAGGGAGAAGGGGAGCCCCAGGAGGTCGTGGGCTGGGACATCATGTTGATTTAGATCAGCCGTGGGCAAACTACGGCCCGCGGGCCGGATCCGGCCCGTTTGAAATGATTAAAACTAAAAAAAAAAAAAAGACCGTACCCTTTTATGTAATGATGTTTACTTTGAATTTATATTAGTTCACACAAACACTCCATCCATGCTTTTGTTCCGGCCCTCCGGTCCAGTTTAAGAACCCATTGTGGCCCTCAAGTCAAAAAGTTTGCCCACCCC
>NW_005360187.1:2184027-2195946 GCF_000412655.1 Myotis brandtii | reverse complement strand
TTAATTAGAACAATGTGTGTGTGTGTGTGTGTGTGTGTGTGTGTCTGTCTGTCTGTCTCCGTCTGTCCCTTTCTGCACAGCTGTGCTTTCCCAGGGTCCACGTTTATCTGAGCTCAGGGATATAGTTTCAGCGGGCGTGCCTGGCTTCGGGGTAAGCGGTGTGAGCATGCCTGTAGCATATGCCTGTGCTGGGGCTGTGGTCGGAGACCCTGGGCTCCACCAGAAGTGTTCTGCACTTTGTGTCTTGGTGTAACAATCGCCCATTAAATACCGGGCTGCCAGCATATGGTCTTCCCCACAGCCCTCTTATGGAGTGGAAACTTCAGCTGTGTGGTGAAAATATTTTCCCATCACTTAGCATCTCAGCATTAACATGTTTGGGAGAATTCTGTAGTTAATGCCTGAGTGGCACATTTGCAGATCATTACAGAAACGGTTAGGCCGGAGTCGGCAGAGCTGTAGCTCCTCTTTCCCATGGTGGATAAGTGGTGGGTTAGGGGGAGGCGGGGCGGCGGGAGGATTCCGGGGCTCCCTCTGCGGATGCTGTAATTAAAGTGGGAAGTCTGGTGGAGTTGTTATCCCTGCTGCTAAGAGTGCAGATGGCCAACAGCCACATCACCAAGAGTTAGAGTTAGACCTTTTAAAGTCTTTTTTCTTTTTCTTTTATAACCCACCCTATATATTCCAAGCAAAGGTATGGATGCAGAAAAGAATTTTCTCATTAAAAGTAACAGCTTGTTCCCACACTCATTCCTGGTCTTGGAATGAGAAACCTGTTTCCTTAGACTTGAGGAATTGCCTATCTGTCGTGGCTTAATAGAGCTTTTGGACGAGTGTCTGGTAGGTGACTTTATAACCAATCAGTGCTTTATAACCAACTGGGAGGGCTCCAGCTGGCAACTCCTGTCTCTCCCAGTTTTACTGTTAATGAATTATTATTTAAGCCTCAAACGGAGAACAGCCTGCTCCTATTGTCTTAGGGGAAGTGAGTGCTCTTGGTCCCCACGGCCCACAGTTCGGAATCTCCTGGGCCGGAGGGAGTTGGGCAGCCAGAGGGGCCCGGTGCTGGGAAAGAGTGAGGACGGGCATGACCCCGGGTCTCTGTGGTCATGTGTGCGTTTTGACTCCATGGGGATTGGTGCCGGAAAAGCAAATTGGCTTCCCTCCTCATCATGTTTTCTTGTTTTCCCGCAGGGAGTGGGGCCGGCCAGCAGAAACAGTGGGCTGCACAACATCACCTTCAGATATGACAGTAAGTAACTGGCTTGACCTCTGAAGAATGGAGCCCCGTGAGTGATCTGAGGCTTACACGGTCGCACTTAATCAAGGACCCTGCAGGGCCTGGGGTTAAGGAATCTTTTGAACCCGCTCAGGTTTGTCAGCAGAGCGAAAGCAGCTCAGTCTCAACTAAGCCACTCAGGACTTTGGGACGGCTCAAGCGTCCTCCGTGGTGTTTGGAGAAGCTGTGTATGGAGGCCTCCCCTGATTGCCCGAGGATGTGGCCGTGTCCTTAAGAACAAAGGCAGCTGTCTGTAGGGTCCCACAGGGGACATGTGAGCAGGGCTGCCCGGTGCAGGATGCTGGGAGTGGTAGGGGCTGTGGCACAGATGGCGCTGTCCCCTCAGAGGGCACTGGCTCCCGGTGCCAGCTGCTGTGGCCTTGAGGAATTCCCCCTGAGGATAGCCAGAAGTGATTTCCAAGAAGAGTGGGAGATTTGCATGTTTTTATGAACATTTTTTAATACTGGCATTTATTTAAAAGTTTTCAGACACACAGAGTGGGCCAAGTGCGTCTGTTCCAGATTGGCGCACGGGCCTTCGGTTGGCTGCCGCCTCCGACTTAGGCCTGGGTTCCAACCCTGGTTCCCCACTGAGCAAATCAGGCGATTGGACTTCTCCAAGCATCAGTTTTCTCATGATCAAACAAAGATTAATTAAAAAAATTTCTTCCTTAGTGTAATTTTGTGGGGGTTTTTTTTTTGGCATATGAGTGTAGTAGTTTAATGCATGTAAAGTACAAAAGTAAGCTAACCAACCTAAGGTGTTCCTCAGCATCATCTGAGGCTTAAACAAAGCAACCGCTCGCCGGTAGCTGACCTGCACTCGGTAATTGACATCTGTTAATATTAGAAGTTATTTCAACTGGAGTTGGAACACAGGCACCTTTTTCGCCCCTTCTCTCAAGGCTACGTGACTTTTTCTGGCCAAAGTGTTTCCTGAGGGCAAGGTGGGGGTGCTTTTTCTGACTAAGCATATATAGCCTCTTCTTGGGCTTTCATGCCCACGAAGGTAATTATATACAACTGTGAGCATTTTAGCCTTCTGAGCCATAATTTACAGGTAAAAATGACAAGAAGGAGCTTGATAGTATTCAGTGACCCCTGCTCTTTGATTCATCTCTGGGGGAAGGGTTATGAGAGTCCATGTAATAAGTGAGGAGTGAAGGACACACGGGGCCTCTGGAATGATCACAACTAGAGCAGGGCTTCCCAGGGGGTGTATACAGTCTAACAGTTTTGAGATACAAGTATGTATGTCGAATGCATGCCCGCAGTTGCCTACCTGGGTCTTTAAGTTTACCAGTGAGGACTTGCAGGTGAAACAGTCATTTCACGTTCGCAGTGTGCGCATGTTCTTGGTACACGTTGTGATTCTAATGAAGGATTTGTGAGTCCGTGATACTTAATTCAGCTAAGTAAAGACATGTGTAAGGGATCTTTCTTTGAGTTAGAAAGTTAATTTCTAGTCAGTGTTCTTGGTCCTGGCAGATCTTGTATTACATTCAAAAGTTCAGAATTTTCCGGTCAGCTGCAAACAAGTATTTGCATCTCTCATTTAATAGGGGGATTTGTGAAAGAGGATCTGTACCTGTGAAACTTAAAAGTATCTTATTGTTTTCTTCATGGGACTAGATATTTGGCCCATGTGCCAGTGCATATCTCTTATTTTCTTTCTGATTTTGCAGCATTTAATTAGAATTTAATTCACAACTGGAATTGACTCCTGAGACATCTAAAGTTCAGTTGCATTTTGGCAAAATGTCATTTGGGCATAATTTTTTTTGTAACCAAAATCCAAAACATTAGAGTTGCTAATAATTGGATCCAGGCTGTGTAAAGTACATTTATTGTTTTCCATTGAGAAATATATTTCTCTCATCCATAAGAAAGTTCCTGTTATTGCTTAGTTGACTGGTTGCTAGTTCTGTTTGAAATAGCTAAAAACCAATTACCAAGTTTTCACCAAAAGTATTAAACTACAAAATCTTATTTTTCTATTCTTTTGCCATTTGATGTTATAAAGAAAGAAAATACCTTGCCATTAAATCATAACCAAATGTCACCGGTCTCCTTGCCTCCTTTCACGTTGCATTTCTAGTTTTCTTCTTCAGGCTCTGAGGGGGGAAATGCTTGAGTAGGTTGTAATACATTTTTCTTAATTCTTAGACTTTTTATTTGCATAATTGTATTTACAGAGAGCAGGAGAGTGCTAATTTTGGCATTAGGGTTGGACAAAGAAAACAACCATGATTTTCTCTTGTTCACCCATCTTTTCCTAAAGCTGTTGAAGTCAAAGGTTTCTCTTTGATTATTGACCTCAATAAGTGAAAATGTTGGAACTTTGCAGGTGTGAGGGGATCTTGCCGTGTCTTATACTGGAAAGCTGTGCACAGCCAGGATCTTTGCAGGCTGAATACTTCTGATTTAGAACTCATTCGAGTAATAAGCTCTGTGTTGAGGATGGAATGACAGGAGTCCTGCATGAGCATCCAAGGCTGCTTTCTGCCCTGGCCCTGGGCTGGTCAGTGGTGAATCCTGTGCCACCCAGCGGACCTCTCTAGATTCAGTTTCCTCATTTGTGTAATGAGGATATTGCACCAGATGTTTAACTTTTTTCCCTATTGTAAAATTCTCTCCTGCACCCAGAGAACACATGTTGAATGCTTTGAGAGTGAATGTTCATCAGAAGTAGAATTCAGTTTTATCGATGATTAGCATCTTTTCAGAAGAAGTAATATTGAAATGTGGGAGGGCTGTTTTTGAAGCTGATGGGAGAACACTTGATGTGGTCAGGCAAGAAAGCAGGACACAAAGCAGTGTGGAGGGTGGAGCTGTAAAACGGAGCTCTGTGTTTTAGTGAGCGTGTTGTACTTTAATAAGAAAATTTTAAAAGGAGGAAGACCACATGCACGTTCAGAGCTTAGAAGGTTGCCCATTAGAGGTTAGCAGTTACTTCTGTGTGGTGGGACGTTCTGGGTGATGTTCATGTCTTTCTAATATTGTCTCTTACTCTTTAAATATCCAGTGGACATTTTTAGTCCCGAATATGGCAATTGTGCGGTCTGGTTTTGGGGGGTGGTGAGACAGGGAGTACAGCAGACTCGGCGAGCTTCTTAGAAGCTTCGCGGCAAAGGAAAACAGTCCGACCTCGGAGGGGTAGCGTTGATGGGATTGAAGACCTGCTGCAGCAGATCCTAAAGATGGTTTTCAAGCTTAACCATCGAGAAGGGAACGGAGACGAAGCAGCATAAGAATATGACGTGGTGACGCCAGGGATGGCTGGTGGCTCTCCCCGAATGAGTGGCCAGAAGGGCCTGCGGCCATTCTCAGAAGTCCCAGCCCGCCGTCTGGCTGGAAGCTGCTGGCAGCTTTCAGGATCTTGCAGACTCTGAAGGTGTATTTAGCAAAACCAGGTGGCACAGCTGCTCCCGCGGTCGTGGCTGCATTCGCAGGTGGCATGAACGAGGGCCTCAGACAAAATCCAAGGGCCGGGTTTTTTGTTTGTCAGCAGCGTGGATTCTGGGTCTGGTGGGTGTGTGGTGCCTTTGATGACACCTGGTGTGTGGGAACACAAGTTTCACCTTTGCCGATGCTGGTGAACATGGGGAGGTGCTTGGCCTATCACTAAGTCAGTCAGTATCTTTTGCAGCTTCTAATTGGTTAAGTCTTCACTCTCCCATGGATTCACATCCTCATTTTATTTCCTTTTCCCCCAGATACCTTGCCCTCGAGGTTTCTTCTGAAAACAAGCAAACCCAATTATTCAATCATTGTTTTGTTTCAAATCACTCTCTAATGCTGAAAACTGATTGAATGAATGTAAATAATTATTGATTTGGGTAAAATTTCAAAATAGTAAAAAAGTTGATGCCACACACACACACAAACTCTAGCCCACAAAGGATACTTCTAACCATTGTCCTGGGATTTAATTCAAGGGGTAGGGTGGGTGTGGGGATGGTGCTATAAATAAATCTCACTGCAGCACCTTATACTTTTCCAAACAGTCAACCTTTGATCTCGCATTTGGGCTTCTGAGGCACACAGAATGGATTTGGCCACCTGCAGACATGCTTTATGTAATTTGAGAAGATGAACTTGGAAATAAAAACTTCTAAACGTGACTGTTCTTATTCTCCCAACTCTCTAGACTGTACCACATACTTGAATCCAGTGGGGAAGCACGTGATTGCCGATGCCCAGAACATCACCATCAGCCAGTACGCCTGCCACGACCAAGTGGCAGTCACCATTCTTTGGTCCCCAGGGGCCCTTGGTAAGTGGTCAGAATGGAGTCCACCGAGGTGGCCTGGGTGGGTAGTGCCCAGTGCAAGGGGCCCAGACCTCACGGCCTCTGGGGGCCAGGCAGGTCTTGACATGAGAGTAGCTCTGGTTGTCTTGGGCACGGACACACCTCCTACTTTTATGCTGGGCATGTTCACGGCTCGATGCTGTGCCCTGTGGCTCCTCTTTTGTTCCCTTGGCTGTGAATGAGAGAGATGTGGCTTTGAAACATGCTAGTGTGTGAGTGATAAATGGCACAGGCCTTGCTTGGCCTCTGTGTCTCAGCTGCAGTGGGAGGATGGGTGGCCCATCCAAGGACGTGAAGGCTTTGGCATCCGGCATTAATGGTCTCTAGCCTCGCAGATGTGTGCAGGCCCAGCTTTGGCACATTTTGTGAGTTTTCAGGAAAATCTCAGTTTTCATGAGAAACCATGAAACCAACAATTTTTAAATGTTGGCAACGAATTGAATTTTTATTTAAACCGTGTGGGCCGGAGAAACCAAACTGAAAGAAAGGAAGAGGAAAAGCAAACCCACATTATCTGGCCAGACTCAGGTTAGGGCCACGCTGCTTGTCCTCGTTCATGAATTGATGGTACGCAGGGGAGGATGGCGTAGTTGACTGTGGGGCTTGGAAGGGTCCATTTCTTGAAGTTGGCCTGGGTCTGAACCCAGAATCACAAGAAGCCTTCAGCCCTCAGCCCCAGCTTCCCCATCTGTGAAGGGCAGGTGACTGCCCCTTGGTTTGTTGTAAGAATTTGAGACACACATACAGTCCATTTTTTAGAGAGAGTTCTTAAAAAATTGTGGTTGTTGTTATCATCATCAGAACCTGGTCCTTTGGCATTGCTACCCAATCTTAGTATTAAAAAAAAAAATCTGGCCAAGGGAAAAATAAAATAAAGTCTGAATTTTAAAATCTGAATGGGATAAATCTCAGAAGAACCAGATTGCAGGAGAGGTGAGTGCAGGGAGAGGGAGGATGAGTCAGACCGGTGGGCCTGACTCACTTATCCATGTCAGTACTGCTGGGTCTGAACCCACTGGGTTTCCAAAAATAACATTATCTTAACATTTAAAGATACAAACGTTCTCTGTGGATAAAAGGGAAGTGGTCGCTCCATGTAAGGCTAAATGGCTAAGGGGTTGGCCTGACGAGTGGCAGGCTCCCTCTTTAGGATGAAAGGAAGAGATGTGAGTTGGTGGTAGGAAACCAGAATGTGGCACAGTGTGGCAGAAGGTTGTAGGACAGGTCCTATCTGTTTCTGTGAGTTTCTGTCAAGGAAGCTCTTTGGGAGCCAGAAAAACATGGGTTAAGAGTATTCTGGGTTTGAGTCCTACCTCTGCCATTTAATTTTCTGTGTGACCCTGGGCAAGTCATTTAGTGTCTCTACACCTCAGTTTTCTTCATCAATAAAATGGGAATAGTAATACGTTTTATCTATGGTTGTTAGGAGGATTTAATGACTTAAGTAATGGGAAGGGGTAAAAAGTTCCTGTAAGGCAGCGGTTCTCAACCTGTGGGTCGCGACCCCTTTAGCGGTCCAACGACCCTTTCACAGGGGTCGCCTAAGACCATCCTGCATATCAGATATTTACATTACGATTCATAACAATAGCAACATTACAGTTATGAAGTAGCAATGAAAATAATTTTATAGTTGGGTCACAACATGAGGAACTGTATTTAAAGGGCCAGAAGGTTGAGAACCACTGCTGTAAGGGAAGCTGTCCTATAAAATTGCCAAACATTATATAACTACAATTCTATATAATAAAAGGGTAATATGCAAATTGACCAAATGGCAGAACAACCAGTTGCCATGATGCGCATTGACCACCAGGGGGCAGACGCTCAACGCAGGAACTGCCCCCTGGTGGTCAGTGCGCTCCCATAGGGGGAGTGCCGTTCAGCCAGAAGCCCTGAGCCAGGCCCACGGCTGCCTGCACCCATGGCAGCACTAAGGATTTCTGACTGTGGGGAGCGGGCCTAAGCCATCAGTTGGACATCCCCCAAGGGGTCCCAGGCTGTGAGAGAGGGCAGGCCGGGCTGAGGAACCCCCCCCCCCCCCCGCCCGTGCATGAATCTCACGTGTACTAGACCTCTAGTATAATATACATGCTAATAGAATTGTGATAAAGGTGTTACTGTGATTTAAGATTTACATTTGCTGTCTCCTCCCAGACTTGGCAGGTCTTTAAAAAATAAGGACTAGAGCCCTGGCCAGTGTGGCTTAGTTGGTTAGGGCATCGACCTGTGCACCAAAGGGTTGTGGGTTCAATTCCCAGTCGAGACACATACCTAGGTTGCAGGTTCGATCCCTGGTTGGGGCACGTACGGTAGGCAGCCAATTGATGTTTCTTTCTCACATCGATGTTTCTTGCTCTTTCTTTCTCTACCTCTTCCCCTCTCTCTAAAATCAATTTAATAATAATACTAAGGACTAGAACCACCCACTCCCACCCTGTACATTAATGTAATTAGTTACATTAATTTTTATATAATTGTGACATGTATGCTCTTTAATCATATTCATTACCAGGCTTTTGTTAAAGTAGTAGTTCTATGGGGCATTGCATGAATTAAATCTTAATATAAATTATAAGAATTCGTTAAAAACAATTTTGGGGAGGCATGGCTGGCATGGACCTGGAGGTCAAGGTTTGGTTCCTGGTCAGGGCATATGCCTGGCTTGCGGGCTCGATCCCCAGTTGGGGGTGGGACGAGCAAGGAGGCAGCCAATCAATGATTCTCTCTCGTCATCGATGTTTCTATCTCTTTTCCTCCTTCCTCTCTGAAAGTGTTAAGCAGACTATTTCCCCCTGAACAGTAGTTGAACCAGCAGACAGATGAGAGTTGAGCAAATACTAGTCCAGGGGTCCTCAAACTACGGCCCGCGGGCCACATGCAAATACAAATATTGTATTTGTTCCCGTTTTGTTTTTTTACTTCAAAATAAGATATGTGCAGTGTGCATAGGAATTTGTTCATAGTTTTTTTTTTAAACTATAGTCCGGCCCTCCAATGGTCTGAGGGACAGTGAACTGGCCCCCTGTTTAAAAAGTTTGAGGACCCCTGAATTCTACTGAATAATTGCCGGATCTTGTCAGTATGTTTGAACCTTGGGCTGCCTGTCAGCTGGGTGTCACCCCCGCAGGAAGCTTTGTACTTGAAATACAACAGTTTCTACCTGCACACACTATGTGCAGACTCCCTAAAACAGGAAGCTCTACCTGTCGCTCCTTTGCCCGGCCCACCATAAAATATGTGCTTTTAATCAAAAAGTTACAGGATTGGAGAACCTATTTGAAAGAGAAAAAGATTTCCCTGGCCTTTGCCATCCCTCATTTTCCCACCTGGTTAATTGCATCCTGTGTAATTACTTTGGCCCTGGGAGGGGAAGGGTTGGGAACTCTCCTTGTCTAGTGTGCAGAAAGAATGCGAAATCGATATCGTGCCAATTGAGGCCGGCCGGGGGGACCTCCAGCTGCAGTTGGACTCCTCCAGTCTCCATGGGATACAGAGCCCGGTGCTGGCTCTTGTGGACATCAGAGCTTAATCCTTTTGAAAGCATCTAGTCCAACGTGTAGCGGGGGAAGCTCAGGTGGCGGGAGGCTGGGCCGGCGCCTTTCAGCGGCGCTGTGGGCGTCTGGGGCCTCTGTGCTGCACACACTGGGCAGCTCTTGGGTGTCTGCCTTTCAGGCAAGATTAGAGCAAGAAGCGCTTTGTAAATCCCACTGGCATTCTCGCCGTCTATTTAATCTCAAGCCTAGGAACCCCTTGGGTGCAGACACACACTTTTGTTGGGAATTTTGTATGTTGCTCATTGAAACATGCCAGCAAATACAGGACTACAGTTTAATGTGGAAACATAGTTTGGGGAGAGTCCCTAGTCAGCCCGGTGATTTATCAGTTGAATACACCCTGGCTAATGACCTAGGAATTATGTATTCCACTGCAGACGTTTTATGACCAATTGTGACTTGAGTCTAAGTATTTGAACCCTACGGTCACAGAGGCAGTGGGCAGTTGTGACCTGGCTGGCCGGGTTGGAGGTTAATGAATAGTTACGGCGTGGCAGGGAAAGTCACCTGGCCTGTCCCGGACGGATGCAGAGTGTGTCCTTCCTTTCTGTAAGCTCAGATGTGCTGGCCACAGTAAGAATTCCTTTCACTGCTGTGTAGGCGGACAGGACAATAATCTTGGAGGAAGGAAAGTGTGTTCAAAAGCAAGTAGGTCCACCTTTAACAGAAGCATTCTGCTTTGCTTAGGCATCGAATTCCTGAAAGGATTTCGGGTAATCCTGGAGGAGCTGAAGTCGGAGGGCAGACAGTGCCAGCAACTGATTCTCAAGGACCCGAAGCAGCTCAACAGTAGCTTCAAAAGAACTGTGAGTCGCACGCGGGAATGTGCTCCTGAAGACCATTGTTCCGGGGGTCTGAATGGGCTATTCAGAGTCTGTGAAACCGGAGAAGGAGGGGCTGTGGGGGCCGCCCCACCTGCCCAGGTGGGCGACAATGGCGGGCAACACTGCCAGCCGGCTGCACACTCCCCGAGCAGCCTCCAGCACCTCTGCTGGTAAACACGTCTCTCGGGTTACGCGCTGGATAGCCGTCCCGGAGGTGGAGGTGGCTTTGTGCTCCCGGGAGTGTCTGTGGGCGCCTCCCCACCATCTTCGAAGTTCAGAGTTAAAAGCTCTGGCTTCCTTGCCAAACAACAGACGGCATTGTTGATCCTCATTTTTGGTGAGGGATCCAAACCTAAACTGGATCCAGAAAATACAGCCCTGACTTCCTCCTTCCCTGGGACCCGTCCCCAGCTCTGGTGTGTCCGGTGATTGAACGGGAGGACCGAGCTCTCTCGGGCAGGTGGAGGGTGGGTCATCTCTCCATGAGGTCACGTGTGTTTTTGTTCCCTTTCAGGGCATTGTTGATCCTCATTTTTGGTGAGGGATCCAAACCTAAACTGGATCCAGAAAATACAGCCCTGACTTCCTCCTTCCCTGGGACCCGTCCCCAGCTCTGGTGTGTCCGGTGATTGAACGGGAGGACCGAGCTCTCTCGGGCAGGTGGAGGGTGGGTCATCTCTCCATGACGTCACGTGTGTTTTTGTTCCCTTCCAGGGAATGGAGTCTCAACCTTTCCTGAATATGAAGTTTGAGACGGATTACTTTGTAAAGATTGTCCCTTTTCCTTCCATTAAAAATGAAAGCAATTATCACCCTTTCTTTTTCAGAACCCGAGGTGAGTTTGGTCTTCCTGCCTGGTTCCCATGGTGACACTTCTGCTTTTCATTTTCAACAGATATGTGTTTAAGAACCCACCAAATACTGGTCTGAAACCAGCACGGTGCAGAGAAAAGCATCCAGAAAAGCAACTTTTAGAATTAAAGTTTGGCCCAGGATGCTGCTAGTATTAAAACTATTTGATTAAAAAATTAGGAATAAGCCCAGCTGGCGTGGCTTGGTGGTTGAGCCTTGACCTATGAACCAGGAGGTCAGGGTTCAATTCCTGGTCAGGGCACATGCCTGGGTTGTGGGCTCAATCCTCAGTGCGGGGCTGCAGGAGGCAGCTGATCAATGATTCTTCTCTCCATCATTGATGTTTCTATTTCTATCTCTTTTTCCCTTTCCCTTACTCTCTGAAATCAATAAAAAAACAGGAATAAGAAGTGTAAGTTGGTTTTGGGGTAAAGCTTGAAATGATTTCATCTTTTGTCATCAGGAGGGTGGCCTCAGTGAGTGATTGCCTGTCGTTTTCAGGGTTAGATTATTAAGAAAATTAAGCAATGTGCCTGAGATCACCTCTTCCTGGAAATTTATTTATTCTTTCTACTTATTTATTTAGCATCTGTGTGCTAGGCCCTGCTCTAAATGCTTCCAAATATTTAACCCAGCTTACCCTGTGACAACCTTGCAAAGAATTTAATCTTACCATCTCAGTAATGAGATGTGGCTCACTCACAGAGAGGTCAAAGGGCTTTCTGGAGCTGGAACCCCAGAAGTCTGACTTTCAGACCCACGCTCTCCAGCCCTAACCATGCTGGTTCTCTTTGCTTCCTGGCCTCTTCCATCTGCTCTGCACACGGTGTCTCTTTATCTCCCTGAACCACTGCTTTGGTGACAGGCCCCCTGAGGGCTGCAGCAGTTCTCTCTTGCCTTCCTGTCAGCTGTTCTGTCTGGCATTCCAGGCTCAGATGATCCGACATGCCCTCCTGTGTGACCTGGTTGCCGCCTTCCTCCTCCCTGGTGCTTTTACTCTCAACTCCAGTCTTCGTCTGTGTTCCCTTTGCGGATTCTTACTCTGGCTGTTTTCTTCTAGTCTTTCGTTTTCTTCTAGTCTATGCAGCAAAGTTA
>NW_005360187.1:2160815-2183520 GCF_000412655.1 Myotis brandtii | reverse complement strand
GCCTGCGGCCCCTCCCCCCCACCGGCCAACCTCCCACGGTGCCTACCCCTGCCGGCCGATCCCCCCAATAGGCCCCAATTGGGGGGCCGGCCAGCCAACCTCCTGGGGTCCCACCTCCGCTGGCCAGCCCCCAATAGGCCTCGAATGCCGGCCAGGTCGAGGGACCCCACCCGTGCACGAATTTGTGCACTGGGCCTCTATTTTATAATAATTGGCCTCATTTTCTTTTTAAAAACTTTTTTTTTTTTATTGATTTCACAGAGGAAGGGAGAGTGAGAGAGAGAGAGAAACATCAAAGATGAGAGAGAATCATTGATGGGGATCAAGCCGTAACTCAGGCATGTGCCCTGACTGGGAATCAAACCACAACCGATTCATAGGTCAATACTCAACCACTGAGCCACACCCGCCAGGCTCATTTTCTTAATTAAATAAGATTTCATTGGGAAAAGACCATTAGCACCTAACAATATCTCTTGATACCTCATACATAACAACCAGCGGGAGGATCCAAAGCATGTGTTCATGAAAACTTGCCTAAATCAAACCTAGCATAATTTTTTAAAATATATTTTTATTGATTTCAGAGAGAGGAAGAGAGAGGGAGAAAGAGATTGAAACATCAATGATGAGAGAATCATTGATTGGCTGCCTCCTGTATGCCCCACACTGGGGATCAAGCCCACACCTGGGCATGTGCCCTGACGGGGAATTGAACCATGACCTCCTGGTTTATAGGTTGATACTCAACCACTGAACCACGCTGTCCAGGCAAGTATGATTTTTATTGATTTCAGAGAGGAAGGGAGAGGGATAGAGAGATAGAAACATTGATGAGAGAGAAACATTGACTAGCTGCCTTCTCACCCCTCCCCCCTAACCCCCCCACTGGGAATCGAGCCCACAACCTGGGCATGTGCCCTGATCAGGTGACCTGGTGCATGGCTCAGTCAACCACTGAGCCACACCAGCTGGGCAAACTTGGCATAATTTAAGATTAATTGTTCCCATTGGAATTAGTGTGTCTATTTGGATCTGAGGTGGAGGCAGGAGATGTGTTTCTCTCTATTTCAGTACAGTGACCTTGAGGCTGCCTTTGGTTTTCTTGGAATTTTATCGACCTTTTCCAGAGGGTTCTCCCTGGGTTAGCAACATGGCATATTGAACTAGCTATTTGGCCTCTCTCACTGTGTTTTTATTGCATTGAAATCATTTCAAAGTATTGGTTTTGATGCCTGGTTTTCAGCATGGATGCTACTACTCCTTAGTAAGTGCCTGATGTCACTTTTAGACTCAGTCAAAAGGATTTTAAATTAGAATGCTAGTGAAGGTTAAGATAGCCTGAGACAGTTAACAGGCTCACTTCGATCTCCTGTGCCCAAACACCTCCACAGAGGGCCAGGGCCAGCATCATTTCTGTTTACAGCGAAAGCAGGCTCCATGTGGCAGCAGCATGAACACTCCTGCTGCCCTTGGCTGCTGGCCTTGAAACTACGTAACGCTTGGCAAGCTTTTAAAATCTGGGTGACTTTGTACTGTTTTCATTTGTTTGGCATAAAGTGAACTGCATTAATATTTTTATATTGTACACTTTAAGTTTTCGTAAGATACAGCTGAACTGCACTGAAAATCAGTGTTGAATCGATGTATTTAATACTCTTCCCAGCAGCACCCAGTGCCACCTATTTATATTTATTGAATTGTTGGGCAAGAAAAATGTCAAACTGTCCTATAACCAAAAATATTATCTCTATTAACAGCCTGTGACCTGTTGTTACAGCCGGACAACCTGGCCTGCAAACCCTGTAAGTATAGCTGTTCTTGTCAACGTGTTGCCACCCCGGTGGTGTCGGGTGGCCTTGGGGTGCTCACTTGGGTCCTTTCTCCTCCCAGTCTGGAAGCCTCGGAACCTGAATATCACCCAGCACGGTTCGGATATGCAGGTGACCTTCAACCACGCGCCACACACCTTTGGCTTCCGTTTCTTCTCTCTTCATTACAAACTCAAGCATGAGGGACCCTTCAAGCGAAAGACCTGTAAACAGGTGGGCCACTAGGTGTACATAAAGGAACACTCCGTGTTTTAAAGGTGACCCCCGAGCCCTGGAATTTGGATGGTTCAGCATGAGCACTGGGTGTTGCTGACTCTCAGCAGTTGGTAGATATTCCAGGATATTATCACTGGGTATGTCGCAGACCATTTTGCCGTCATCCCTCACTCCCCAGTTACCTGCACCCCAGCTATCCCGGTGGTGATGGAGCCTGGTAAGGATTTTACCAAGGAACCAAAGTAATGAAGCATTTCTAGTTTGTTCTGTATTTCAGATATATATATATTTTTTAAATATATTTTATTGATCTTTCACAGAGAGGAAGGGAGAGAGACAGAGAGTCAGAAACATCGATGAGAGAGAAACATCGATCAGCTGCCTCCCGCACATCTCCCACTGGGGATGTGCCCGCAACCCAGGCACATGCCCTTGACTGGAATCGAACCTGGGACCTTTCAGTCCGCAGGCCGACGCTCCATCCACCGAGCCAAACCGGTTTTGGCTGTATTTCAGATATTAATCAGGTGCTCACTGTGTGGCAACCACCAAGCTTTATGCTCATGGAAACCTTACCACCCTGTGAAAGAGGCTGCTGTCATCCCCACCGTACAGATGGGGAAGCTGAGGCCACACAGCTCTAAGTGGAAAAAGGACATGTAGGAGCCATGCACTAGCATTTCAGTGGCTACTGATTTTTTACACATAGGCCAAGGTTAAGTAGAAACTCAGTAACCAAGTTCTTATACTGGAGTCGGTCAGAGGGAGTGGGAAACGTGTCATGGAAGTTCATAGGACTGCGGGGTCGCCCCTGGGAGCCCCGAGAGGTGGTTAGTGGCGGTGGAAGACCCCAGCGTCTTCCTGGGCATGCTCCTCTGTGTGTTCAGTTTTGCTTTCCTGCTGGCTATCACCTCCTTTGACCTTCTGCTCAAGTTAAAATTATGGCAAATAAAAGAAACACAAACACGGGCAGGTAATTTCTCTCCCCACCATTTTATTAAGTAAAAGTCTAACTGCATAGTTTCTTTGTTTTCAAATAAAATATTCCTGCTGAGTGTACAATATGACAGGGGTCCCAGGCTCTCCTAGGCCTTTTATCAAAGTGAAGTTCAGATAATGTGGCAGATAAGCACAGTTGCTTTCTGATCTGATTGATGGCTCCTGAAAAAAAATAAAAAAGTTTATATGAGATCTTCAGTTCTGGGGGAAGAGAGAGGTCCTGATGACCTTTATCCAAGAAGCAAGTTTTAAAAGTATTGTTTCTTTACAGGAGCAAAATACAGAGACAACCAGTTGCCTCCTTCAAAATGTATCTCCAGGTGATTATATAATTGAGGTATGTATAACTCAGGAAAGCCCTACTATTAATTCTACAGAATGAGTCCAGTTCATTTAAAACCCCAACTGCTTACAACATTAAATTTCAAGCCATTGAAGGTGTGCGGTTATATTTTTACATGGTCCTTAACATGCTTTTTAAAAAGTTTACATGAAATTGATCTTTGATTTTTTCATTAAATATTTCAAAATAAATATTTTTATGTGACCATATAGTCCACATAACCATGATTTAAAATTTCTATGTTCCTTCTTCCTTACCAAGGTATATTTTTAAAACTTTAGCTTCTAAAGTGTCTTGTTTTAGTAATAAAACAGCAAAGCAAAAGCTATGCCTATTACATCTGCCTATACTTTTCTAGGTTTCTGCTGACCTTGTTCTGTATAAATTTACATGAGTTCTAAGTTCCGCTTAAAAGAGCATGTAAATGATAGAATTTTTAAATTTTCTTTTTGTAATTTCTTTTCCAGTATCAGACATACTACAAAAACAGGAGTAAAAGAAAAATAGGAAGAGATATTAAAAATTGTCCATAGCCTTTCTATTCAGAGACAACCAACATGTCTTAACATTTTGGTAGAAACACTTAGTTCTTGCATTACTCTGTAGCAATATGTGGTTTTGAGCAGACACACCCTCTTAAAGCATTCAGTAAGATCAGTGGTAAGATGCCATTTCAGTTGAAAACTGTTAGAACGTGGAATCACTAGCTGGTTTCATCAATGAACAAACAACCTTTTGATTCATGAGGGAGTCACGACTCTTGACTCGGTAGAGCAGAGATGTGTCTGACCACTAGTGTCTACCTCGGCTGGTGAAGGATCACAGGCGGCAGCCCTCCCCTCACCCCGTTCTCCTTCCTCCCGCCCCACACTGCCCACAGATGACAAAAGCATGAAATCTGTTGAGATGCTATCACTTAAAATAATAATATAGCATCCTCTGTTTTGCAGCTGGTGGATGACACTAATACAACAAGAAAAGTGGTGCATTATGCTTTAAAGCCAGGTAAGACTTTTTTGTTGGAAACTTTGGCTCTAGACTATAGTACACCAAGGTGTCTGTACCTGATGGTTTACAAAAACAAAACACAACAAAAACTTGAGCGCCTCTCTCGTAAGGGCTGTTCCATCTCATCTGACTTCCCTCCACTCTAATGTGGATGCCTGGGAGATCAAAGGCAGTGCGGTGTGTGTCTTCTGGAACTAAATAAATAGTCAATTGTCCTCGGAAGAAAAGCGGTGGTGGGAGGTTTCCTTAGGCAAAATTCTCACTCAAAGGTATTTACAGTTAGCAGACTAACTGTTGAATTGTTTCTTCAAAACGAATCCTTTTTAAAATTACCAAACCAATACTAGAGAAGGTGGTCAAGGGATCCTGGAGCCTGTTATGTGGCTTATACTGCAAAAGAAAACACAATCTCTCTTTGAAGCTGTTATGCTGCTTGAGTTTAAAAGCCTTCCCTTTGGAATTCCCCAGTGCATTCCCCGTGGGCTGGGCCCATCAGGGCTGTTGCCATTACTGTGCCGCTGGTCGTCATATCGGCATTCGCAACGCTCTTCACTGTGATGTGCCGCAAGAAGCAACAAGGTATGTGGGTGGTGGTCCCCACCGAGGGGCCGGGCCCGAGTGCTTGGTCCCTCCAGGTGGGCATCTGGGAGGCCATAAAGCTCCTGTACTCTGTGTGGAAGTGTCGCCTCTTGCTTCTTGAAGATAACGTTAGGCCCCCAGTCTTAGGGAACAGGACAAAGTGTTGCTCATAGCTATCAATCTTATCTTCTTTTCCGATTTAGAAAATATATATTCACATTTAGATGAAGAGAGTTCTGAGTCCTCCACCTACACCACGGCACTCCCCAGAGAGAGGTTGCGGCCGCGGCCGAAGGTCTTCCTCTGCTATTCCAGTAAAGATGGCCAGAATCACATGAACGTTGTCCAGTGTTTCGCCTACTTCCTCCAGGACTTCTGTGGCTGCGAGGTAAGGAACCTCAAGTCTCTTACCTTTGGGGGGGCACATGCTCCGCACCCTCTCCTGGCCACCTTGTCCCTGCCTCCAGGCCTCCTTAGGTGGTAGCTGCCCTCCAGCAGTGCCTGGCTTCCAAATTGGGGTCAGCCTCGCACTCTTCTTCCAGTGTCTTCTACTCATCACCAGCACTAAAAGTTTTCTAATGCTCAGTTCTGACCCCACACACCCCTGCTCAGAAGCTGTGAGTGGCACCCACCTGGCAGGAAGTCGTATGGGGACAAATGGCAGCTGCCCTGGGAGCATGTAGTGGCGGTGGGGAGAGGTGGTCACTCGACAGAGCAGTGGAAGGTCAAAGAGATCAGGGCAAGAAAAATAGCAGGTTTGACAATTTGGGGGAAGCTTTGCTAAGAAGGGAAAATAATGCATCAAGGGCTCAAATGGTCTGCTCTGGTTTGATACCTGTTCTTCTGAGTTAAGCTATTCATATGTAGCTATTCTATAATGATATAGTGTTAATCTTAGAGCGAAGTTTGAAGCTCTCATGGACATATTTCTTGCAAATGCAAGAATTGTACAGTAATTATGTAGTTGGGTTATTTGTGCCTGCTGGCGGGTTTCTCAGAATCTCCATGTGGTGAGGCTGCCCCCTAGTGTCAAAAAACGTATTTACAAGGCTGGCCTGGTTTCCTAATGCAGGAAAGTGGAGGTTGGCAGATTAGCACATGTGCTGAAAAGCAACAAACAGCAAACTAGCTGGTGCCACACAGTCTTCAGATATAGACAAACCCCAATTTTGTGTAATACTGTAGAAAATTTGGAAACTAGAAAAATATGACAAAAAATGGCCTGTAATCTCAACTTGGAGAAACGAGGAATGATGGTTAATATTTGGTGTATTTTCTTCCAGTCTTTTTCTGCATAGATGAAGTCATACACACAGTTTTGCATTTTGAATAGGTCGGAATTACTTTCTGTCTCATTTTAATAATTTTTACACAATTAGCAGCTTTATGTAAACTGCAATTTTAAACAGCCATGTGGTCCATGTTATTTCACATTGTTAAACATCTCAGTCAGGGGTCCTCAAACTACGGCCCGCGGGCCACATGCAAATACAAATATTGTATTTGTTCCCGTTTTGTTTTTTTACTTCAAAATAAGATATGTGCAGTATGCATAGGAATTTGTTCATAGTTTTTTTTTAAACTATAGTCCGGCCCTCCAACGGTCTGAGGGACAGTGAACTGGCTCCCTGTTTAAAAAGTTTGAGGACCCCTGATGCAGACGGTCTGCTGTGTGACTGTCACCCATGGACTGTTAGCTGTTCCTCCAGGCCAGGTAATCATCATTAGAGCTGCTAATAATGACTAAGGGAGAGATGATGTGCCCTTTTTTTCTTTTCTTTTTTAAAATATATTTTTATTGATTTCAGAGAGAAAGGGAGAGGGAGAGAGAGATAGAAACATCAATGATGAGAGAGAATCATTGACTGACTGCCTCCTGCACACCCTCCACTGGGGATCAAGTCCGCAACCCTGGCATGTGCCCGTGATTGGAATCGAACCCGGGACCCTTCAGTTCGCAGGCCGGCGCTCTATCCACTGAGCTAAACCAGCTCAGGCCGAGGTGCCCTTTTGTAACAATCCTTGCGCCACACTCCAGGCTGTGTGAGTGAGAGCGGGTCCTGTTTTTCCAGGTGGCTCTGGACCTGTGGGAAGACTTCAGCCTCTGCCGAGAAGGGCAGAGAGAATGGGTCATCCAGAAGATCCACGAGTCCCAGTTCATCATCGTGGTCTGTTCCAAAGGCATGAAGTACTTCGTGGACAAGAAGAACTACAAGCACAGAGGCGGCGGCCGCGGCTCGGGGAAAGGGGAGCTCTTCCTGGTGGCCGTGGCCGCCATCGCCGAAAAGCTCCGCCAGGCCAAGCAGAGCTCCTCGGCGGCGCTCAGCAAGTTCATCGCCGTCTACTTCGACTATTCCTGCGAGGGAGACGTTCCTGGCGTCCTGGAACTGAGCACCAAGTACAAGCTCATGGACCACCTGCCCCAGCTCTGCTCCCACCTGCACTCGCGAGCCCACGGCCTTCCGCGAGACCACGGATTCCCGCGAGACCATGGCCTCCCGGAGCTCGGACACGTCAGCAGGAGGAACTACTTCCGGAGCAAGGCGGGCCGGTCCCTGTACGTGGCCATCTGCAACATGCACCAGTTCATCGACGAGGAGCCCGACTGGTTTGAGAAGCAGTTGGTGCCCTCGCAGCCTCCCCCGCTCCGCTGCCAGGAGCCAGTCCTGGAGAAGTTCGACTCGGGCCTGGTGCTGAATGACGTCATGTGCAAACTGGGTCCCGAAAGTGACCTCAAGGCTGAGGTACCGCCCCCCGGATCACCAGAGGGGCAGCAGATGGGCCCCGACGAGGCCGCGGAGGCCATGGGCGCCCCGGTCCTGCAGCCCCTGCTGCGCGCCGGGAAGGCCGTGGGCGCCTCGGGCATGCCGCGGGACTCGGGTATCTACGACTCCTCCGTGCCCTCCTCCGAGCTGTCTCTGCCCCTCATGGAAGGGCTCTCGGCGGACCAAACGGAAACGTCCTCGCTGACCGAGAGCGTGTCGTCCTCCTCGGGCCTGGGTAAGGCGGGGGCCCCAAGTGCCAGTGGGTCCGATCCCATGCAGGCCCAGCGTTTGCTCCTAATGCCGAAACCCGTGAAAGTGTGTTCCTAGTTTGGGCGCAGACCTGTTCGGCAGTGAAACCTGATGGGAAGTAACACAACTGCGTTGATAGTTTCAGTTGATCCCAGGTAATGGGAATGTTCACATGTGGGAGCTGATTGTAAGTTACGGTGACCTGCCCAGCTCCATGTCATGTAATAGACAACATGTGCACTATGCCACCTTCCTAAACTCCCAAAACATCTGAATCCCAAAATGCAGTGTTAGAGGAGCGTCCGTGGGCCTGGGTCTTCGTGGGGACTTGCACGGTTCACTATCCCCATGTCTTTAAAGCCACATCTGTTGAACCTGGGTTCAGGGGTGCAGTATTGGCCCCACAGCTCAGCACAGGCTGCAAGCAGAGCCCAGTGGGAGGCCCCATTGCCCCAGGGAGCCCCTGCAGGATTGCCTGTCATCCTCACTGTGCCTGTGACTAGCTGGAGTCATGCATGCAAACCCTTGACTCTCAACAAGGGAACTGGGACCTCTTAGCAGCTTGAGCTGGTTGGCATGCCTGCCTCACTTGCCCAAAGCCTGTAGTCCAAACCCCGGTCCTGCCATGTTCTGGTCTGAGTGCCCAGCCCAGTGAGGTGTAATGACCTGTGTCTCTGCTCTCTCTTCTTTCCTTAGGTGAGGAGGACCCTCCTGCCCTTCCGTCCAAGCTCTTCGCCTCGGGGGTGTATAAAGCAGAACCCGGTTGCTGCAGCTACACTGGTGAACTCCACGCAGTCGCCCCTTTGTAACAAAGCGGAGGAGTCTAAGCATTGCCACTTTAGCTGCCGCCGCTCTCTGGTTCCCCAGCTCATCTCTCTGGTTGTGTAGCCCACTCGGAGCTGAGGATGGTTGGAGTGGAATTTGTGCCAGTACTTGTTCTCCTTGCCCTTCTCCTCTAACAGATACCTTGGCAAAGTCTCCAATTTTCTAAAACCACATGGAGCTCGGAAAGGCATGTCCATAAGATCTGACAACAGCTGGCCATGGTAGGTCAGACCTTGGGTTAGAGCCAGTCCTGGGAGGTAGAGAGGAAACATATAAAAAGAAACAGGAAAATACCTGCACTGATCGTTCAGACTTAATTTATCTCTGCAGACTTTGCCTATTCATTGTTGGCTACTTTGATTTGAAATGCTTTGTAGAAAAAGCACTTTTAATACCTTCACAACCACAGAAATCAAGTGTCAGTCTCTCTGGAACCCATGTCATTAGAGATGATACTCCTGTCCACTTTAGGTGTGGAACTTGTGATGCCATGGTTGTTTAAAAGGTCACGAAGGTGACTGAATATATAATCACCTTTTATAAAATGAGTCTTCATGTATTTGTGGGTGGCATGGCTGGCTGAGGTGGGGGCTGCAGGGCCAGGATGACTGTCTTTTGTCTGAGATGGGCTGGTCAACATGCAAAGGCACCCGAGCTCAGCTCCCAGGACCACCTCTGGGTCTCATGCGAGGGCCCGATCTGCCTGTCCAGCTTTCCTGGGCTACATTTACTGCGCTGTATCTCAGATGGTGGTGCCTGGAATTTTATTTTCGAGAGACCGATACACAACTGGACTCTAGTACTGGAAGTTGAGGTTCATGCATCATTTGGCTTCTGGTCTAAAAAACTGTGTCCAGAATATTCGGGGTCAGAATCCACTGAAATACAGCAGTGTGTGGAGGTGGTGGCCAGTTAATCTGCTGAACTGGTTTTGACTAATGACAGACCTCTTTTTAAGAAGGTGAAAAGGAGGGGACTATTCCAAAGATGAATGTGCTCTTCAAATATTGTCTAAAGAAGACATGGGACCTGAAATCATTAAGTTCTTGAATCTGAAAGTGTTCTCCCCACAACCCAGCCTGTGACTCATGTTTCATTTTGTGTTTCTTTTGTACTCACCCAATGAAAGATTTATCTCTCGTGCTCCTTCCTACCGAAAACAGCTATTTGGAGCTTAGAAGGAAATAATTTTCTATAAAAAGAAAACGAAAATGTTCTGTTTTTATGAATGACTTCCCTATAGAATTTGTTTCCAAAGGGAAAATAGTTCCCTTCTCCTCCCTGTGCCCTCCGGGAGTGTGAGCATCCTTTGCCACCCTTTTCATAGATGCTGTTGGATTTGGCACCCTGTTTTCTTAGCATTTATACCAGGGACCATGTTTTTGACTCCAGCAAAAAAGGACTGATATTAAAGGGGACGCTGAGAATCATCCCGAGGAGGGTGGGAGGTGGGATGGGGCAGGACTTCTCTTTCCAAGCACATGCTTGGCAGGTGGGGAAGGGAAAGATTACATGCTCCTGGAAAGAAGAGGTTTGTGTATATTTTTGATGCAAATGCCACACTTCCTGCTCTGTAAAGGCAGCTGGCAGCTTCTTGGGAGAAGAACGTGATTGTCTGTTCTCTGGCATCGAGTTTCCTGCAGCTGCTCTGAGGGAGAGACAAGTGAGCAGTAGAACTGCCTCCCCCATAAAACCAGGCTTGTTGTTGGAGAAGAGACGTTCCATGTTTGTCACCGTGAAATAGAGGACGAGCACAGAGCTCCTGCCCACATGTGACCGTCCTGCCATCCCATCCTCGGCATGCCTGTGAAGGAGCTCGGGCAGTTCAAACTTGCCAGCATAAGAAAATTCATTGGAACGTTATGAGAGAGCTTTCTATTGAGACCAAATGGTGTATGCTCCAAAGGAACTATTAAGGGCCACTTTTAGGACAGATATTCAGCTTTGCTTGTGAAATGAGGCGTCTGTGAGAAAGTGGCCCCAGTGACAGCATGGAAGATGGGGTCGGGAGCATCCCGAATGTGGGCAGAGAGCTTGCTAGGTGAACCCACTTATGAAAATGGAAGGGAAAAGGTGCTAGTCCAGATATCGGGTAATGTTTTAGTTTGGATTTAAGGTTTGGGCACTTATTGTGAAACACTAATATTTGTGATCAACAAAATCAAACTGTTGTACACTGGGAATGTCCAACTCAGAATAAGTTGAGAAGTCCAACTTCCTTGTTTTGCCTTATTAGTTTCACTATTCCCCCTCCCCCCCATCTCATCCTGGGAATGGGAATAATTGCCTTGTAGATTAAGGCAAAACATCTATTTTAAGCAGAGCTCTATTTTTTTTTTTGACTCACATTGTTCTGGACAGTGGAAATGATAAGCCAGACTTCAGATAAAGGTTCTGTAAGTCACAGGCTTTTAGACATTGAGGAAACAAGTGGAACACAGGGATGATCTCGAGTCCTTGATCCCGAGAGTCAATGGCTTGTGGAGCTAATTTAGATGGTGTTCTCTGGACAGGAAGACAAGTATAAGTTCAAGGTTCCAGGTAACCAAGAAGCCTGCAAGTAGTTGAAGATAGGTTGTTTATCTTAACTCACAATACCCTACAGAAAGGACTTAGCACCTGACATGGTCATCTTTGCCAAGAGAGTCAGTGATCAGAGAAGTGAAAGAAAGCCCGAGTCAAGGTGTGCTCTTCTCAGGTCAACTACAAGGGACCACCTAGGAGAGACCAGCCCACCCACACTGTCGGCATAAGGTACTCCAGAGGGCCACGTCCTGGGCCTTTGAACCACACTGATCTCTAGAAGTCATTCAGATCCAGGCCCAGCTCAGTGACTCAGCCAGGTAATAATATTATGAGACAAACAGGAGATGGGCAGCCGATAAAATCATGAGACAGAGTTTTTGGTTGACACATGAACAGTAACTGAAGATAGTGCCAGATCAGAAGTTCAAAATTATGTCTTTAGCAACACTGACATCTTTGGAATCCAATGTATAGTAATTTAAGTCCAGGTATGTTTGTCAAAGTTTAGTCTTACTACTTCATAGCCACATGTGTGTTTGTTTTTTTAACCATTCTATAGTCTCAGGTTTCCTGACTTAAGCGTAAACAAACAGGAAAACCATCTCTAAAAATGTGGGTTTATGTGATTTTTTTCAGAGTCCTCCCCCCCAAAGGGTTGAGCATCTTTTCTTAAAAAAACAAAACAAAACAAGTTAGAAAAAACAGCTATTTTCCTGGAGAATAACACCTCCTCCTCCCCAAAGAGAGAAACCCTGCAGCAGTCTGCAGCCGCCTGAACACTAATTCAGCTCTCTTAGAGATAGGAATTACTCTTCATGTCTTTATTGGAGAGAAGTGGACAAGCTGATGTGAAGGTCATTAGACTTCTAATTTGTTGGTGAAAACCGCTACTCTTATTTAATAGATGGTATGTCTTTAGGGGGCACCAGTGTAGCAGGCCAGGTGTGATTATAAATGGCAGTGACATGTCCTCTCAGTGTTGGGGAGACAGGGCATGGTGGGGACCATGGTAAACTGAAGTGCTCCTCTCCTACCTACAGGCCGCAGGTACTCCAGCCAATTGGGCACACAATGTTTCCTGATCTTCCCATCTTTCAGGAGAAGCTGAGCATTTGGGTTTTTATATGAAAAATTCTGATTTGTTTAGAATTGACAACTAAATTATAAAACATTTTAAAATGCATTCAGACCCAACAGAACACATGGGTGGACCTGATTTGGCCCACTAGCTGCCCGTTTGTCACCAATCTGTGCTTCATAAGATTTGAAATGAAAGGTATGCATGGTAATTACAGATTTCTGGTACCACCAGAAAATGCTCTTGCTAAATGCAGTCAGTAGCTAGAGTGCTGCTTTCCTCATTGCTCCCCCAAAGAAATGTGATATGATTGTGAATGTATTTGAAATGTTTTGATTGCTTTCTTTACATTTTGTGGTGTTTTCAGAGAAAGGCAAGCCAGCTGTTAATTTTAAAATCAGATTTCTCTCAATTTAAAAATATGACATTTGAAACAATTTCATTTAAGCTGTACAACCTGAAGGACCTTATTTGTAATTATAGCTCTTGGTTTAAAAAGTGTTTTAGATGATGTGCAATTCTGAGCTTAGGCCAAGACTGAATAAGGAAAAGCAGGCATTGTGGGGAATAGGGCAAGGAATTGAGTGTGTACTAGAGCCAGGTATTTGCATTGTCTTCGGCTTTAAATGACCTGTGAATTGATTCTGGTTCAGAGGTGTGAAATTATATACCAAGAAAAGCTTTTTTTTTTGGTATTGAGATAGTAGTTAGGAGTCCTCATGGGGTATTGGGTCATCCTTGCTATATCTCCTCCTTTCCAGGCTCAGGGTGAAAATAAACAAAAGGAAGTCTGACTGTAAGCCAATAGCTCTGATTCCGATTTCAGAGTTTTGGGGGTGGGTGAAAGTTTGGGTTATCTAGCATGCTCCCCGATGACAGACAAGGCTGCGCCTGAATTATTTCAGACATATGGCTGTGGATGGGATCCTGGATTTTCAGCAGAGGAGATTCTGTAACCTATCCTGCTGATCAGATAGTTCTTTGTACGTCTTCCCTATAGAAATTCAAACCAGTCTTCTTTTGTTCAGTGTGCAGTGGAAAAAGAACAGCTGGTCACCTTCCCTATGTTTGAAAACCATAGTGAAGTCATTCCCCTGGTGCTTTTATTTCAATGATAAATAATCCCACCTACTTAAGCCATTTTTCATGGACTTAGTAATTTTCCCTGCTATTCTGTTTCTCAGCTTCACACTCAGTTTAACTGCCCAAATAGAATGAGGTACCTTATTCACATTGGTGCTTTGTGAAGGCCAAGCTCAGGGTGGGGATTACAAGGAAATTCTTTTGTGCCCAGCTTCTCTTACTACTTAAAAATTTAATGGCACTTTATAAAATGATGTATCACCTATATTCATTTGGGGATTGTTTGCCATTTTTTTGGTTATTGTTTTTTTCTTGGTGGTGCACATTCTTAATGTGTTTAATGTAATTCCTGAACTTCTTCAAGATACTCTTTTAAGACCAGCTCTTACCTTCTGAGTGGCAGCTACTCCTCCCTCTCAATTTTGGGTTTTATTTTTTTTTTTATCTCTAGACATTACCTTTATGACTCACAATATTATTAAATGGTTCAGACTTCAGTTTGACCACTGGTGAGATAGACAGTAGTTGCTAAGGGCTAAATTGCAGAGAGGTCGAATGAAGACCTCTTGGGAATTTTGGTTAGTTGTCTTCTCTCCTGCTCTTTGGTTCCTTTCCAAAATTCAGCTGGGACCACAGACTCCCCACGGGGCCTTTTTACGTTCTAAAAAGTTGCAGCCATGGCTCTGAATTGACCAAGCACTGTGTTTTCATATCCAGAAGACTTAACAAAAGCAAACCATTATGACTGGTTTATGCCATATAAGACTCAGATGCAAAGAAGCAATCTTTTGTTCATAAGTGATGTAGACAAAGCTGACTGCTCTATTCATTCGACAAAAAAATTACCATTGGATTATACTAATGTGTAATCATCTGTTATTTTTTTAAAAGGGTGTTTTTGTGGTTTTTTGAGTGTGAACAAAGAAAAAATTTGTAAAAATCAAATGTGTTCACTTAGAGAGTAGGTAACTTCTGTTTTCAGGGTTAGTTTTTTCCTGTCCTACTACAGAAGCTCCCTGTTGGCACATTCTTGGGGAAAGCCTGTGGAACACGGTGGTTATTGCCATTGTCTTTGTTTCATCTTTAAGTTTGTCCCTTGTGGCGTCTGGTGGAATAGTGAGCACTGACAGAATATAGCATTATTTTACATGGAAAACAATGTCTTTTTCGATTTGTACATAACTGAATAGGTGACAGTAGATCACAGCTGACATTTGCAAAATGTTGTTTTTGTACTTTTAGAATTTCTGCATCAAATAAAGTGTTTTGTTTTAAGAGTGTGGTGGTTCATTATTCTAGATTATCTTTCCTGTTTCCTGAATAGCTGGGGTTCCTAACCCAGTTTTCTGAGGGCTCTCCCTCTGAGAAGGAGAGAGATTATCCAGGGTGAGGAGGCGAGGGTGGTCAGTATGCCTTGTACTTTGTAAGAGGAAAGGAACCTGCTGCCTTGACCATTTACCTCACCCCCCCTTGGGCAGTTGCCTGTTGGCCTGTGTGGCGTCTGGAGCAGGAACAGGAATACTTACATCAGGAAGAAACTTGGCTCTCAGAATAAATGGACTTTCTTTGCAGAAATTTGACAAGAGCCATTACAGGTGGGAGCCACTAACACATTTCCTGTCGTTAAAAGAAAAAGAGGTGCCTGCTCATTCTGAGTTAGTTCTTGGTGCACATTGACTTCAGGGCCCGTTCCCAGCTCTGCTACTATCATTGTGACTCTGACTGCATCTCTGGGTCTTAGTTTCTCATCCAAAGACTGGACCAGTCAAAGGCCCTACTTCCCAGGGAGGTGAATTGAACAGGGTGATGGATGTGAAGTGCTTTCTGGCACATAGTACAGTTGATCCTTGAACAACATGGGTTTGAACTGAGAGTTCCCTTAACTGTGGATATTTTTCATAAGTATGTCCGAAGAGATACACACGTGACCCCTCCTTATCTCTGGGTTTCGCATCTGCTGATTTAAGCAACGACAGATGTGGAGGGCCATTACCTGAAAAGAATATGGTGGCAGTTTATAGTAGATCTTGGAAGCATAAGACTTTAAAAATCAGGTTTCCTTGTTTACTTGTTCCTTCCCCGTCTCTTCCTCCCAACAGAAGGAGTGGTAAAACAGCTCCCAGCCAAGCACTGTGGTTCCCAAGAGGAGGGAATTCTGTCAAGCTCTTGCCTCAGATACCTTGGCATAGCCTTCATTTTTCCTGTTTATTCATCCAGGATACTGCTGGTCGTTGTGCTCATTGAGTTCTCTCCCATGCTCTCTGCTGGTGCTCCTTATTTCTAAGAGCCAGAGAATGAGTGCCAAGTGCTTTACACGCCATCATCTCAGTTATCTTCACAGCCACTCCACAAGGTGGGTACTTTTACTGTCCCCATTTTATAGACAGGGAAGGCTCAGAGAGGTGGCCACTGACTCCTGATCTCACAGCTGGTTAGGGGCAGAGCCAGGATATTAGCTGTGGCGAACCCTGCCTAGGCTGCTCAGGTGTCACCTTGGTAAAGGTCTAGCCATCTAGGTAGCGGTGGACTCAAAGTGCTGTGTGTGGTCAAAGGCAGTAGCTTTCCCGTGATGGCAGTGACGGCAGAGAGGAAGCGATGACAATATTTGAATGTTAGCCTGGCTAATTCCTGCCCTGAGTGCTCCTCATGCCTTTTGTCACCACAACCCCACGTGGAAAGTACAATTAGCATAGCATCCTCATTTTTGAGATTCTAAGGCTTGGAAATTAGGTAGCTTTACTGAGGGCACAAGCAAGGAATTGGCAGCACTGGTATTCAGATGTCTGAAGCATCCTTATTCCTAACCCATAGGCTACCCTCTCCCTCAATATAGTTTATAGGGAAAAGAAAGAACCTTTAGTAGCAAGTTATGGTGACTTAGTTCCCTTCTCAATCCAAATACTGAAGGTAAATTTGGTTCAGGGTTAAGCAACTTTTTCTAAAATGAGTCGTCTAGAAGAATCTCGTTAAGCAGGTGCTGCAGTAAGTGAATTCCTTTCCTTTTGTTGGATTAAGATAAAAGTTATAGCTAATACTTCCCATTAGTGGGATGGGGCGGGGGAGAATCCTCTTGGGCAGCATGGGAAACCCTGCTTTTTACCATGGTTAGAAAGCAGTCCATTTTTATAGCTGCTCAGGGTTCTTAGTGTAGCCAGCACCTGTGGGGCCTCCCTTCTGGGTTTACTTTGCTTTTTAGAAGCCCACACTTTAGAGGTAGCAAAGACCAGCTTCCCCATGCAGGCTTTAAGTAGAAAAAAATCTCATTTTGCTTTAGTTGAGTAAGAGACTACAGGCAGTAAGCCAAGCAGGTGGAAAAGGGAGGAGATAAAATATACAGCTGCTGTTTTGGGTGTAATGGGTCCTCAGTAAGTGACTGTTCTTCACCCCACTCCATTATACCTGTGCGCACTGTCCACAGGAACAAAAACGGAATTGGTCCAAGAACAGGATAGGAAAAGAATACAATGAAGGGAAAGATGGACAAAACATGGAGCAAGGCCTTTTGCAATGAGAAAAAATTCAAGTGGATTCTTTGGGATTCAGGGAAAGTAAGATTGGTGGGCTGGGTTCCCTGGCATCTTTCTGGAGGGGTATTGCACCATCTGTCATATCTATAGATGATACAACCTTTTACAACATTTATTTGAGAGTCTAAAGGGTATACTTGGGACAGTGACGGATAACATGATCCCTGTCCTGACTGCACCTTTTTTAATATATGGGCTGTGGCAACTTTGCTCTGAGCCTCTGGGGTGTGTGTGTGTGTGTTTTAATCTTAAAGATAGTAATGATACCCACTGCAGAGGATTATTGTGAGGATTGAATGTGATGAAGTCTATAATGTACCCAAGGCCATGCTTCGAAAGTGCTAGGCACTTGGTAAATAGTGGCTATTAGACATTCTGTTCAAGAGCAGGTCATGGAGTTGGGGGCCATAAGGAGATGGGTGGGAGAGTGTTCCCTCTTCTTAGGATTTTCAGCCCAGGTGGTGGCTTATTATTTATTTATTTATTTTCTTTTTACTCTCTTTTTTTATTTTTTTAATATATTCTATTGATTTTTTACAGAGAGGAAGGGAGAGGGATAGAGAGTTAGAAACATTGATCAGCTGCCTCCTGCACACCTCCTACTGGGGATGTGCCTGCAACCAAGGTACATGCCCTTGACCGGAATTGAACCTGGGACCCTTCAGTCCGCAGGCTGACGCTCTATCCACTGAGCAAAACCGGTTAGGGCTTGGTGGTTGTTTAGAAAGGAAAGGATGGGCACTGAGGAGGAGGAAGTGCTCCTAGCAAAATTAAGACAGTAACTCGGGGGTATTAATAGTTGACTGTACATAGCCTGTGACAGTTGACCCTGAACTCTTGAGATCTTCTGACGTTCGAGTCACCGGCTTCTCTTTTCCTAGTTGCCTTCTAGCCCTGATAGTGATACATTTATCAAGACTTGCTGCTTCAAGGTCCCTGTGCCAGACAGATGACCACACTCCACTCTGGATGTGAACAAAAGCATTTCTGTAACCAACTATCAGTATTGGGTCAGGGGAATGTTCCAACTTTTAGAAGTTGGAAGAGGGCAGAGATCCAATAATGGTCCTTCAGGATGAGACCTCTCTTCCTGTTTTTTTTCCACTCCTGCTGGTCATGAACCTTCCAGGGAGTGGGCAGGTGTCAGCTTCCAGACGAGATGTAATGTTTCCCACGGGCTGGGCAAGGTCAGGCCATGGAGAACTTGCAGCAGAGAAAGACTGGAGCATGCCTGGTGGCAGAATGCAAACCGGTCAAGTCCTGCCGTCGGTGTGTGTACCTGAAGTTAGATGTACTTCAATGTTCTGCACACGTGTGTATGATTGTGCATTCTTATTGATGAGATTTTACTATATAATTTTTAGCATTATGATTAGAGAGGTCTTAGGTATTCGCAATTTAGATCCCAGCTCCCCCTTTCTGTGTGCTACTAGGCAGGTGACTTGACCTGGTTAGGACTTAGTTTTCCCTTCTGGGAAATGAGTCATAGTTCTGTACCTAACAGGGCTGATGTGAGGCTTGAATGTGAGGCCAGGTGTAGTTCTGGGCACAGAGCCTGGCACACGGGAGTAGGTCAGGGGTGTGCAGCTATAAAGTAGGATCCCCCATATGTCTCCTTCAACCCTGGCCGGGGTAGCTGATGGGCTAGATCACAGAACTGGATTTCCTGTCTCCTGTGGGTCTCGGTACCGCGGGGCAGCTGGCAGTGTCTTCACAGGAGATGGCTACTTGATCAGGTGGCATTCCCTGTTTGAAACCGCCAATGGCCCTGGAGGTGAACACCAAAGTTCCGACCTGGCCCCTTGCAGACTTTCTCTCCATGTCCCTTTCTTTTCTATGGTCATACCAGACTTTATAAAGATTCCTCACTCATTTGTTACTGCCCTGAGGCCTTTGCATATGCTCTCTCTTCTTCCTGAAACACCCACTCCCTGTCTCCATTCCTCCGTTGCAGTCAAACATTCCCTGACCACTGTCCAGCCTGGTCTAGGTTCTACCAGATGCCATCAGGAACGCTTAGCTCAGCTTGCGTGATTATGTAAGCGTCCTACCCTCTGGGCAGGACCTAGGTTGGATTGAACTCATTCGTGTTCCTCTAACCAGGGTTATGTGAGCAGAAAGGATTTGCTTTAGAAGAAGCCTTTTTTTAGCTACTTGAAGAGCATTGCTTAGGGCTGAACAAGAAGACCTTAGTCCTTACACAGGCATCACCATCCCCTGGATAAAGACTGCACCAGGTTAGTGTTGCTACATCAGTATGATGCCCCACATCTTTCTGAAGCCAAAGCAGGGTGGGTGGGAGCCAAAGCAGTGCTACAGGCAGAAAAATTGAATGTCCCTTCCAGGAATTCCACTTCTAGGGTCTTCTTTTTTAGGATATAACCAGAGATATCAGTCAAAGTTTATTGTGCAAAGGTTTTCATCGCCAAGCATTTCCCTGATACTGAGAAGTGAGGAACAAACCAAGCACCAGTTGGAACTGATTATAAGAAGAGGGTACATTGCCTTGGTGAGATAGTTCACTTGGTTAGAGTGCTGTCCTGATACACCATGCTTGCAGGTTTGATCCCTGGCCAGGACACATACAAAATCAACCAACGGCCCTGGCCAGTGTGGCTCCGTTGATTGAGCCTCCTCCTATGCACTAAAAGGTCCCTGGTTCGATTCCCAGTCAGGGCACATATCCAGGTTGTGGGTTCAATCCCTGGTTCCGGTGCGTTCAGGAGGCAATCGATCAATAATTCTTATTGATGTTTCTCTTTCTCCCTCTCCCTCTCCCTTTCCCTCTCTCAAATCAATAAAAAGAAAAAAGAATGTAATACATTTTTAAAAAGATTCAACTAATGAATGCATAAATAAGTGGAACAACAAATCAATGTTTCTCAAATCAATAAATAAAATTAAATTTAAAAAGAGGGTACATTTATACAATAGACCAACAAATGGCCCTTAACAATTACTTTGTAGAAGAATATTTCATGACAAAGGAAAAGACTCAATACATTAAATAAAAAATAAAGGATATAAATTAACAGTGGTTATTGCGTGGTATGATTGTGGTAGGTTTTATCTCTCAGTATATTCAGTATTTTCTACATTGTTTTACAATGAGTACTATTGTATAAGTGGGTTTTATTTTATGTTTTTAATATATTTTTTTATTGATTTCAGAGAGGAAGGGAGAGGGAAAGACAGATAGAAACATCAATGATGAGAGAGAATCATTGATCGGCTGCCTCCCGCACGCCCCCTCCTGGGGATGGAGCCCGCAACCCGGGACCCTTCAGTTCACAGGCAGACGCTCTATCCACTGAGCCAAACCGGCCAGGGCTGTCAGTGGGTTTTAAATGTCTGGTTGTTCACAACAGCAAGTGTTCATGGAATCCGATGAGCACCAGGAGGCCAGGACAATGGTCTCAGTGTCTTGCCCTTGCCCTTGGTCATGCCTCTCATGCAGTTGCTTTCTCTGATTGTGCTATTGGGTACCTTACCTCCAGGCCCTCACCCTACTTTCCAGCTGGCATCAGTCAAAGTGCATTATCCACTATCCCCACAGGCCATACAGGGGCCCCCTGCAGACACCCCGGCTTTCTCAGTTGATGATTTAGTGAGGTGACGGCTCTGGTTCCCCCCCTTCCTAACTATCCTTTTAGAGTTTGGGGTGATGAACTGAATTTGAGAATAGCCCTTTATGAACTGATCATCAATGTCGTCTGGCCTCTCTACCAGTTTCCAAACTGGATAGTAACCCACATTTCCTGCCCATCCCCTCCCCACCCCCCACCAGAGGCCCCCCTTTGGGTGTATCACCTATTCCCCGAGTCCCAACCTCAGTCCAGGGACCAAGTCCTCCCCCTCCCCTTTCCACCCCAGGGCCAAGCATGGCATGGGTGGGAGGGGCTGGGCACTGCATATAAACCCTTATGGAATTAACTTGATTTGTTTTAATCTAGAGATTCTACTTGCAGATCTATTCTGACTTCTGGAAACCCTGGAGTATTAAATAAGTTAAGAAGTTTGCCCTTAGTAATAATAAAAAGGCACTTTGCCTTTGCTGTGTACAGGGGACTTTCAGCCACTACATCTGTGCCTCACTCAGCAGCCTGAACCTTTCGAGGGTCAAGGTCTGCTGTCTCACCTCGGCCATCAAGGCCCTTCCAGCGCCTTTCCTCCCCTCCCTGCCCCTCTGCAGAAGTGTGCCCTGTGCTCTCTCACCTCCCGCCATCCACACCTCCTGTTCCCTCCACCTTTGCTCTGCCTGTTCCCCAGGCTGGTCAGGGCTTAGCCAAGCTCCACTTCCCACAGGAAGCCTCCCTGTGCCTGAATCTGGGCCCCGCTTCCTGCAGTCTGTCTCTCACCACACCCTCCTCCCTAACTGCCCAAGAGGTGAGGGGTGTTTCCTCATCAGCTGTGAGCTCATGAGGTCGGGGACTGTGTCTGTCTTGGTGACAGAATTCAGTGGCAGGTAGCAGATGCTCAAATCGTTGTTAAATGGAATCTAATGGAAATAAAACTTCCATCTTTGACCAGACTGCTAGTAGAACGCCAGGTATTGATGTGCAGGTCTGAAATACCTGCTGAGCTCTGGGTTATTATTACTTAATCAACATGGCTGGCTGCAGTAGGGATCTTCCACAGTGTAGAACAGGGAGAATTACAAAAGTTTTGGGGGAGAGGTTGAGAACTGGGGCTCTGGATACAGGTTTTGCCCTTGGAATTGTAGTGCGGGGCAGGGCGTGTGTTACTTAAACAGGAAACAGATGGGTCAAGAGGCACTGAGTTTGGGGTCAAGGAGCCCCTTTGAAACTGAAGTGGAATGAAGTTGCAGCTGTTGGGATGAATGTTGGTTTGCTCAAGATGCTCAGTTTTTGGCCCAAAAGGCAGGCTGTGGGCCAGGAAGAGGCCACCCAACACTTTAAGGCCGAGTGCCTGCAAGGAGAGACGAGTTGCGACGAAGAAAGTCTCAGCTGTGCCAGAGAAGTTCTGAACACCTCGTGCTGGTCATGGGGCCTGAGCTGGGAGAGCTACATCCCAGCTGCTGTCAGGACAGGTGCCTCCCAGGGAGCCCTCAACACCCCCTCAGCCCCCTGTGCCATGAGGTGGAATTGGGGCCGGGAGGCTGTGTTAGCTCACCCCCAGGAGAGAGTGAGGAGGTCCCCTTAGAGCCCTGGCCCTGCTTCGCCTGGCAATGCCTTGGCCCCTGAGCCAGTGCGGGCTCCTCTGACCTGGGGCTGGCCTCACATCTCTAAGCTTCAGTTCTTTCACCTGAGAAGGGGGCCCACACAGCCCTACACCTCACAGGGTTGTTAGGAATGTTCAAGTAGAGGAAACACCTGGCACATGAAAACAACTAATGAATTTTGTATTTTTATCATCATGGAGCCTGTGGTAGAGGGCATTCTTCATTCCTGATCTTATGAGGACAGCAAGCGTTTATCTGTTGAATGAATGAAGGAATGAATGAAAGAAAAAAGTTTTGTTTAGCCTGTCTGGCGGCTCAGTGGTTGAGTGTTCACCTATGAACCAGGAGGTCAAGGTTTGACTCTGGTCGGTGCACATGCCTCGTTGTAGCTCGATCCCCACCCAGTGGGGGGCGTGCAGGAGGCAGCCGATCAATGATTTTCTCTCACCATTGATGTTTCTATCTCTCCCTCTTCCTCTAAGAAATAAGTAAA